>NC_084964.1:19123702-19423702 GCF_949316205.1 Platichthys flesus | reverse complement strand
TCTCCTCCCGGTGGTGGTCGGCCTTGGCTCCTGTCGGCTGCAGGTTGCTGGACAGTCCTGACGACTTGGTGGACTGGTAATACCTGGAAACACAACATGGTGTGGAGTCACAACAACTGGAGCTGAAGTCAAACACAACAATCAACGATTCTTATTTCATATTTCTGATTAAAAACTATGTGAATATGTAAACACACATTGTAAACATGTAGCAGAGCAAAAAGGACCTGAACATAAATCTACTGAAGTAAAGTTCAGATGAAAATATATGAAAGATAAACTTAGTTCATACGTTCATCTATTATCTAGACTGCTACTCCTGTTGAGGGTCGTGGGGGGCCCTCAACAGTTTCTTTCTCCTCTGACTCTCTCTCCTCTGATTCTCTCTCCTCTGACTCTCTCACCTCTGACTCTCTCTCCTCTGATTCTGACTCTCTCTCCTCTGACACTCTCTCCTCTGACTCTCTCTCCTCTGACTCCCTCTCCTCTGACTCTCTCTCCTCTGATTCTCTCTCTCCTCTGACTCTCTCTCCTCTGACTCTCTCTCCTCTGACTCTCTCTCCTCTGACTCTCTCTCTCCTCTGACTCTCTCTCCTCTGACTCTCTCTCCTCTGACACTCTCTCCTCTGACTCTCTCTCCTCTGATTCTCTCTCTCCTCTGATTCTCTCTCCTCTGACTCTCTCTCCTCTTACTCTCTCTCCTCTGACTCTCTCTCCTCTGACTCTCTCTCCTCTGATTCTCTCTCTCCTCTGATTCTCTCTCCTCTGACTCTCTCTCCTCTGACTCTCTCTCCTCTGATTCTCTCTCTCCTCTGACTCTCTCTCCTCTGACACTCTCTCCTCTGATTCTCTCTCTCCTCTGATTCTCTCTCCTCTGACTCTCTCTCCTCTTACTCTCTCTCCTCTGACTCTCTCTCCTCTGACTCTCTCTCCTCTGACGCTCTCTCTTCTGACTCTCTCTCCTCTGACTCTCTCTCCTCTGACTCTCTCTCCTCTGACTCTCTCTCCTCTGACTCTCTCCTCTGACTCTCTCCTCTGACTCTCTCTCTCCTCTGACGCTCTCTCCTCTGATTCTCTCTCTCCTCTGACTCTCTCTCCTCTCGTCCCTGTGCCAGACTTCCTGTCTGAGTCGAGTGTCTGAAGCGTCACGCGGCGCTGCCAGAGGAGCTCAGTCCAGATCGGGGTGACGGCAGGAACTCTCAGATTTGGGTCAATAAAATAAATAAATAAATAAATGGAAGTCGCAGCGAGTGAAATCAGTTTCCTCCGCGTCACTGCTCGCTCTGGTGACAGCGAGGCGGCGATCAGAGAACAGTCTCTGATTGGACGAGAGGGAAATCTGCACTGATGCGATGACTCAGCGATTTCAAGGTCACTCTGAGTTTCTCACTCCTCAAGATTCAGACGCTGAAACGTGGTGAATCGAGCATCAGGGAAGTTTTGTCAACTTAACTTATTTCACCTTAAAGCAATGATCACAATATGGTTCAAGGGGAAAGCCACAAACTTTATGGATCAAGATCAATTAACTTATTATAAACAGCTGCAACCGGCTGTTGAAAAAGAATTAAACAAACAGAATCTGAGGTTTTCACAAAGGAAACTGCAGCGTGAGGAGAATCAGAGGAACCATGTCCACTGGGAACAATCAGATCCCAGTGAGAGTCAGTGGGAAGCTGCAGGACCAGTCTATTCCCAGGGGATGAAGTTTCTCTGATCACACACACACACACAGACACACACAGACTCACCGTGTGCGTGCAGAGTCCATGTCCAGGACCAGTTTTGCTAAATGTTTCCTTTGTTTCTGGATGTTTGGGATTTCCACCTGCGAAAACAAGACGAGGGACAGAAGAGCAGCCACAGATCAGATCACATGGTTGTGTGTGAGTCTGTCTGTGTGCAGATGTGACTGTTAGTTAGGAGGTGATGTATTTTGGGTCCAATTTAAAGTGTTTTATATCTTTACTGTTCTCATTATGTGTCTTGAGGTCATTTTTTAGGGTTTAATCGACTGGAAATGTTCGTTTAAAAACACAAGAGATTTTTTAATTTTCCAAATCGAATGTGTCAGATCACAGGAAGCACGACGTGATGATGACAATGATCCCGTCGTCACCTCGGCGAGGTCGTACAGCGGCTCGACCACGTCCCTCTCTATGGTGAGCTCGAACATGATGAGCTCCTGGGCGAGGCTGTCCTGCGTCTCGCCGCAGAGCTTCAGCATCTTCCTGCAACGGCAAAGAAAACGAGGGGAACATCAGCAAAGACTCGGCGGGGGGGGGGGAAATTAACAAGATCCATGTGAATTAAAGCAGCAACAGGATGGACACGGCATCACGAACAATATCAACACTCATCACACGCTCCAGGCTCAATATGAGTTAATTAATATTCCAGTGAGTTAATGAGGTTGATTCTCGTCTGACTCTGTTTCTGGATGTGAAGAGAAAAATCACTTCTGGGTCAGAGGCTGATAAAAACATTCCTTTCCATGTCAGCGCCTTTCAGCACAAAATGCTCCCAGGACTACAGATAATCAATGATGAGTGTGTGTGTCTGTGTGTGTGTGTGTGTGTGTGTCTGTGTGTGTGTGTCCTCACCCCAGTAGAGTCTCGTCTCCCAGCACTGCCGCCCCCTCCACCAAACATTGTGCGAGTGTTGTGAGAGGAAGCTTTTTCTGCACAAAGACAAAACAATCACACAAATGAATCAGTCACAGATCAATACTGGAAAAAATCATTTTCAATTAATGAATCAAATAAATCACAGAAGGACCTGAAGTCACAATCCGTCCTTGTCTTTTTATAAATCAGTTTACATCTCATCAGTTTGTTTAACGTTCACTTCAAGGAGACACTTGATAATCAAGCTTTCATGATCTTTTTCCCATCTGCCTCATTTCTGTGTTAAATGTGTAAAACAGATTTTTGCTTTGTATCTTTGTGTGTTTGTGTGTTTGTGTGTTTGTGTGTTTGCTTCTCACCGAGGGCGACCTGACAGACTTCTTCTCCAGGTCCACGCCCTGCTGGCCCTGCAGACACGCAGTCAGCTTCTTGTGGGTGCTGTGGGACACCTGCTTGACCAGCTCCAGACGTTTCTCCACCTAAAACACACACACAGACACACACAGACACACACAGATATACATTACAACTAATACACAGTTGGAGGACAGATCCCTGTTGGCCTTTAGACCTCCTGGAGAATAGAGTTGTCTGTCTCTCTGTACAGGAACCAGCTCAGCAGGTGAAGCTCATGGAGCCCATCTCCTCTTAGTTAAACGTCTCTCAGCTCATTATGAAACCCACTGAGTTGAGCTGATGCCGCTGAGGCGTCATTAATCAGAACCATTACAGAACCATTACAGCGTCGCGGCCCGAGTCGCTCAACGGGGACCCCCCCCCCCTCGGTCTCACAAAGAGATTCAATTTCAGAGCTCATTACCGTTTGAAGAAGTCCTTTATTCACACAGAATACTTTGCAGAAAATGAAGAGTCTCTTTCAGGCGAGAGGCACAAAACACAATCAGAAGGAAACACACACGTTGGATGGAGATTGATTCTTACCTGCAGCAGGTCGTCACTTAATACTTCGGTCTTCTCCGCCCTGGAAGAGAAGAGGAGAGAGAAACCACAGAGCTGGTTACTGTGGGAACTTGGCACTGGTCACACAGTGGGATTACGTCATCTACTGGATTTCTGTACACAGAATAAATAAGACACAGTCGACTGGAGTCGGTCGCGTAAGAAGAATGTTTATCTTTCCACTGGAAAAAGAGGAAAAGAATAAATACACATTGTCCAGCAGGAAATGAGATTTGAGAAACTAGTGTTCAGCGTCCTTTGCTTGAAAATGAACTAAAACTATGAACTGATCTCTGGAGCTGCAGATGAATTCGCTGATGATCGTGAAAAATACTGAAGCTCAAATCCACGTTTCCACAAAACCAACTGGTCTGAAGAATCATCTGCTCAGAGCAGGAACCGTAAACATCATAAACACTGGAGTCACAAAGCAGAGCCGTGAAGCTGGAGGTCTCTCTGCTCCAGCTCCTCTCACATCGATTCGACATCACGCTGCGATCTGCCTCCACTTCAACAGCTTCTCATTAACATTCTCTTTTACTGCAGTTTCATCTCGGAGGTTGAAATATGGATGTGAGCGTTCACACGAGCCGGAGCAGCCGGAGAACCGTGAATCAACCGGAGCTGAAGGATGGAAAGGTGTCAAACGAGCGGACGGTTTATTTATCACATGTGTGGAAAAGAGTAAAATCTTCTAAATGCAGTGATGCAAAAAATATATATAGATATTAAGTCTGCAGAAAAAAGCAAGAGGCACCATCGACTGTGTATACAAGGAGGAAGTAGATATGTCACCAGTGCATGTCGGCAGAAGGATTCATTTTCATTTCCAATCATTAATTTCAGAGATAACAAAACGAGCTCCGTGTTCAGCGACTTGTGATTCAGACTCGGAGGATAACAAGCCGAGCACAGAGCAGCTTTCATTCCTTTCCACCGTTTACAATCATTTCTATCGTCTGGTGAAACTCTCTCCTGTCAACAGCCATAAAAATAGAGGAATGGAAAATATGAGATAACGTCCTTTCCCCCGAGCAGCTGGAGAACCTCGGGTTTAACAGGTAGAAGAGGGAACGTGTGAAAATAACTATTTCAGCTCAGAGCTATAATAAATACAATCAAAACAAATTAAACAGGTTCCACTTTCTAATGAAGAACGCTTTATATCAGATCTGCTGCCAAAAAACATTTATTAAAAAATGCAACGCTGTGTTTTCTCACAGACGATTCCCTCGGGAAATCACTGACATTGACTAAATTATTCCAATTAATTAATTTCTAGAGCAATTTAGAGACCGCGCCTGAAACTTAGGGCTATTTTCATTATGGATGAATGTGAGGATTGTTTTTATAGCGAGAAATAAAGTGAGTAATGTGTGTTTATATATATTTACTGGAGTCTGTGTGATGAACGATGCCCGTTCCAGCTGCAGCACCACGATATAAAAGAAACTGCAATAAATCAAATCATCATCAGCCCGATATGATCCAGACACACAGGCAGGTTTTTAAAAAAATCAAAGAAGCTCGTCTCTGTGTTTTCTGAAAGAGAACAAACAGCCCCCCCCCCCACACACTCTACTGACATCTAATCCACAAATCAAAGAGCGCCGCCGCCGCCCTGCACTTACGGCGCCGAGCTGCTCCTGCGTGACGCCCGAGTCCCGCTGATCCTCAGCTTTCTCCTCCACATCCCCCCCGCCGACAGGAGGGAAGCCACCTGTCCTCCAGCCGCAGCAGAGCCTCAGTAATGAGGCAGAGAGCAGGGGGAAGGTGGAGTGAGAGGAGGAGGAGGAGAACGAGGGAGGGAGGGAGGGGAGCCTGAAGAATGAGACCTGATGATCTGGTTCTTTCACTTTGTCTCATCTCCCACCGAGACTCCTTCTCTACAGGTCGCACTGCAGAAAATACACACACACACACACAGACTCACACTGACTCACACCTCTGGCTCGGCTGGATGATTATTGATCCGACTGAAGTTAAACAGCTGGACACAAAAGAAAGAAAACCCTCTTCTCTTTCTTTCCTCCATCTTTTCCTCCTCTGAGCGAGAGGTTCCTGTTTAAAGATTTTCCTGCGTTCACCTTTAAAGACGATGAGACAAAACATCCTCGACTAGAGTTACCTTCCACCAAGCAGAGCAGAGTCGACACACATTCATTTCAACACTCGTATAACTGTGACCTCTGACCTTTGACCTCTGAAATCAGTTCACCCTGAGTCAAGGTGACAAATGGTCAAAATGTGAAGATTTGAGGTGTTTCCACAGGGGGCGTTGGGTTAACTCTCTTTTTAGTGGCCGACTCGACACACCTGAGAGACCCAGGCTTTCTTCACTGCACCAGTTCACAGTGCACTGGGACTGGAACCATTGGACAGTGTCAGATCTGTCCACCACCTCCCAAGTCCGATAATCCACCTGCACATGTAGGAAAGTGAGGCACACGGATCAAGTCACCTGCACTGAAACAAACGTTCCCATGTGAACGTGGAAGAGATGGTGAAGAGAATAGTTCTGACATTTAAACACTTCAGTTAATCTCATCACATGTTGAGTTCCTCCCATCGTGCAAAAAGGGATTCGATCATCTGTGTGCAGTGATTCAGCAAAACTGCTACAGTCAGTTTATGTACTCAACATCATTTACTTCAGACGCACTGTTTACACTGAGGTGTGTGTTTGTGTGTGTGTGTGTGTGGGGGGATGGATCACAATGGCTCCTGCCTTTCATTTCCTCTCTGACAACAAAGAGCTGAACGTTTACTGCAGTGGATTCATGAACAGGATCATTATCCTCAGGCAAACACACATGCACACAAACACACACTCCCACTCACTCACTCACACACACACACACACACACACACACACTCACACAAATGAGGAGGTGAGCAATTAGTCAACCTGGAAAGTCCAGCACTGCTCAAACATGAGGAATCCAAACACGCTCACAATGCAGAGTATTTCTTCTGCACACACACAGTGACACACACACACTCACTCACACACACACACACACACACACACACAGTGACACACAAACACTCACTCCTCGTCTCTTCTCAGGCGTGTGATGATAAACACAAAGCCCAGCACAAGCTAAACAAACTGCCGTCAGCCGAGTGTTTGCACCGAGACGCCTCTTCCTCCCGGTGACAGAGTTCAACAACGTGCACACGCCCGACACAACTGGAGTGTGAGCTGTCATCTCCTCTCTAACCAGCAGGGGGCCACATTCCATAACACAGATGCATCCGTGTATTATTAAGTGTAGCAGGCCGGCAGCAGAACACTGGATGAAACTCTGAGATAAAGAACTGCAACAACTTCTTCTCTTTTAAGTGGGCCAGATTAAATAGAAGATACGAGACCTCCTATCTTTTCCTTGATGAGCAACACTCACACCAAGTGGGGGGGGGCCGAAATGATGAGGGATCGACCTCGTGCAGGATCAGGAAACGGAGACACGGCTTTCAAAGTTTGAAATCTAATATTAAAAAGGCTTTTTGCATGATTGAGTTTTGAAGCCTGACATAATATGTGGATGGCCTGAAAGTCAAATCACATCTCGGCCAAAGACCTGAAGCACATTTTCAGAATTTGAGAATCATCTCTTTTCTCCCAGTGCCTCGGTTTCTTCTCCAGGTTGGAAACTCCAGCTCGTACGTTGGGAAGATCTTTGGCAGCTGAAAACTCTGATGAAAGTTTCAACTGGCACAAACTAAAACTTCTGGTTTCAAACCATAACCATCTCTCACTAGAGGTTCTTCGTGCTGCTTCCTCGTGTTGGGCGGCGTGCACGTGTCGGAGAGGAGAAGGTCAGCTGCTAACGTTGTGCTGACGTCTCCTCTCGGGGGATTCGGTCCTCGTAACGCAGCGTGACGTGGGGGCTGCAGCTGAGGAAGGGAGAGGCCTGAGAAACACATGGTTCATATTTTGTATATCTATAAACAGGGGGGGGGGGGGGGGGTGACGGCTGTGGTAACCTTTGCCTTAGAAAAGAGTGAATAACTGTGTATAGCTTCCATCTTCCTCTCTCTCTGCAGCTCGTTGTTAATTGTGCGACACATCAAGGACGTCCCAGCTTTACTGCAGCATCAGCTTCTGTCGTCACTCGGGATTCCCACTGGCTCGGAGGGAAGGGAGAGAGAGCGGGGGGGGGGGGGGGCTGAAGGAAACAGCAGCAGGAGATAGACGTGTTTTAAAAAAGGGTTCCACACCTTTTTGTGAGGTTTTCCAAAGGGAGCAGATTGTTCTCTTGTTGAAGTGACTCTTTGTTTTGCCTGAGATCAGAAACCTGTCAATCTTTCACAAAGCCACATTAACAAACTGGAAAGAGATGATTCTCACACCAACACTGCCGGACTGGGAGTGATCCCTGAGATGAACTGTGCACAGGCCCGAGCGGAGGGGATCCTGCAGCATCAAACCACCGGGTGTCAGGACACATAGTGCACACACTGGACGTGGCGGCAGTCAGGCTGAACGTGAACAAACCTGATGTCCCCTGGTGTCACACAGGCTGCACACAGAAGTATGTGAGGGTGTTTAACGTGTGGGTAACTTTTTATAGGGGAAGTGCTAAAATACACAGAAGCTCGAGACACATCTGGTTTAACTCATATGAGCAGAAAGCTGCTGCAACACACTGTTTGAACAGATTCAGGTTCTATACGAACAGATCTACACTCACTGAATCCTCTTAAAGCTTCGGCCCATTCACTACGATGCTGAAGCTGCTTCAAGTCTCCACTGATATCGTCCTGGAATGATCTGCATGTGAGGACGCAACAATCTGAGCTGCTTGTTGTTCTTAATTTCTTAAAGGTAAACTTTCTGATTCATTTAACATTTAACAACAAGCTTCACCTCAACCCTCCTGCACACAGCGGCTTCAAATGCTCCTTTTCTCTTTCCTGCTTGAACCCAGACCGGCTGTTACCTGTGTCTCATTCAAAGAGCCTTTGAAGTCTCATGAATCATTTGTGGCCCTGAAATGAAAATAAACACGAGTCCGTGGCTCTGCAGGAACAGTGGGGTCGGTGGGACTCTGAGAAGGTCAGAGAAGGTCAGAGAAGGTCAGAGAAGGTCAAGATGATTCACCTCATCTGTAGGAAACAATCATAACGTCACCTTTGACCATGTATGTTGTGATTTCACGTTACAGCTTCAATCACAGCAAATCTACGTCCTGTTGGATTCTGTTCCCTCGAGGGTTAGAGAGTGGGGACATGAGAAGCTTCAATGTCACAGTCAGGGGCTTACTGGTGGCGATGGGGGAGCAGAGCAGATACCAGTCGCCCCACCATCGCATCCTTACTGGGCCAATGTGGGAGCAAATACGAGGACGGCAGAGAAAGGAAATAAAGTCACGAGAACCGAAAACGCTCATCAGACAAATGATTCAAAGCTCGTTCTCCTGGTTCAATCGAGTGTTTTGTCAAATCATAGTTTTCATAACGTGTGTAAATGTGGATTTGAATCAGTGACAGATAAATAAATAATGATTGAAGTTAATTCAGTCCGGGGGGGGGGGGGGGGGGGGGGGGGGTCGGCGTCTGACGAGGGAAATAAATGGTTCAAGGACAGAAAAAAATCCCCCCAGGAGAAATGTTCCAGGTGAAGTCAGATTACCCAGCATGCCTCTCTCTCTCCCACTGACTGAGGAGGGGGGAGGGTGACCGGTTGCCATGGCAGCTAGCATTGCAGCGGCCGCGAGGACCAATCAGACGAGAGAACGAAGACGATGAATGAAGAGGAAGAGTGAAGTGGAGTCATCGCTCCACCGGGAGCCGGAGGCGTGGCTCCGCTGGCCGAGCGCTCATCTGTCACAACGGCAGAACCGACGGAGAGGAGATCCGTATCTCTCACACACAGACACACACACACACACACGCAGACACACACACACACACACACACACACACACACACACACACACAGACGCTCCAAGGTCATCGGCTCCATCCAGCGACTGAGGTGGAATAAGAAAATCGACATGAATCCAGAGGTGGAATTTATTTAAATGTTTACTCCCTCACATACTTTACTTAGGTACTTAGTTCAGGTACTTGTAATCAAGTATTATTTCCATCTTTATCTCCAACAAATTTGTTATATATGACAGGTAAAGCTTTTTATAAGGATTGTTTTTATCTACCAAATATTCAACTAAAATAAAAGATGTTTTCCAAAATATTTTATTCATAAAGAAAATGTTTGTCTTTTTATTTTTGGTCTAATCGTTAAAATTTAGACAGAAACATGTTTGTAGGTATAAAACTGAGTCAGTGAAAATGGAAACTACAGAAAGTAAGAGTTGTGACTTTCAGTGGTTCATATTTTAACGTGTACAACATAAATAAATTCTTGTTTGAGGAAATGTTTCACATTAATAAAGTGTTGTTCTCTCTGATGTAAATCTTCACTCTAACAGACCTTGTTCCAACGGACCACCTTGATGGTGATGTCAGTGCAGAGCACACGCTGCATAGTAAACAGACACACAACACGACACCATGCAAGATAACAAAACACAACCCGGGAGCCGATTCTTCTCCGGAACAGCACAACAAATCAAAATGCTGCTCACAGCCAGAAGTTTGCAGCGTCCAGGTCCCGCTCTCCAGAGAGCCGGCTATCTTTCTGCAGGAGCACTAAATCTCTCCCCCCCGCTCCTCCTGGCTGAACACAATGAAACGGCCCGACTCATTCCGGATTCACCCGGACTACCTCGGCCCTCGGGGGGCAACAACACAGAAGAGCCTTGAAGAACAGAATCAAACCGGTGGGAGGTTGTGCACTTCTTTAAAGTCCTCCAGCGATTCACTCGTCACCTTCTGCGACTGAAAGCTGTCGCCTGAAAATAGCACAGAACATTTCTCATGAGGAGAAACTGCTGTTTGGAATAATTCTAAATAACAATGAGACCGAACGAGTGTTTACGTAGATGTGGTTTAAGACTTTAGGAGAAAATCGACACGATCAATAAAACAAATGACTCTGTCGCTGCTGCTTGTGTCTTCAAACTTGATTTAAAGATGTGTTTTTAATTTATCTTTAAAAACGGTGTTTTGGTTCTGTGAAACACTTAATCCACCGATCACTGATCATATCAAATGTCTGAGTAACAGTCAGAAACTAAAATAACAACTCAGCAGGAACAAACTGAAATCTGGTGTTCCTGCTTGATCGGCAAAAGAGTCGGTGATTGATTATTAGTCTAATGAAATAATTGATTGTTTCACACAGACACACACACACACATGCACACACACAGACACACACACACACACACACACACAAAACCCCTCCTCATGTCGACATGTGATCAGACCCCATGGCTTCATCTTCATGTCTTTACACAGCTGGTCTGAACGAGGCCGACGCTGCTTCTTGAACCAGGAGACACTGAACAATGTTGAAATGTGGGTCGACCACAGAGTGTATGTGTTTGTGTGTTTGTATGTGTGTGTTAGTGTGTGTGTGTGAAACAATCGTTTGACGACCAACTTGTGGATCCTTTTCAGTTGGTGATTGTCGTTTTTTCTAAAAGACAATGATGACGGCAGCTGAGATCACGAGCTGATCTAGAATCTGTTGTGTGTGTAACGTGGTCTCACAACAACCTGTGTGTGCATCCGGATCCACTTCATCGCAGCCTGAAGACGCAGGTTTCTCCTTAATCCCACGACAAAGCTCTGATTGGCTCAGATTAATAGTAATAACACCTCGTGGCTGCCCCCTCAGTGTTTACAGTGAGACCCCTTGGGGGCCGTCGTCCACAGGTTGGGAACCAGGACTTGAATTTAAAGAAGCAGACAGACTTCACAGATGAAACCCTGCTGGCCGATTAGTCTGTCTGCTGTTAGATGCTAATACATGCTAACGAATTCTGCAAGAGCTTGGAAAATGGAACATCTGGTGAAGTGGCGTGTTTCCCTGAACGCCACCATCCTCTGCTCCGAGCCAGCGAGGGGGGGAGGGGGGGGGGGAGAGACGAGGGTCCGGTCATCATTGTGTTGGCACTGAAGGAGCCGTGAAATGAGTCCAGCCGGTGACAGGAGACAATGTGGTGCGGTTTTTAAATGGAGTGATTTGGAGGCCGGCGGTGAGCGTCCAGGACTGATGGAGGCTCACGGGCTCATTTCTCTCCTTTTCTCTCGCCTCTCCTGCATCGTGAGACGTTTCCATCAGGAGAGGGAGGCTGACCTGGTTCCCATGCACGAGCGAAGGACGTGTCTTATCTAACTGATGAACACGATTCTCCAGGACCAGGAGCTCGACCTGCACTCCTCAGTGGTTCCAGCAGATCTCCAGATCCGGCTGCAGCAGTAAGGAACAAGCTAGAGTTCATTCATCCTCTATGTTTAGATCAGAGAATGAAAGTCAAGCATCTCTTCCTGTGTCGACATGAGAAATGAAACTTTAAAGAGCGTGTGTGATGTGCGACAGTTTAAAGAACACCAGGCTGAACCGTGATTGGTGGATTTTCTTCTGCAACCTACATTCTCTTCTATAAATGATGGTGGCCTGCATGGTGACAAACAACTGAAATAGAACTGAAGGTGCGTTCTGACACAGACGCACACCTCACAATAACACAAACCCACACTGCTGCACGGTGCTACACACCCGGTGCCTCCTGTCTGATGTCACAGACGTGTGTATGGAACATGATGTGTCCTGGTATGCATCTGGCTAATGGCCGCCTTGGGAAATCCATCACTCTCACACGCCGCTGCATCTCTTCACCGGCACTGCACCAGGCCTTGTGTTACAGCTGTGCACACATCAAATACACACACACACAGGGAGACACATGTGGTCACAGCCAAACACACACACACAATCACACACACACACTGCCGCTGGGATCTAACTTTAGCCGACTTCAGATTCAGCTCCTCGGTGCCCTGAGCAGTGAAACCGGTTTGAATGAATATGAACCTCATTATGTGTGTTGTGGTGACTCAACCAGGGCGACGGGAGGTTTATGGGGTGTTGTCATATTTACTCAAACAAGTCACAGGTTCCGAAAGTTGCGTTTATGCAGATTTTCTTTATAGAACCTGTTTGCGATCAGGCGATGTTCGAGGGCCACGCCCACATCCTGAGATTCTGTCTGAACATCTGCGCCGGGCGATGAATAAACATCTGCACGCTGTCGGCAGGAAGCGACCACACACTGCACGAGAGGCAGACGACAGGAATCTGGGCCTGAAGCCATTCTACCAAACGAGAAAGACGACATTCAGGACGGGTTCAGTGTCCTCGTCCTGGAGGACAAAGTTCAGAGTCGTCTGTCTTCACCTTCAGAGACTCAATCTCTGATGTAAAGGATGTTATAAAGCTCTAAATCAGTATCTTATACAACAATCCAATGATGTTTAATGACTTTTCTATAATTAATAATGTTTTGTTTACACTTCTTACTTGTTCTACTGCCCCCCAGTGGCCGTACATCAAAGAACGCAGCTTTAACACTATTATTAACATTGTGGAATAAATGAAGTGTTGTGAAAACGCCCAGCACCACAGATTGTGAGTCACCGGTGTCACTACACGCCTCAGTCGCCAGTAACGATATCATGATTCATGATTCATGATTCAAGAAAGACACAAAACCATGGGAGACATGAGCTCAGAGTTATTTCACTGATTTACACGTGTGCATGGATTATTTCACAATAAGAGCATGTGCCACGCTGCGGTTTGTTGTGGTAACACGTGTCGTTGTTGTGTTTGTGTTACGGGACGAAGGTGACGACGCGTCCGTCAGAGAAGCGACAGCAGCGACAGGAGAGAATGTGGTTTCACCTCCTGGAGGAGACGCACAGATAACAGATGATTCAGTGAGTGACAGCTGAGGAGGAATGAGCCCGATTCAGTTTCACCCGTTTCCACAGAGAACAGAAACCGACTCAGGTTGATATCTCAATAACTTCATATATTATCATCTACCGGAGTTTTTTTGATGGACCACATGACAGCATGTCTGCAGTAAAGATCGAACACCCCGTCTCCTCCATGTAAGTGGATGGGACCAAATTAAAAAGGGCTTCATTTCTGGTTACTGGGAGCAGGTGGAGACCCGTCGTCCATCTTTATTTACAGCCTATGGTTTTTATGGTAAGGGCCAAAAGCTCACTAGTATAGAAACCAGTATAGTTGAGGCTACATAGTAAAAATAGAACGACTATGACTAAGGAAACCACGAAGGCCAAATTCCACGATCTGGTCTAAAGAGGATTTGCATCACCTGCTCGCCCCCCCCCCCCTTATTCTTCTCTCTTTCCATTTTCACCGGTCACACCTTATTTCTCATTTGAGGGAATTCAACACCTGATCAATTGAAAATGAGAAATATCTCCTGCAGATGAAGCAACACTTTGCCTCTGGCTTCTCTCAGCTCCTCTGGGATCTGTAACCTGTGATAGGGAGCTACACACACATACACACACAGACACACACAGACACACACACACATAGCCCTGTAACACCTAACCTAATTAAAATCAGATAGAGGACTTCCGGTGGTGACGATGTAGGAGAAAGCCGCTCGAAAGAGGTCTCCCGGTTGAACTATTAATATTTACCTGTAAGTACCACAATTGATTCGGGAAAGTGAACGATAACAGTTATAACTTCGACACAGCCGTGAAATGAGTGGTTCTAAATCTAAAGCGAGCAGTACACCGAGCTGTCCAGTTACTCGCGGCGGTGCCGCTACGGTAGCTAGCAAACTTGCTAAAATGGCATCCACGAGCCCTGATGCTGGCAGCAGACCTGGTGTCGTCGAAGACGCACCGGACATTTTTTCAATGAGCCAGCTGGTTTCTGAACTAGAGAAGCAACGAGCCTCGCTTCGGGAAGACATGTCTGTGTTAATCCAGGAGTCCGTTAAACCCTTACAAACTTCAGTGGACGCACTTCGTGAGACGGTGAATCACTTTAATGGTCGCCTCGCCGCTACAGAGTCCCTGGCCGGGGACAACTTTGAGCGCATAACGGGCGCGGAGAACACAGTGAAGATACTGCAGGCCCAGAACAAGTCTCTTCAAGACCGCCTCGACGATCTGGAAAACAGGTCCCGTAGAGTCAACCTCAGGATTATTAATATTCCTGAGGGCAGTGAAAAGGGCCAGGACCCGATCGAGTTCGTGTCTAATCTGCTGATGGAAAACCTCGGCCCCGACGTCCTTTCCAAACCTCCGGAGCTCGAGAGAGCGCACCGCTCCCTAGCTCCTAAACCCGGACCGGGAGGCAGACCCAGGCCCTTTGTCATATGCTTTCATCGTTTTCAGGAGAGGGAGAAAGTGCTTCGTTGGGCCAGACAACACGAGCTTAAGTGCGGCGAAACAGCGTTGCGGGTGTACCCAGATGTCAGCGCCATCACTGCGAAGAAGCGAGCCGCTTTCAACAAAATCAAGCAAGCCCTCTACCAGAAAGGCGTGAAGTTCAGGCTTCTCTTTCCTGCTCGCCTGCAAGTATCATATGAGGATGAGGTGTTCACTTTCGAGGCTCCGGAGGACGCGCACGCATTTTACAAGGAGCGGGTGATGGACAGAAAGTAAAACACATCAGGATATCCCTGGCTGCTGCCCACATTGGTGAGTTTTACCCCCAGCTGTGTTGATGATACTGTGTGCTCCTGCCGTGCGGACTTCTTCAACCAGCGTCATGGTAACCATGGAAACGGGTAGACACGTGAGCTGTGTTTACAGTCTGCCCTTATCGTACTGCAGGAGCGATGTGGATTTTCGTACTTTGCTTTGCCTTGTTGGGGACTCAGTTTACTTACAAATGTACAGTGTGGATGCCATATGTTATGTTGTCAACATCTTTTTTGTTCTGATTATGATGGCAAACATGTTAAGTTGGTTTTGATAAGACCTTAGTCTGGCTGATGTGCCTCTGAAGTGCTCTTAATTACTTATAACAGGCGTTGCTTTTTTCAAACTTATAGACGGCCTGTCTACTTTAGTTAAATGTGAGGTGAGGACTAAATTTAATTTGGTCTTCTGTAAACATGTTGTTCTTTCAAAACGTGGTGTATGTGTTAAATATTCAACGGGATGACCTCTTGAACAAGAGAGGGTTATGGAAGCTGAAAGTGTTATCCTGTCGGGATTGAAGATGTGGTGGCATCTGGTTTGTATAAGGGATTGTGGGGTGGGAGGGTTGTGGAGGGATTCTTTGAGGGGTTTTTTTTTGTTGTTGGTTTGTTCTGGTTGTGTGTTTCTGTTTTGTTTTCCCCCTTTTCCTTTGGCTCAGTGGTCACGTCAGGCCTGGGAGAATCATAGCTCCTCATTTTTTATGTCATGGTGACTCACGGTAAGAAGCTTCGTCTTATCTCCTGGAATCTGAAGGGTGTCAACCAGCCTATTAAACGTAATAAGGTAATGACTCATTTAAAACAACTTGGAGGTGATATTTTCTTTTTACAAGAAACTCACCTCCGCACTTCTGATGTTAAGAGTATCAAGCGGCCATGGATAAGGGATGTATTTCACTCTAAATTCCCAGTAAGGGCGAGAGGTGCGGCTATCCTTATAAACAAAAATGTTCCGTTTGAACTGTCAAACTCCATTGAAGACTCCAATGGTCGATTTGTAATTATTTCTGGTAGACTGTGTGGCACGCCTGTGGTCATGGCCTGTATTTATGCACCGACATGGGATGATGATAAATTTATTTCAAGTTTTTTCTCCTCCCTCCCTAAAGTTGATGATCACTACTTAATTATTGGAGGCGATTTCAATTTAATTCAGGACCCCTCCCTAGACAGGTCTTCCTCTAGTCCTCAGGCGCTATCCAAGTCAGCTAAAGTCCTTGACACACATAAAATCAGTTTAGGCTTATTTGACCCATGGAGGGCTACTTCCCATTCGGACAAAGCTTATTCTTTTTTTTCACATGTTCATCATTCATATTCTCGGATAGACTTTTTTCTTTTGGATAATTATTTTTTATCAGAGATCCACTCTTGTGAGTACCATAGTATTGTTATCTCAGACCACGCCCCTGTATCGGTGGATATTGGCTTTCCTAGTCTCGTCCCTCCCTCCAGGCAGTGGAGACTTAACTCTTCTCTGCTAGCCCAAGCCTCCTTTAAAGATTTTCTTCACACTCAGGTCTCCTTGTTCTTTGATACTAATGATTCTCCAGAGATATCTAGACGTATTCTATGGGAGGCCTTCAAGGCGTTTATGCGTGGGCAGATTATATCATATGTCTCAACCTTAAAGAAAGCAGAAAGGGCAGAGTTTGAGGCAATCACCAAAGAGATATTTAAAATTGATAATTTGTATGCTGCGGCTCCTACCCCTGCTCTTTACAAAGAACGCCTTCAGCTCCAGTCCAAATTTGAGTTAATATCCACTTGTAAAACTCAGAAACAGTTATTTCTTGCTAAACAACGCTTCTTTGAGTCTGGGGATAAAGCGGGAAGACTACTAGCACATCAGGCGCGCACAGCTACACTATCCAGGTTGATCCCTCAGATTAAGTCTGCGTCAGGTGACGTCACCTCAGACCCCACAGAAATTAATAAATCATTTTGTTCTTTCTACTCTAACCTCTATTCCTCCCAATGTCCTCCGACTGTTTGGGATGGAGTTAACTCACTTGATAAGATTGTTTTCCCTAAAATAAATGAAGATTTGGGTAGGGAGCTGGGGAGTCCAGTCTCTACCAGAGAGGTTCAGGAAGCAATTATGTCACTCCAGAATGGTAAAACTCCGGGCCCTGATGGGTTCACGGTTGAGTTTTTTAAGTTATTCTCTGCCGTCATTGCACCTGCCCTCCAGAGAATGTATAATGAGTCCTTTGTTGAGGGCCGACTGCCTCCTACCCTGTCGGAGGCCACTATTTCTCTTCTGCTTAAGAGTGATAAGGACCCTCTTTTGTGTGGTAGCTATAGGCCCATTTCTCTGTTGAATGTTGATTTAAAAATCCTGTCAAAGATCTTAGCCCAACGCCTACAACGGGTCCTGTCATGTATAATATCAACCGATCAAACGGGTTTCATGCTTGGTAGGCACTCGTTTCATAACACAAGGAGGCTTTTAAATATCATTGGTTCTCCTGGTTCAGGCGTTCCGGAAGTGGTTATTTCACTGGACGCAGAGAAGGCCTTCGACAGGGTGGAGTGGAGCTTCCTTTTTTTTGTTTTGCAGAAATTTGGTTTCAATCTGGAATTTATATCTTGGATTAAATTGCTTTATGCCAGCCCAGTTGCCTCTGTCCACACAAACGGAATCCAGTCTGTTCCATTTCCCCTTTATCGAGGAACCAGACAGGGCTGCCCTCTTTCCCCCCTCCTATTTGCCATAGCTATTGAACCCCTGGCCATTTGGCTACGCCAGGAGGATGGGTTTGAGGGCATCATTAGAGCTGGGAAAGTTCACAAATTATCGTTGTATGCCGATGACCTCCTCTTATACATGTCTAATCCAGCTGTCTCTCTCCCTGTGGTTCTAGATATCTTTGACAAATTTGGGTCCTATTCAGGTTATAAACTTAATATCCACAAGAGTGAAGTTCTTCCCATTAATTCTGCATCAAAAAATATAACTCAGTCCTTATTCCCTTTCAAACATGCTACAGGTGGATTTAAATATCTGGGGGTGCATATTACTGATTCAATGAGTCATCTTTTCTCTAAAAATTTCTCTCCTCTAGTTGAGAAATGTAAACTAGATTTTGTCAGATGGTCTGGTCTTCCACTATCCCTTGTGGGTCGAGTTAATTTGGTTAAGATGGTTGTTTTACCAAAGTTTTTATATCTTTTTTCACATATCCCTGTCCTTATTAAAAAGTCCTTTTTTAGCTCGCTCGACCAACTGATAGGCTCTTTCCTCTGGAGCAATAAAAATCCACGTATCAGAAAGTCAGTGCTACAGCTCCCGAAGGCTCTCGGTGGCTTAGCTTTGCCAAATTTCCGACACTATTACTGGTCCTGTAATATTTATAAACTTTTATACTGGATTAATAACACAGCAGATGACCAGTGCCCCGTGTGGGTGGATATGGAACTTGCATCTTCCAAGCTCTCTCTTCATTCCCTGGTTTGCTCCCAGCTCCCTCTAACTGCCACCAACTTTACCTCCAATCCAGTGGTAACTAACTCTGTTAGAATCTGGATTCAAATGAGGAAGAACCTAGGCCTTCATAGGGGCTCAGACCTCTCTCCAATTACTAACAATCACCTATTTCCGCCTTCTTGCACTGACTTGACCTTTCGGACGTGGTTCAACAAAGGGATAACAAAATTTAAGGACCTTTACAACCAAGGGACTTTTATGTCGTTTTTAGAGCTCTCAAGAAAATTCGACCTGCCTAATTCCCATCTATTTCGTTTTTTTCAGACAAGGCATTTTGTTCAGAATCAGAACCCCAAATTCCCCAGTCGTCCTCCAGAAACATTGATTGATTCAATACTGGCTCTTGATCCCGGACAAAAGCGACTAATTTCTAGCATTTACAGCCTTATCAACTCTTCTCTCGATAGCCCAGCATCAGGCCCCAAGTATTCTTGGGAGCAAGAGCTTGGAGTCACACTACCTGATGATTATTGGGAACAAGTATTACGGTTGGTTCATTCCTCTTCAATCTGTGCAAGGCATGGCCTCCTACAATGTAAAGTAGTGCACAAAGTTCACTACACTAACTTGCGGCTATCTCGAATTTATCCCAATATAACTGACTCCTGTAACAGGTGCAAACAATCCCCAGCAGATCATTCTCATATGTTCTGGTCCTGTCCCGGGCTTGCCACATTCTGGTCTGAAATCTTTAAAACTCTTAGCACAGCATATAACACTACCATCTCTCCTCAACCTCTCTTGGCTTTGTTTGGGGTCCCCCTACAGCCTTTTGCCTCTAGAGTTATACAGAATGTCCTTGCCTTTACCACCCTGTTGGCCAGACGCCTAATACTCTTTAAATGGAAACACCCTCAACCCCCATCTCACAGTAGGTGGGTTGAAGAAGTTTTACTGTTCATGAGTCTTGAAAAGCTAAGATTTTCCCTGAATGGTTGCTTAAATTCATTTGACAAGACTTGGAGACCTCTCTTAAGTCATATTGAGTCTTTGACATCTCTGAGTTATGGTGATGACTGAGCCTCCCCCTCCCCCCCATTTATTTTATTTTTAATTTTATTTTTTTACCCTTTAATTATTTATTTTATTTTATTTTATTTATTTATTTATGTATTTTTATATTTGGTTGTTTTTTCGTGTTTATAGGTTTGTTATGGGTGCTGGGGATGGGAAAGTGGGAGGGATAAAAAGATGGGAAAAAATGTAAGATGGAAGTATTCCCTGTTATATTGTTGTATCTTGTGAAACTACTTCCAATAAACAAAAATATAAAAAAAAAAAAAAAAAAAAAAAAAATCAGATAGAGAGAGAGAGAGGGGGGGGGGGGGGGGTATTCAAGGCCTCACTTCCTCGTTGCGACCCACATTCCACATTCTGTGCCGGTGAAATATTCATGTGTGTTATCGCTGCCGATCAGGATGGAGCTCTGGTTGTGTGTGGCGGCATCAGGCCACACTGAATATTTCACAGAAGAAAGCAGAAAAACAAACAACATGTCCGTCGTGTTCCTCTGGGTTCTTCCTCTGCTTCGCCACGCTCTCAGATTCCAGAGCGACGGCGTTAAACATGCACGCTTCACACCGATGCACATCTCATCAGGAGAGAGAGAATGAGGCTGACGCAGGAGGACGAGGGGGGGGGGGGGGGGGATGAAGCACAGAGGTGAGAGAAAATCAGCGTTGGAAGAAACAACCCAGAATCCTTCAGTGGCTCCATTCCTCTGCCGAGCTGGACGTGATCTGTGTTTTCAAAATGTCATCAGTGATTTCATCAGGCATCGTACGGCTCTCCGACCGGGCAGCAGCTGCCTTCAGAGGACAGGCCCTCAGGCTGCAGACACACACACACACACACACACACACACACACACACACACTCACTAATATGCTTCAACACTGGAGCAACATGAGACAAAAGCCGAGGTGAGGCTACTCGAGAGCAGCGACTGTTCTGCAGCTCAGTGGAAACGAGGAGCTGGAGGAACAAGAAGGAAACTGTGCGTTAGTGTCGGGAGGAGACGCACAGGAGAAGGTCTGCTGCTCCACATGCAGCATGAGGAGCACCTGCTACGTCAGCTCAGAGCATATGTTGCTCCTCTCAGCTACAAGTCGTTCAGGGAGCGTCTCTGCAGGACGACGTGTTTCACACCAGAGGAAGAATCGACACGACAAGTGCAGCTGATGAATTAAATACGCAGCTAGAGACGGAACATACGCACATTAAGACAATAAATCACAAAGAGGAAGGAAGATATAAACAAGGGGAAGTAAGATAAATAAATATATATATACTGGGATGGAAATTTATTACAATTCCTGATTGTGCCCCCTTAAATTCAGCTTTGACAATAAACAAGGCTCCCGGGATGTTTGACTATCAGACTGCAGCCTTCCACTGTGATGAATGTTTGACAGCATGGAGCCAGACAGACGAGTTGAACACATCCCCATGCCACTGTCTTGTTTACCTTCACACTCTAATGTTCTCAGTCGTTTCTCTAATTTTAGCTTCAAAGCTGCAGAGGAAACCGACGTGTCTGTGAACCTCTCGTCCACAGTGACGGAGCTAATCGCTTTTCACAGTGTTACATAAAGGACTTGTTGCATTTATACGTGTTCATCACAGCCTCAGTCAGCTGCTGAAATCCACCCTGAGACGGGAGGAGAGGCGAGGGAGGAGGGAGGAGGAGGGAGGGAGGAGGGAGGAGGGGAAGCCTTTGTGAGTCACCGCCTGCATCATTTACCTCCCAGCTGCCTGGACACCGAGGAGGTGGAGAAACTCCAGGAATCACTTTAACTTGGGCTCTGGATGAATGACATCACTGCTGCACGACTCCAACTCAGCTTCCAGCTTCTGATCTGATTTGGTTCTCGCTGCTTCCACAGAGTCTGTCCTCGATTACGGGTCAGGCTTTTCAAACACGGGTGGACTGACTCCTCACTCCTTCCCAGCAGGAGTTTCTGTTCTTTCTTCCACATCGTGACTCGTGTTGGTCGTCGCTCGCTTGTTCAGTCATTTGTTTAAAGACTGATTTTATTTCAGGTCTCAATGAAAAACCCATCGTGCAAAAATGCAAAGTTGTCTTTGTGTTTCAGGACTTTTCCTCTGAGGCTCCACGCTGACGTCTCGCTGAGCAGCCGTCTGATAAACGGGGAACATCCCACTCACTCGTCTCGACCAGCAGCCTCGAGGTCGTCCCACATCAGTAATGAGCGAAGGCCTCAGTGGAGCAGCTGTCATGTTCGCAGGGAGACCTCGAGGCCGGCGTGGGACGACACAGGGAGACGGTGGATCAGCTCAACCGACGCTGTCACAGACACAAAAGAACAAGAGGTGCTGACACTGAACCTCTGAGCAAGACGTACAGCACACTCCGTATCTTTGACCCCCGGGTCAATCAGGCAGGAGCAACAGATCTGTCCGTCCTGAGGTGAGGAGGAAGGTCAAGGGTCAAGAGTCAGGTCAAGAGGTAAAAAAAACGAGAATTTACTAAAGCATCTGTGACGTCAGAGCAAAACAAAGACGGCCATGAAAGAAATAAAACAAAATGCAGCCGCAATATTTCAGCAATTAGCCCTCTAACAAAGCTTAAAAACATTAAAGTTGATTTCTTAATTAGAGTTATTACTGGAAACGGTTCACACCAGAGGAAAGAAGAAATAAAAAAACATCCCACGGAACACACAGACAAATTAACAATAAGAAATTCTGTCCTGAGGCATTTACACAGTAAAATTCCCTGAAACGACCGGATCTCTTTATCACAGTCACACAGAATGAGGCTGATTATTCATGATCCTCTCTCCAGAACTGATCTCAGTCCACCGAGCCGCCCCGGGGAGATACGCCTCCCACTCTGAAAAACCTCCGGAGCAACACGTGGTGAAAGTATTTTCTGATCTGACTCAGCAGAATCACATCATTTGTCTGTTTCCTTCCAAAGCTGCTGGAGATCAACGCTTTGGAATCCACTGGTCCACAGGGTCGAGGATTTGTTTTTGAAAGTCCACTGACGATATCATCTGTGACTCCAGGACCAATGTGGCTCATTGAATCACAATAACCAACAAATGACACGTTAACAACAGTTCCACTGTTTGAATCCTGTCTCTCAGAAATGAAAAGGTCTAAACTCGTCTCCTGTTCACAGGATCGTGAAGTCTGACGTGGTTTCCCTGCAGAGGAGTCGCTGAGCCTCCTGGAGTCAGTACTTTAGGAGCTACCTCTATGACTCAGCTGCTGCCAAACCACACGTGTGTTTAAATTATGCAACGCAGACAATGCAATGGTTGTTTTTTTTTCAGGATTCTGCACTGGAGTGAGGAGAAAAGCCTGTAATGTGCAGATCCACTGAGAATCAACAATCTGCCGCCTTCTGCAGCTTCTAGTTCCAGAGAAGAGTTGTCTCTTCAGTCCAGAGATACAGTTTCATCTGTTAAACCTGGGATTCAGGGGACTGGAGCCCAGAGGAGAGACAGCATCATTTGGAGAAATTATGTTTTCTGATATTTTCACAGATTTCCCAGGATGTTATTGAATAAGGCCTGTTTGTGAGATTGAATCTTATGAGACTGTTGGGCCTTGGTTTTCTTCTACTTCCCTTCATCTGTTTATTATTCAGTTCTTTGGTCCCTTTGGTTTTATAAATAAACTTAACTTCTCCATGCAAATCTTCTTAAAACAGAAAATGCAGAAGCCAAGTCCTGAGAGTTTCTCCACATTTGATTCTCCTTTTCTGTCGCTCTGTCAATGACTTTGATAAATAGTTACTTCATAGCATCTATGAAATAGGATCTGTACATTGTAATGTGATGTAATTTAAGAAGAAATGTAGTTTCCTCCCAAAACTGATGTTATAAAACTAACACGTCACCAGACAAGAACGCAGGATGACACCAAACCCAGATAAAGGTTTTACTTCTTCAACAAGTCGTGCACAGAAACAGTGACGTGGTTACGGTTGGAGTGAGAATGTGATTAAACCAAAAACAATGGCCTCATCCTCCTCTCCTGTTTCTCCTCTATGATGCAGCTTGGCAACTATTCACATCATATAATAATCAAACAATCAAACTAAATACTGTTTTGTGTTTGGAACTATAATCAAGCAAAAACGTTTTCAGATGGTAACTGTTAGAGGAAAGACAGTTGGTATTTGAGTTTGAATAAGAGGAAGCTGATCCACATCCAAACTGAGGATTTCTGTGTTTGTCCCAGTTTCTCCAGTTTACTGGTTTAGTTCAACAGCAGCAAAACCCATTTGCATTTAGTTTGAGGACAATCACCACCGAGCTCGACGCTGGGCCCAAAATAACGTTTTATTTTGGACGGCTGCTGTGGTTCGGGCTGAAAAGCTCATGGAGCTCATGAGCAGCGAGAGTCGTGTCTCCTGCATGAGGAGGAAACACAATCAGCTGCAGCCGGCACAGTGTCTCATAGATGAGGAAGAGATCAGGTTAATAACACACTCTCATGAAAAAGTCCTTCAAGAGGTCAAAGTAAAATCAGCCAAATGTATTTGAAGCATGAAAAAGAAAAGGACTCGATGCTTCTACGAGTGTTAGACTATTATCTATCACGTTCACAGGCTGTAAATAAAGATGGTCGACGTGTCTCCACTTCCTCCCACTGGACTGAGGACGAATCATCTCAGATATGAAAGGTCTGTGCATCGTGGTTCAACCAATCACGAGTCGGTCTGAGCTGTCAATCATAAAGTTCATCCTGTTTTTAGAGCATAAATAACTAATAAGCCCTTGAGCAAACATCAGTGTGATAAGAACGACCTGAAATTACTGTTATTTTAAAGTTAGATATGATAAGATAAGATATTTCTTTATTTATGTTAGAGGGCAGTCAGAATTAATAGTTAAGTAAATAAGTAATATTTAAAGATTTAATCATAAGGAGCTGTAAAATAAAAGAAATGGAATTAAAACTATTATACAGAGTGAGAACATTCAGTGGAATGGATTGAATTAATCTGATGATTATTTTCCGTTTGGTTTTTAATTTCTCACGTTGCCCTCTTGACCTCTGCCCCTCGTCTCACACCGACACTGAGGCGGTGACACCTGAGCAACGGGGGTTCGAGTCCTCATTAAAGTTTAACAGACGTGGAGCGGTGGTCAGGAGGCAGCAGGTACAGTAGAAGAAGGAGGAGTCGTGGCCACACCTTCAGCTCGGGGCTTCTCCTCTGACTCTGGGAATTAATTCTCTCATATTTGGGTGAGTTCAGATCATGTTCTTATGTGTAACCCTGTTTTCAGACGTGACCTAGAGTCCAAAGAAGTTTTGTCTTTCCCCTCACGGCCCGGACACAGAAGTCGGACTCGATGTGTTTCCTCCTGGCAGCTCGGCTCTGACAGCTCTGAATGAGACGTCACTCAGGCTCCCAATTAGTGTCCATTACAAGAGAAACAATATACGACTGGAGCTCTGGGAGCATAGCTGCCCCTCCACCAAACCCCCCCATCCATCCCAGCCTCGTGATGTCATTTCCTGTTCCAGGTTCCAGCTGAGGGTGTTTACTGGTCCTCAGAGGCTGTGGCATGTTTTGCAGTGAGGTGGGAGCTGAGCTAATGTTTCCAGGACGAGTCACAGGATGAAGGTGGAGGCCGGTTGAAGTCAGCCACGACAGAACCGAGAGACCCTGGTAGCCACAGTAACATGGGTGTGTTGCAGCAGTGGTCACACACACACACACACAAACACACACACACACACACACACACACATGGATGGTGGGGAAATACCAACTGGGTTTGTGTGCAGCTCGTCATTCATGTCGACAGTTATTCTTGTTTTCTGCTGCAGCTCTGACGTCCAGAGGAACATGGAGCTTCCAAAAACCTTTCCCTGTTACAACATGTCCACAGAAGTCGGTTCCTGTGTTCATCAGATTGATAAAAGTCACATTTTTTGGAAAGACAAAGTAAAAAATCTCTCACTTTTCCTCCAGATGATAAAATTTCTTTAGACTTTAAAATGCTTCAAGCTCGAGAGGTGACTTGGTTGTAGATCTGATCCTCCGCAGCTGTTTTAACTCTGTTTCAATCGAATTTCAATTTCAGCCAATTTCTAAATATTCCCCCCGTGTTTGTATATTTCTACATAATAAATATACAATATTATTATACATAATAACATTGTTGAAGTCAAGATTCCAAAGATATTCACTTTACAATGACAGGGAGCAAATCCTCTCATCTGACAACCAGCAACTAACTAATGAAATGTAAACGTGAACATCAAGACTCTCACAGGAGATGATGTTGTCTCAGCTTCTCCTTGTACAGGGCCAGATAACAGAGACACCTTCAAAGACATGAAGCTCTGGAATAGATGCTCCTGCACTGAGCTCATACAAACATCTAGTGGGAGAAGTAGGTCTCTTGTGTTGAAGATGCACGGCACAGAAACACGAGCCAACAGAGAGAATCCACTAAGAGGCTTGATGTGGTTTTACAATCTGCTCTGGGTCTGTGGGTCACGAGCAGCCAGGGAGTTAAGAACACAGCAGCTGGGACGTTTCTCACCACTGACCTGAAAGTGTTTAGGAAAGACACTCGTCTGTGAATCATCTGAAGCCTTGAACGACTTCCCTGAGAAAGACAAAGCAGCTGCTGTCAATCAAATCTACGTGAACGGTGCAAAGCCTCCGATGCTAAAGATGTAAAACCAGTTGAATAACAGGCAGCTTCCGACTTTCTGTATTAGCAGAACTCTTCTTCCAGAGTCGCTGCCGGCAGCAGCAGATGAAGAGGAGGAGGAGGTTTGGCATCTGTCGGTCGCCTCCTCAGTGACTCTGCAACAAACCGGAGCAGCGTCTCCATCATCACACTCCAGTGGCTTCCATAACGCTCCACTGGCAGTGACGTCTCCCCCAGCGCCTCCCTCACGCTCACCCACCAACCCGACGTCCCAGAACAACAATGACAGACAAGTGAACGTTTTTGCTGTGACGCTTATTTTTTAAAATTCCTCTTTTAAACCCAAATCTGCTGCAAACCTCTGATTTCTCAAACAGGATCCAGATCTATGATTTCTCACAAAACCTCAAAGTGACAGTGACTCCATAACAGAACGGGTCAGATTCAAACTGCCGGCGGGAAATTCCCCATTAACCGACTCTCATCGTGATTAATGGGGGAAAATCGGACAGGAAGCCGAGTCCACACACACACTGACACACACACTAACACTATCTTTTTCACACATTATGCACAAATGTGTGTGTATCTCTCCTGGTAAACAGTAATACCTCTAATGATGCTCATAAGAAAAGCTTTCCCTCCCACAGCGAGTCAACACCCTGCAACACGTCCCTCTGTAGACATGGTGTCGTCCACATCAGGTCCTGTTAGCCCGACCTCTTCATCCCCCTCTCCCCCTCTCCCCCTCTCCCCCCCTCACCCTCTGCAGCTCCTGGAAGCCGCTGCACCGACCCGGCTTCATCAACACCGACCGCGAATCATTTCATTTTGCCACTGTTACCGCAGCCTCGCCATGAATACTGATTTTGTTCCTAATAAAGGGGAATCA
Source organism: Platichthys flesus (assembly GCF_949316205.1). NCBI lineage: Eukaryota > Metazoa > Chordata > Actinopteri > Pleuronectiformes > Pleuronectidae > Platichthys > Platichthys flesus. The sequence continues at coordinate 19,396,460 of NC_084964.1, read as the reverse complement.
ATTATCAAACCCCAACGATGCTGCTGTAATTAACACACGCATGCACACGCACACATGCAGCACCGTGTCTGACAAATGGGTTTATTATCTTCCGGCTGAATGGTCCGGCAGTCGAGGAAGATTAAAAACACACACCAGAATAAATTAGGTCCAGTTCTATGGAGACATTTCTAATAAAAACAGGAGTTCTTCATTTGAACCGAAAACAGGAACCAAATCTCTGAGTTGATGAAGAGTCAGGACGGACACAGATAACGGACAGAGACTTCAGCTTTTTCTGTGGACTTTCACAAAAAGTCTAAGTTCAGCCTCTTTCAGTTTATTATCTTTCCTTCAAGACTCGTGATGATCAGCACGTCCAGTTTTCAGATATTTACAGATCTGAAGTCTCTGAGGGCTCTGGGCACGAAGCTTGATGATGCACATTCAAATAAGTTGTTGCAGAACTAACACATGTGGCCTGCAGTTTATTTTGTTCCACAAATCACAGCATGAGACGTCTTTAGCTTCCAGCTCCAGAAGATTAAACTGGGTCCCAGACTGGAGCCGGGGTCTGGGAGCGTGTCGGGGGGGGGGGGGACTGCAGGCGTCCGGCCTCCTCCCTCCTGCCAGGACCAACAAGCCGGGCCGGTGACACGGGTTCACCCACCAATCAGACGTTTGATTCACCAGGATATGGAAAAACTAATAATGGAGTCAGGAAGGCCATGCCTGCTTTTGTATTCTTTGCTACGATAAAACATTTACTCTCTTCAATAACCAAAGCTAACAGAAGATAATGGTTTGAGGAGTGAAATGGATGTTCAAGGAGAAGGCAGGCGTCTCTGGGGTCTTGTTCCCGGCAGCCTGAACGCGACACAGCGTTAATAAGAAACCATTTCCCTGCCTGTTGATGGAGATTAGAAATCCATCTTTTCTGTTTCCAGCTGCACTCCACCTTGACATCCATCAGCCTGCTTCACTAAACCTGGACTCACATCTACTTCCTGCTCTGTTGTGTTGTTTCTGTGCACAAACCGACGGGTCCAATAACCTCTCTCTCTTATCACCAACACAAATATGTATGAATGAGCAGAGGAGTTAAAAATACTCTGCAGAAGAAGAAGAAGTGACACGAGGCCAGAGGAGGATTACGCCCGGCCCCTTCCTGCCACAGCCTCTCGCTGCTCGGGGAGAGCTACACATTTTCATTCAGTGCCACAGTTTTATGCAGCATTACACAGGATTATGGTGCAGGCCGACTGTTTGCAGGATGAATTTAACTGCGTCTGAACCTCTCTTGACCTATATGGTTAACTGGAGCGATGCAGCAGTGTCCTCCTGCAGCGAGACGCTTCATTAGTCTGAGGATGCTCGTGTGCCTGCTCCCTGCAGGGGGAAGACAGATGGGCATTTTTAGAGGCTGGGAATGTTTCTCTGAGGGTAAAAAAAAAAGCAGAGAATATAAATATTTCCTTTTGCCATAATCAAATCACCAAATCAAATCCCCCGCACCGGAGAGAGAGCGGGACTGGAACAAACGAGCGAGACGCGGTTTCCTCCTGTGATGCAGCTAATGGACAAAAACAATACGAGTTGAATTAGATGTAAACGCTCATTAACGTGTTTGTCAACAACTCTGTCTCTGTTCGGAGGCCCTCACTGGAGGCTGGTGTATGAATAGATATTGAATGAGAGTAGTACCAGTTGGTGGTAATGGAGCTCTGCTGAGGCTTCACCAGTCCAATCCAATTCAATCAAGCTGCACCAAATCACACACACTCATAGATGTTGTGTGTCATTTGTCCAGATGCACGGCAAAATGTGAAGAGGGTCATTTCCCCACGCTGCCACCAGGTTTCATGGAAACCAGTTCTGTAGATTTGCCATTAAATCCCAGTGACATCAGGACACTATCATGGTTTCTTCAAAGCCTCACAACAAACCAGGTGACGCCGGCTGCCAAGGGCACGGAGAAGATATCACCAATTACCCGAGCGTCCGGCTGTCAGGCGCCGTGTCGGAGCCTCCTCCCTCTAAAGAGGACTAATTGCCCCGGCTGCTCTGCCTCTTACGATACAGGTTAGAGCTCATTACCGGGACGTTCCGCCCGGCTGGGCTCCGGTGCAGCCGCTCCGGCAGAGGAGGGGAAATAACCAAACACCTGGCCTCCGACAGGGACTCACAGGTTCCAGGCCCACAGATCATTGGCTGGTTTTTATCTTTTGAAAGTGCGTCGGAGCTCTCGTCCCTTCGAGTGGCAGCGAGGCAGAAGTCCTGTTCCACGGGGGGCGGGGGGGGGGGGGGGGGGGGGGGTACCTCCTGCTGAGTCCACAGCCTCAGCTGCAGTAACACCTCGCTCATTGATTTGTATCAGCGTGGGCGAGCGAGGTGCGAGACACACAATCCTCTCACAACAAACTGGCCACCGGCCTCTCGCAGCAGCGTGGTGCTTCACAACAAACCGACACACACACACACACACACACACACACAACGATGACTCGGCGTTACTGTTGTGCAACAATTACAAAAGGGTTAACCACCACTTGATCCAAATGGCCGAGGGTGTAGTGTTGACATTGACTCTCAGTTCTGAGTGAAGGGCGGGGCTGACAAACAGAAGGAGAAACTTGACAACACCTGTTTAGAGCCGAGCTGCAGCTTCACCGCTTCAACTCGAAAAGAGAACAAGAGGCACGAGGATCAGGATGGAACCCAGAGCCCGTCGAGCTACAGGAGCCCGGAGGGGTCATGAACTTTAATACCTTCACTTCAGAGATGATCAGACTCTAGATGAATCTGCATCACAGAGACGAACAGATAAATCACATGAACCAGAGAACGTTAATCTAAAGTGGTTCTAGGTTCACGTTCCACAGGAAGCTGCCTCCAGTCGGATTTACTGGATTAATCGCTCCTGCGTTCATCAGGCGTGACGTGTCATCATGTGATCTCCTCACACTCTACTACGACTCCGCAGCCCTGCTCCTCCTCCTCATCATCATCTTCTCCCTGCTCCTCCTCCTCATCACACACGTTTCTCCCTGCTCCTCATCATCATCTTCTCCCTGCTCCTCAACATCATCTTCTCCCTGCGCCTCCTCATCATCTCATCACACACGTTTCTCACTGCTCCTCATCATCATCTTCTCCCTGAGCCTCCTCATCATGTTCTCCCTGCTCCTCCTCATAATCAGAAATGTTTCTCACTGCTCCTCATCATCATCTTCTCCCTGCTCCTCCTCCTCATCACACACGTTTCTCACTGCTCCTCATCATGTTCTCCCTGCTCCTCCTCATAATCAGAAATGTTTCTCACTGCTCCTCATCATCATCTTCTCCCTGCTCCTCCTCCTCATCACACACGTTTCTCACTGCTCCTCATCATCATCTTCTCCCTGCTCCTCATCATCATGTTCTCCCTGCTCCTCCTCATAATCAGAAATGTTTCTCACTGCTCCTCATCATCATCTTCTCCCTGCTCCTCCTCCTCATCACACACGTTTCTCACTGCTCCTCATCATCATCTTCTCCCTGCTCCTCATCATCATGTTCTCCCTGCTCCTCCTCATAATCAGAAATGTTTCTCACTGCTCCTCATCATCATCTTCTCCCTGCTCCTCCTCCTCATCACACACGTTTCTCACTGCTCCTCATCATGTTCTCCCTGCTCCTCCTCATAATCAGAAATGTTTCTCACTGCTCCTCATCATCATCTTCTCCCTGCTCCTCCTCCTCATCACACACGTTTCTCACTGCTCCTCATCATCATCTTCTCCCTGCTCCTCATCATCATCTTCTCCCTGCTCCTCCTCATAATCAGAAATGTTTCTCACTGCTCCTCATCATCATCTTCTCCCTGCTCCTCCTCATCATCAGAAATGTTTCTCACTGCTCCTCATCATCATCTTCTCCCTGTGCCTCCTCATCATCTCATCACACACGTTTCTCACTGCTCCTCATCATCATCTTCTCCCTGAGCCTCCTCATCATGTTCTCCCTGCTCCTCCTCATAATCAGAAATGTTTCTCACTGCTCCTCATCATCATCTTCTCCCTGCTCCTCCTCATCATCAGAAATGTTTCTCCCTGCTCCTCCTCATCATCAGTATTTATCCCTGCTCCTTCTCACTACTCCTCCATATCAATGTTTCTCCCTGCTCCTCCTCCTCCCCCTCATCATCAGTGTTTCTCCCTGCTCCTCCTCACTGCTCCTCCTCATCAAAAATGTTTCTACCTCCTCATCCTCACTGCTCCTCCTCCTCATCAGACATGTTTCTCTCTGCTCCTCCTCATCATCAATGTTTCTCCCTGCTCCTCCTCCTCATCAGTATTTCTCCCTGCTCCTCCTCATCATCAATGTGTCTCCCTGCTCTTCCTCATCATCAATGTTTCTCCCTGCTCCTCCTCATCATCAATGTGTCTCCCTGCTCTTCCTCATCATCAATGTTTCTCCCTGCTCCTCCTCCTCATCAATGTTTCTGCCTGCTCCTCCTCCTCTTCCTCCTCATCAGTTTCTCCGTAATCCTCCTCACTGCTCCTCCTCCTCATCAGCCATCTTTCTCATCATCAATGTTACTCCTTGCTCCTCATCAGACATGTTACTCCCTGCTCCTCCTTATCAGACATCTTTCTCCCTGCTCCTCCTCACTCCTCCTCCTCCTACATCTCACTCTGCAGCTGTGACCCACACTGACCGTGGATCTGCTCATCCAGCAGCCGAGGGGCTGGAGGCTGGAGGCTGCAGCCGAGTGAGAGCCACTGCTCCCGGCTCCGGCCCACGCTCCCAGCCGGAGCCCGGGCCGGAGCAGGGGCCGCTGCTCCCCGGCTGTGTGCGCTGCATGTTCCGGCTCTTACCTGCCCACGCTCTGGTTGGCGAGCTGTCTCATCCGGTTGAACTGCTTCTTCATCTTGTGTTTTTCTGCGTCAGCACCGAGCGGTAGAGTCTTTCCACATTTCTTCCCCGGTGAATACGGTCGGATCTCCGGCGCTGGTCCGTGACACACGCGGGGCTTCAGGCGTCAAACATCCGCTCCGTGCACCGCGGCGGTCGGTGAGTTAATCCGCCGTCATGTCGCTGCGGAGGACGGTGAGTGTGTGTCCTCCGCTCCGGAGATGATGCTGGAGGAACCAGGGCTGACAGCTGGAGACACGACCCGCCGGTGCATCATGGGAAATGTAGTTCACACTAAACCACAGCGTTTACCCCTAATTACATGACTCTGGTTTTTCATGATCACTTTTGATATTCACAGTTTCACTCAGGGAACATGAATACATGTCTTTTAGCTTAAATATACATTATCTAAATATAAATATTGAAATGAAATACCAGAAGCACTACAATATCACTAATCTTCACGGTGTCAGAAGCAAGTTAAAATACAAAGATGCATGATTTTTAAAATACACGATATAGATCTCATGTTAAATATCAGATGCACCAATTTCCCAAAAAGTATGTGGCGTAAATATGAATCTAAAATATAAGAAGCACTGAAATCCAAAACAGTACGGTTTTTTGTATCCATATATATTTTAATAAAATATCAGAAGCACAAATCTCTCGGTGATGCGTTTAATGCTCTGCAGGTGAAATGTCATCTTTAGTACTCATTCACCAAAAGGGTCTATTTGTAGATTGCAATAAAAGGAAATATCAGTATCTAATATTCATAAGAACGATGTGTGTGAGCAAATGTCGTCCTCCAGTGTCTGAGAGAGAGAAGCTTACTGATAAAAAGCTGAAAATAAATAACAAGTGAAAACAGTTGTGAGCTTGTGTTGTTTATTTACTTCTGAAGAATCGGTCACTCTTTACCCCTGAAACTCCAGCTGTGTTTTGTGTTATAAGTGCATTTTAAATTGTATTTAATTGGGAAGAATACTATAGCTGCAGTTACACACGTCGGTCGCAGGTGGCAGTAGTGAGTCGAAGCCGGTGTTTTGAGGGGCGGCTGGAGAAGAAGAGGAAGAAGAAGAAGAAGAAGAAGTGTTGCTAATGGAGGTTACTTGTTGAACCTCATCACAGCGAAGCTTCACTGTCTCTCCAGCTCGTTTCTCTTCGTTTCCCTGAGTTCTCTCACGTTTCTCCGCTGAAGACTCGGCCGCTCCTCGGGCTGTACTGTTGACACAATGCGGGACCGGACCAAAGAGTTAGGAAACGTGAGTGTGGAAGTTCACGGCTAGCGGCTAGCAGCTAGCATTAGCCTGCTAACATGTTCGCTCCTGGAGTCGAGTTCCGGTCTTTCCCTTCACTGTCTGCTCCCCCACCCCCCCTCGACATGTCCCCCTGACAGCGTGAATCACATCCCGGGATTAAAATGTCCTCGTTCTGGGTTGTTAGCGTCTGAACTTAAGGTTCAGGGGCCGGTGGGTCCCAGCTTCCGCTGCCCCGGGACCGATGAGCCAGGCCGGGGAAGGGCAGGGCTGCTCCCGGTGTGTCCGGGCTGTTCCCACACACCGGCTGTGGACTGTTTAAGATAAGAGACAGTTAGTAGTAAACCGTGTCTTCTACACACGTCACACTTTCCCTGTTGATCTGCTGCTGATCCGTCACGTTAACGTAAAGTGGAGTTTGAGTGTGATCACGTTCCGGTGAATTCAGGTTTCAGTTTTGATTTAATAAACGGGAAGAAGAGTTCAGAGTCTTTAACTCGTGTAAACCTGAACTCGTCCACATCATGAGTCTGAGGATCTGTGTTCAGGTCTGCATGAAGCTGAGGAATCATCCAGCTGTGGTTTTATAAACAGGAAGGAGAGTTCACAAACCTCAACCAGTCTTTAACTGGTTTAAACTTCTCTGGGACAACTTAGTCCAGATCGACCAGGTCAGGTGTTGTAGGTTTATATCTAGACCGGGTCTGATGAGGTCCAGGTCCAGCTTCTCTGAAAGTCTGGTTCACATCTGACACGTGTTGTGTTTCTGAGCTGGTGAAAACACTATTAAGCCTTTAAAAGATAAGATACAGGTTTATAATCTTTCCTAACTTAGTTTTTGCTTGTTTTGTTATATTCTCATGTATTTTGTTTAGCACTTTGTAAACATGTTTAGATAAACTTGTATTATTATTTACAAATGTGAAACAGTGTCTCAAACAGTCAGCTTCCTAACATCCCTGTTAATCAGTGGGTTTTGGATCTGGACTGATTCATGGATCTATGATCGGTCGGATCCGAAGCAGACGTAGTTGTGGTGAAGCTCTGACTGGGTCTCCTCTTGGATGTTGTTCTTGCAGAAGGCCGAGGACTCGGAGGGAGAAAACGAGGACCGAGCTCTGATGATCAAACCTGGAACCTCTTCAGCCAAAGAGGAGAAGGAGAGCGAGGCCTTCTTCAAAAAGGTGACGTCTCTGAACACCACAGTTCACTCACAGGTCCCCCGGGGCACTGGTTACTGGTTACTGGGTACTGGTTACTTCGTCTTGTCCCTTCTCCAACATGTCGCTGTTTCAAGTCAAGTCATGTATTTTTATAAACAGTATATTTTAGAAGGTAAAGCTGAATTCCTTCAGTGTGACAGGGAGGAGGTGCAGTCGAGGAAAAGGTCACATGACCACAGTCTCGTCTGATCTGCGGCTTCCGGCTAAATTCAGTTTAGTCAACACAGAGTCTGTTAATCTGCCCTGATGATAAGAGCCGACACTATGTTCACATCAGTTCAAGCAAATAAGTTCTAAATGATTATTTGTCCAAAAAAAAATCGACATTATTCAATGTTTGTGGGTTAATTACCTCAAAAACTAAAAGTATGATTTATGAATCTAACTCTTGTAACTCGCTTCTCAATCTGTAGGTGCAAGAAATCCATGAGGGGCTGCAGAGTCTCCGGGAGAAGGTGTCGGAGCTGGAGAACAAACAGAAGACGGTGCTCGGTGAAGCGCTGCCCGTGGAGAGTGAGTCTTTTCACTCCGAGCTTCAGCCGGTTGAGGTTTGGGTCTGGACCCCACATACTGATCTGTCGGAGGAATAGAGCGACTTGAACAAAGCAGAACTTCTACAGGAGCAGAAACTAAACTCAAAGACACAGAAGCAACGATTTTCATGTTCACGGAATGTCTGAGTGAGTCCACGTTACTGAGTCTCCTGATTTCTCCTGGTTCAGGTATGAAGAAAGAGCTGCAGACTCTTCGAGACGAAATCAAAACGCTGGCGACTCAGATCACGAAAAGACTGAAGAGTGAGTATCGCTGAGTGGGACGTGAACCCAGGGTGAGGTTTTCTGTTTCCTTCACTCCAGATTCAATCATGTCTTCACAGGCATCGAATCCAAGAAGTCAGAGGAGGATGGAAAATATGTTCCCATAAACGTTCGGATGCAGCGAACACAGGTGAAGCTTTAACAGCCTTTTGAGTCTTGTGGCTTCTTGAGGATATAACTTAAATAATGTGTCATCTCGTCACATCTTAAAATATCAGAATTAAAGATTCTCAGCTGTTGTATACCTGCACAGAGGATTCACATAGCTGAAGAGTTTCCTTCTCCTTCCAGCACGGCGTCCTGTGTAAAGAGTTCGTGGACCTGATGGGACACTGTAACACCATCCAGGCCCAGTACCGAGACCGCAACGTGGAGCGGATCCAGAGGCAGCTGAGAATCAGTGAGAGCACAGACGTCCCCTCTACACTCTCTTTTCTTTCTTTGTCCCTTGCTCCTGTTTCCTGTCGGGCTGTGATTTGATTTCTCTCCCGTCCTGTCACATTAAATTAAAAAACTCCGCCCTGGTTTGTTTCCCTGTGCAGCCGGGAACGACGTGTCGGACACGGAGCTGGAGGTCATGCTGGAGAGTGGACAGACGGATGTTTTCACTCAAAACGTGAGTACATGTGACATTTACAGGCAAAAGGACGACAACCGTGTGTCCGTCGGCCTGGACGTCCCACATGTCCTCTTCCAGAGAAACACACATTCACAGTTTGTCGACTGCGTCCAGTGTCTCCAAATGACGCGTGTGAAACGATTTGCTCTGTTGTAGCTTCTCTAGTTGATCAAACTGGACGTCCCGTTGACATGTGGTAAGCATGAGAAGTCAAACCCTGTGCAGCTTGTAGACGTGTCCCTAGTGTCCCAGCAGCTCCAGGTCTGAAACGAGCAGGAGGCTTCTGTCCTAGATGAAAACCTGAGACCTCCTGACAGCTAACGGATATCTGCCCCGTGGCCGTGTACAGATCCTGATCGATGCTAAAGCTACGAAGCAGGCGCTGAACGACATCGAGTCACGACACGACGAGATCCTGAAGCTGGAGAGGAGCATCCGAGACCTGCACGACATGTTCCAGTACCTCGCCATGGAGGTGGAGGCCCAGGTAAAGCCAGGAGGAGAAAGTCCTTCAAGCTGTTTGACGTGGAATGAGAGAGTCCATGTGAGAAAATGTGGATTCTAACACGTGAGCGAGAACACAAACCTCTCATCATCTCCTTCCTGTTGTTGTAAGCGAATCTGAACCCGACGATCTGCTGCTGCTTCTTCACGTGAAACTCAAACTCCAGACACCGCTTCTGGAGTTCTCGTCTGAAAAGCTCTTCGGGTTCGTTCAGTCCTCTGATCCGGTTTGTTTTCCTTCTTCAGGGAGAGATGGTGAACCGGATCGAAAACAACATCAACCAGTCCACCAACTATGTGGAGAAGGCGAAGGAGAACACGCAGAAAGCCGTCACGTATCAGCAGAAAGCACGAAAGGTACGACGGGTTCCACTCACACTTCAACCTGCTGGGAAATACAAAGTGTACTGGTCCAGTCCTCCTCCCAGTGTTTGTCATAGTGCTGCAGGATTTGTTTTTCATAAACTGTAAATAAAGATGGACGACATGACTGCTCCCGATAGTGAAGTCGGGGTGTCTTGATCGCCCCCTGGTGGCTGGCTGCTAACACCTCCATGTTAGCGAATGGAAGATTTAAAAGTTGAAGAACACGTTAAATGTGTCTCAAAGCTGGTTTCCTAGTCGTCCATCTTGGTTCCCGCTCCCTGGCGTCTGATCTCTTTGTCTCTCGTCCTCTGCAGAAGAAGCTGTGGATCGCCATCTGTCTGGCCATCCTCGTCCTCATCTTAGTCATCACGCTGGTCAGCACCTTCGGCACCTAACCCTCGGCCGCGGGGGTCGAAGATCGTTTGGCAGAAGCACATTATTGGTTCACAACCCCCCACCCGCCCCCCCCCCCCCATGTAAATACACCGGCTAACAGGATGAACAGGATCGTTTGAACAGTGGATTTTCTCTGTCAATGTTTTTTTTTTTTATCCTCTCCCTCATTTAATCCTCGTCTTCCTTTAACCTTCCTGTCTTCCCATCGGCGCCCCCCACCCCCCCCGCCCCTGGACCACGGCGACGCAGACACCAGGAAAGATTTTGAACTTTTAGGTCAGAGCCACTTCCGCTCCGACATTAAAAAAAGAGGAACGTGTCCTTGAGGCACGACTGCAGTATTGAACCCTGACACTGGCGCTGAACGAACTGTACTCAGGAAAAATGTGCGATTGATTCTTGTTACGTTTCTTATTTCGAGGAAGAATTAGAGGTGTAAAAAAAAATTCTGTTTTAATAGAGTAAAGCTTCTTTGGTTTATAGCCTAATATAATTGTACATAATAATTTAGCGGAGGATTTAAGTCAAACTTTATGCAGATGATTTTTTTTAAACTTGAACAGTGTTTCAAACTGCCAACATGTGAGAAGTGTAAATGCAGAATTCTTTTAATTGAGAGATAACGGCTCCTTTAATCTCCCTCGAGGCCTCTCAGGCCACGCCCCCTTTTACTCGGCCAGTTTGTATTTATGATTTAAACGTTGTCGCGTCGGCTGCTACTTGAGAAGTTCAGTTGTTTTTATTTTCCTTTCCAAACTGTGCCTTCTCCTTAATGTCCAGCTGAGAATGTGATGTTGTGCACTAACATTGTGAAGAAGGGACAGAGCCGGTGATGAAACCCTCTATATCCACATCACAGCGTCACCCGAGTCCTGAACTCTCATCAGACTTTGTTTTGCTTCAGGTTTGTCACTTTGTGCCGCGTCTCCCATGATCCTTCAGGAGAAGTGACGAGAGCGGCGGCACGACGCGACAAATCAGGAACGAGAAAAAGACCAAAACTGTCTTTGGACGCTCTGTCCTCACGTCTCCTCTGGAGCCGGAGAACAGCAGCGACACACATCACATCCTTATTTTAATATAGATTGTTTTTAAAATAAAATATGCTCTATTATTCTGTGTCTTTAATCGTGTGTATCCTTCTCAGCTTTATTCCTCCTCACTGGCGACACCCAGTGGCAGGAGGCTCTGTGTTCAGGTTTCAAAGTCTCTTTCTTCTGAACAATACGAAATACATTTCATCAAATTTGGTCCAAATGTCGACCTGGATTCAAAGATGAATGGATTGTATTTTGATGGTTGAAGATCAAAGGTCAGTCACCTCACAAAACCCTTTTTCTACCTTGAGAACATTTCATAATATAAATTCCAGGGCCTTAAGTCTTTAATACTTTTACATGGGTCTTAATAATGTTATGCTCACAACCCACTTGAGACATTATCTTAAAGGTGAATGGTTAAGTACTCACTAACAAACGATTTGAGAAATCTCAGATCTTTGACTGGTGAGAATGAAAGTGTGTAAAGATTCTGGATCCGTGCCAACCTGGAGTTTCTCTTCTCATATAAAGTGTAAATATCTCTGGAACAAAAACCTTCAACACAATGAAAAATGGCAACAAATTTTTGGTCTTTTTATTCAACTGTAATTGTCTTAATCGTTCAAGTAAAATAATGTGGAATTACAAGGGATCAAAAAGGAATGCAACAAATGAAATGAGACAAATAAAAAAATAAGACCATCACCATAAACTACCCTGCCCCCCCCCCCTCCAAATATAACCTTTGCAAAAAGTAAATCGACAATTTACAGTAATCTGGAACTGTACCAGTCATTTTATTCACATATTTTGTCCAAGTAGTTTTTTTTTTTTTACATGAACGAAGAGCAATGAAGTAACATGACAGAAAAGTTCAGGTGAAAAGTAAAACGTTAATTTGGTAGCACTGACGCACGGGGGGGCTTTTCTTCACGTTTTGCAGGGGTGGTATTTTTTTGTGTTTTTAATAAGAGAAGCTTGCCCCCCCCCCCGGCTTCAGGTGCTTCACAAGGCAATCAGGTTCAAACCCATTCGGCCAAAGAGGCACTCTTTAATTTCTACATCATTTTCTTGCCCTTTCAGTATAAATACATGACAATAAACACCGTCGGGAAGATTTGGAATTTGTCTGGATGTGTAAAGTCTTTAGAGAAGATTTGCAAATTCAATTAATTCATTTTCCGAACATTTGTGATACAACACGAGATCCGAGGGCAGAACTGGAGTTGATGTATAAAACAATGTCTAAACCACGATGTGCAAATGAGAAATGCAAGGCTGGATTAAAGAAGGAATCCACGGAACAGAGGTCGACATGGAAAAGGGGCCCAAGCAAAGACAAGCTCCAGCAGAGGGCAGCAGAGATCACATTGACAGATCTGTTCTCTTCCTAATACCCTGGAAGAAATAATAAAATATGCTTAACTTATCGACTGACTACAAAGAAACAGTCAGGACAGCTGACCGGATGTTCAAAACCAAACCTTCTAAAACCTCCAACGTACAATACAACTGGTCACTCCAAAGTTTTTAATGTCACGCAAATGACTGTTCATTTGTAAGCCCTCCAGGGGGCGCTGTATTATCCCGTCTCAACACATAAGATCTGAGCGTTCCAGTCTTTAATGATTACAGTACATAATGTGAACTAACAACTTGCCTTTTATTTCCTCCTGCACCTTTGTCCCCCTCAAGTCCCAGTGGTGGGTTCATCCCCGCCACCATCACTGTCCAGTCACAGACGCACGATGACGGCGCCACGTTTTCATTCTCGGTCCCTGAGCCTTCCCCCAGCTGACAATAGCTGAGCTGGTGAGGGGACCAGCTCCAATTGGGAAGGGAGAGGGCCCAGGAGGCCGGTCGGTCCCTGGCGTCCACGGCCCCTCATTCACCCGAGTGCAGAAAAGCAGGAACCTTGAAGGTCATGACATGCTCTCGCATCTTGCTCTGCAACAACACTCATGCTTCCCTTTGGCACTCGATCATGTCTTGTTGTGACGCTGTTGACTAGCGGAGGAGCGGGTGCTGGCGGCCGGTGACCGCGCCTGCACCGCCGCCAGAGCCGCGACGCTGCGCAGGACCCGGTCCGGCGTCCCCTCCGTGCCCGAGCTGCTGGTCACCTCCTGCGAGAGCCTCTGGGACCTCCTGGTCTCCGGTCGACCCTCCCTCTGCTGGCCCCGCTTGTCCTTCTTGTCTCGTCTCTTTGCCCGGTCCGAGCTGCGGCCCCTCTCGCGCTCGCTGCCGGAGGAGGCGCCGCGGGACCGGGACTCCCTGCGCTCGGTGTTCTGAGAGCTGAGGCTGTGGGTGCGCTGGCTGCTGTTGCTGCTGCTGCGACTCCTGCTGCTGCCGCCGTCGTCCCCCTCGCTGCTCAGGCTGCTGCAGGCGCTGTGGCCCCGGGACAGAGACTGGGCCTCGGTCTCACCTTCCTTTCCCCTCGATGACCTCCGACTGGCCCGCTCCTTCTCCTCGGGCTTGGACCTCTTGTACTCCGTGTCCAGGGGCGGAACCAGAGAACCGGGGCACTGCCTGGTGGAGCGAGACGCGGGCCGGCTCGACTGATTGGGGGTGGGGTGTTTGCTGCCGGAGCTTTTATTGTTAGCAGGAGCGACAGAGTTACTCTGAGGAGAAGCCGGCACACTTTTGTTTTTAGGCTTCTGGTTCTTGTCAGCCGAGGAGGCAGGACACGTCCCGGAGGACTTGGCTGAGGGGTCTTTCCGGGTGGTGTGGCCCGGGGTGTCCACTCGGCCTTTCATTGCCAGAAGCTTAGCTGCCGCGTTCAGAGCCGAGCATCTCTTCCCCAGGACCTCGGGCTCCGGAGGGGGGGTGCTGATTGTTTTACAGTCTTGTGAGGACTGAGCTGCTGCTGACTTCCTGTTGGTCCTGACAGAAGACGTGTCACTGCCGGACTCCCCCCCGGTGGATGTGTTGGTATTGTGCGATGCGTTTCTCTCAGAGCTGCGTGCCGGCCTCTTCCCCGACCGGCTGTTTCCCTTTTCCTTCTCCTGGTCCTGTAGCCGGCGCTTGGCCGAGCGGGTCAACCGGTGCTCCTCGCCGCATTCGCTTTTGTCAGAGTCGGAGGAGGAAGAGGAAGACCTGGAGCGCCTCCTCCTGGAGGCTCCGTGCTCCTGATCACCGTCTTTCCTTTTCACGTCTTTTTCCTTTGTCTCCTCGTTCCCGGATTCTGAGGTGACGTCCACTCGTCTCTTTTTTGCAGGATGTCTGTTTTCATACGTCCTCTTGTGGTGAGCGTGGCGGGTGAGGGTCGATGTCGAGCCCCCGGATGACGGTGTAGAGGAGCGGGTGGACTCCTGGCTGCTCTGGCGACTGAGTGGTCTTTTCTGTTTGGGAGTTTCCTGTTCGTCGGGAGTTTCCTCTGCCAGCGGTTCTTCTTCTTTCAGAGACTCTGTTGTTTTCTTCTCTTCACCCCCGGTTCCCTCCTTCTCTGACTCTTTGTTCTGAGAGGAACTCTCCACCTTCTTCCTTTTAGGTGGAGACTCGATGTCCAGACTTGCCTCCTCCTCCTGCTCTTCAGCCGCTCCACAACCTACTTCCATTTCACAGTTACCTTCAGATGTACACGCTTTCTGTTTTGACTCTTCAGATTGTTTCTCAGGTGAAGCACTAGAAGCAGCAGGTGAGGGTTTCTGCTCTGGGACCTCTCTCTGAGCGGACCCCTCTGTGGAGACGCTCTCGGGTACAGAAGTTTGGGTTGGGGGGGAAGGAGGTGCATGCGTTGCAGAAGGAGCTGACTCAGTTGCGGTGACTGGAGCCGGAGCGGTGGAGGTGGTGGAGGTGGTGGAGGTGGTGGAGGTGGAGGTGGAGTCTTGGATGTTTTTCTCAGCAACTGTAGCCGACTTTTCTGGGGAGGATTTAATTGTGGGTTCGATCTTTACAGTCTTTTCTGCAGTTGTAGCTGAAGCCGGTTCTCTGGAGGAGGCTTCTTCTTCTTCTTCTTCTTCTTCTGCAGCTGTTTCGGTTGGAGGTGCTGAAGTCTCGGTCTCTGAGGTTTTGGCGACGCTGGCGGACGTTGGACTGGGAGCGCAGACTGGACGAGGAGCAGGGGGACATATCGGAGACAGGACGGCCTCTGAGGTCAGATTCTCCTGCGTAGCAACTTGCACTGGCTTGGTTGGGACTTTGAGGGTGGTCACACTGGTTCGGGCGGGGGAAGCTAAAGCTGTACTGGCTGAA
This sequence comes from Platichthys flesus, assembly GCF_949316205.1. Lineage (NCBI taxonomy): Eukaryota > Metazoa > Chordata > Actinopteri > Pleuronectiformes > Pleuronectidae > Platichthys > Platichthys flesus. The sequence continues at coordinate 19,381,163 of NC_084964.1, read as the reverse complement.
GACGTGGTGACTGGTGCATCGGGGGTTGATGTAGAAGCGATTCCAGGCTTCGCTGGGCATGTGGGTGGAGCTGCAGTAGTGGATTGTGTTGTGTTTAATGAGCTTGTTTGCACTGGAGATGTTGTTGTCATAGTGGTTGTTGGGATGGATGCAATGGTTTGTATTGTTTTTACTGGAGGTGATGTCACAGTTAATGGTTTTGATGGACACGTTGGGATTGTTTTGGCTGCAGGGGGCGATGTTGGTTTCGGTGAAGCTGATGAACTGGGAGCTGGGACAGATGTTGGAGTGATGGTTGTGGGTGGCGGCCGAGCAGGAGCTTGGGGCGAGACCTTTGCAGCAGTTGTTTTAGTTGTTGTGACTGGTTTCACTGTAGTGGTGGCTGCTGGTGCAACACTGGCTGTTTTCGATACTAATGCAGTAGCTGCTGTGGTCGTCGGCACTGGGACCGATGCTGGTTTCACTGTCGTTGTTGGGAGTGTCGGAGCCGCTGCTGGGGAAACTGTGGTGGTCTGGACAGCGTCTGGTCCCGTGGTTTTCAAAGATTTAGAACCTGAAGGTTTTGGATCTTTAGGAGCATTAGAAGCTTGAAGTGTTTCTTTTACATCTGGAAGTGATGAGGTGATGGCAGGTGGAGTTGTGGTGGCAGGTGGAGCAGGGACAGGGACAGACGTGGGAGGTGTGAGGGGAGAAGAGCTGTGGACTGAAGTTGTGTCCGTGTTTGGAACTGAAGCCGTAACTTGGGTTGAGGCTGAGGTGGAGGCAGCAGTCGGGAGGGGGGAGGTCACCTCTGGTGCAGGTGGAGCTTGGACTGGGGCGGAGACTTGAGTGTTTTTTTCTGTGGAGGCTGGAGCTGGTTTGGGAGCAGGAGGTGAAACTGGGGCTGAACCCTCAGTCTTAGTGTCGGTCTTCTCAGCTGAGGTAGACTGAGATGTCAGACTTGTGCCGACAGCAGCAGCTGTGAGAATCTCCGACTTGACGGGAGATGGCGCCGGCAGCTCTGCGCCAGCATCTCGTTTTAATAAACCAGAAACATCTGAAGTGGTGGTCTCTTTTTTAGAGTTCTGTGCTTCACCAACTGTTTCTGAGGTCGTTGTGGAGTCTTTCCTGGGACGACCTCTCTTACGCTTTGGGGAGAGAGGAGCGTTCCCCTCCTCTCTTGGTGACGTGGGCTGTGGGGAGCGGCCCGCCGTGGTGTCCTGCTCAGGTAACTTGAGGTTCGTCTTCGGGGGCCGGCCCCTCTTTCTTTTCAAAGGTGTCACAAGAGCGTTCACATTGGAGTCTGCAGAGGAGGGCGTGGAGTCTTTGCCTGGAGCCGTGTCAGATTTTCTGGACTGGTTTGCTCCCCGTCCTCTGCCCAGATGCTGCTGCTCTCCCAGCTGAGCAGCCATGCGAGACTCAGTTTCCAACCTGCGCCGCACCGGCAGATTTCTCAGCACCGGCATGTCAGGAGAATGATGGGAAGGAGAATAAGGAGGATAACTTCTGACGGGCTGCTGGGGCACAGGTGGATTTGGGACAGAGTCTTGTTCCTGAGGAACAGCCACTTTAGTTTTGCCGTCAGGGCTCGGTGATGTATTGTCTTTGTTTGATTCTTCAACCGGACCAGCAGGGGCTTCCTCCACTGCTGCCTCCTCTGAAGAACCTCCACCTCCAGTGCCACTTCCACGCCGCCGCCTCCTTCTTGGCTCCTTGTCCTCCACCACCGTGACAAGCCTCCCTGGCAGCTTTCGCAGGACTTTGGCCGATGGGGTGTCTTCAACAAGGCCCCGCAGGACCTCACCGTCGGCTGACTGGCGCTTACGAGGCGATCTGGAGCTTGTGGAGGGGGGAGACATGGCGTTGAGATCTTTGCCATCATCCTCTTTTGTCTGATGTTCCACATGGCAGCTGGATTCTAGTGATGACTCAGACACGGTCCTCTCGTCCTCCCCCTCCTTCTCCTCTCTGCCTGCTTTGGAGCTTTTACCGTCAGTCTCTACGGCACACTGTTGTTTTCCTCCAGGGGGGGAGCCTGTAGGAGGCGAAGGCACTGGACTGGGATGGGAGCGGTTTGGTAGAGTCCTGGTTTTGGGGGTCTGTATATCTCTGGCAGGGGATGAAGCTTTTGAAGATTTGGCAGAGTCGTGGGGTTTAGTTGAGGAGGAGGATTTTAGATCTGTGCGGGACGGGGTGGTAGACACAGAGCCCGTGTCTTTGGCAGCTCCCCGTCCAGACGTCCTCTGACCAGGGCGGGGTCTTTCAGGCACGTCTTTGGGGGGAGTGGGCTCAGGCTCAGTTTCAGGCGAGGCCCCACGAAGTCGACCACTGGTCCTTGTAGATGTAACAACCTTGTCCTTGTCCTTGGGTTTCCGCCCTCGGCGAGCTGGGGTGGGCTGAGATGGCTCCACAGACTCTGGTGGTGATAAAAGGTCATCGTCGTCTTCCTCAGATGAAGCGTGAAGCTTGAGGCCTTCCTCCTTGGCCTGGTCCAGGCCCTTCCTGGCAGCCTCCACTTGCTCCTGTAGACAAAAAGGCATTTGGTTTTAAAACCTGCTGAACTGTCATCTTCATGTTTTGTTTCTGTGAAACTTCAGCGGTGATAAAAGCATGGACACGTCTTATAATAACTAAAAGCCCTGTGACAGAGGTGAACTGCTCATTGTCAGAGGGGCTGATTCATTACCTCTGCAAAGAGGTTTTTAAAACTTATGGAACTTAAGCTGAAGAAACAATTTTATTTCAAATAACAGGACAAGCTCTTACCTCAGCCTGCTTCAACTCCTCTTTACAAACATCTTCCAACGAGGCTTCCAGGAAGTTCATGGCGTAGCGTTCAATGGGGGTGAGCTAAAGGGAGCCAGAGAATATGGTGAGTCAGCTGAGCACATAAAGTGTGTAGATGGAAATCACATCTACAGCAGAGCATGATTGTGAAAGCTGTAGCAGGATGTTATCATTTCAGCTTTTATAAGGAGCTATATAAAAATGTAAAATATATCGTAGATGGATAATTCAGCCTTTTAAGAGTTCAGAGCTGATTTCCATGATTATTCACCTGTTCCACCAGAGCAGCTATTTCCTGCTCGGCCTTGGAGAGCTCCTCCACCTCCTCCTGTTCGCCTCCGTCATCCAGAGGGATGTTCTCATTGAACTCGGCCAGCTCCGCCACCTGTTCTGCTTTGGCCTGAGAAGCTGCTACGATGTCCTCCTCGTCCTCTGCGCGACACAAGGCCTGCGGGAGTCAAACCAAGATGATCTAATTAATTGATTTCCAAAACACATTCAACTCCATTCATACTGTCCCCTGATCCACTGAAGAGGTTTAAGGAGCTTGATGTTTATAAACTCATATCTGTCACATAACACCACCAGGAGGACAATGTCCCATGTGACGTGTCTGACCTGTTCCAGGATGGTGGTGCTCTGCTTGTTGGGGCCTTCTTCTTCCTCAGGCTGGGGCACGGCGAGCTCCACCGCCGCCTCTCGTTTCTCCCCCTCGTTCATGTCAAACAGATCTCGGATGGTTTGCTGCGGGACAAAATGTAAATGAGACGCTTGGAGCAGGAAAACGGTTTCTGTGTTTGAAAACAAGAGACACTTCAACGTCCTGATGTCCCAACGTGATCACCACAACCCGCTCAAAACAAACTGCTGTGCTAACAACGTTGTTTACCCAGAGCATTAATCAGAAAATGACAGCGTACTTCAGTAAGGCTTTTACAGAGTTTAATAAAAGGACCATATGTTTGTGAAGTGATCATCATCACATGATAAATACGTCGGTTAAGAAAAGCAGCCGAAACAACAAATAGACAGAAAACCTCCAGAGAAATAATTGATCATCTTACACACTGTGCAGGTAGTGGTGCTGAGAGACAGATGTGTTAAGTGCTGATAAAATATTTGTGACATTTGAAATCATGTAATTTTTGGAAACCTCCCAGTGAATGATTCCTTTGTGCAGAGCTGTAGATTTACCTGTTTGAAGAAGGCCGTGGTGAAGTTTCCTCCTTCAATAGCCATATCTCCCAGCAACCTCTTCTGGTTGGCTTTCTTCAAGATGTTCTCCTCCACTGTGCGTTCACTGATCAGCCTGAAGAGGAGCATGAACAAAATAATATGAATATGTTGTTTAAAAATCACATTTCCTCTTTATGTGTGAAGGAAATACCCTGGCCTTAGTGCATTAACTGATTCATCAATCTAGTGAAATCATATCTTTTGTGAAATAATGTGTGAACCAGGACTTTCTGGTCTGTACATTTCTTAAAAATGAATATATAGATTCTCCTGAAGGCTCAAATGTAAATCGTGGAATAACCCCCCCCCCCCCCCCCCCCCGTGTCACACTGACAGAGTCCACTATCATATTTTGGGGCCGTGTAAAGAACCCTTTGTGGTCAAGCAGCAGCACCGTCACCTGTAGATGTGGACGTCTCGTGTCTGACCGATACGATGGCAGCGGTCCTGTGCCTGGGCGTCCATGGTGGGGTTCCAGTCACTGTCGTAGAAGACTACAGTGTCGGCGCCGGTCAGGTTCACCCCGACACCCCCGCTGCGAGTCGACAGGATGAAGCAGAAGATGCGACGGTCTGCGTTGAAGCGCTCCATGAGGGACTGAAGGAGGAGAGGGAACATATTCATCCTCAACGTTTCTCATTTGTCGCCAGAGTGGAGGCATAAAAACACAATCATATTCTCCCATAGGAAGTTTGTGACAGTACAAACCTGTCTCATCTCCACACGGGTGCTGCCATCCAGGCGGAGGTAGATGTGTCCATGGTAGTTGAGGAACTGCTCCAGAACATCTAACATCCGTGTCATCTGGGTGAAGATCAGAACCCTGTGGCCTCCTGTTTTCAGCTTCCGCAGCAAAGTGTGCAGAACTTGAAGCTTTCCTGCACGTTACAGAAATAGTGTTGGAAGAGATTAGGGAGGTTATTTCACAATAAACTAAAATCAGGTCTATCGGGGGGGTTGAAGTCACTGAGGAATTTTCTGCTTGTAGGTGTCAGTCAGATGTTACATTTTTGGATTAAAAGGACAAATACATAAGAGCAACAAGGTGAGTTAGCTTGTTGTTTGTCAGGGTTCATGGAATGGATGGAATGAATTATTTAAATAGATAACACCAGTGTTCCCTGTTCCTTTCCCAGTTCCAGGTGTCTTGAAAACGTACCACAGTCATACTGTATGAGCCTCAGATCTGGGAACTGCGTCCTCATGTAACACTGGATGCGATGCAGGCTGCGAGTGAGCGGAGCGACTTGAGTCGACAGCACGGAGGAGAAGACCACCTGCTTGTGGCTCAGAGAGGGGGGAGGGTGGCAGGAGTGCATGGAGATGGGAGGAGCCTCTACAGGGGGAATCGAGAATGTAAACCTAAAATAAAGAGAAAAATAATAATTAAATCACTATTATTTTCACCCAGTTAAGGCTCTTGTAGTCTTGGGAATGAAAGAGTCAGAAAACCAATCCACTGATCACCTGTCGATCATTCCACTCAGCAGCTCCAGCCGGTCCTCGGGGTCCTGGATGGCCGCTCTCACTGCGTGACTCTGAAACAAGTAGTCGTATTTGTTCTGCCGCTGGGCGAACAGACAGCTGCTGTGACCCGACCGGCCCCACTCCCCCTGAGGACTCAGAGCGGCTGGGGAGGGACTGGGACCGGGCAGGAAAGTCAGAAAGTTCAGAACCTCCCGGCCGTACATGGGCTTGGCTCTGCAGTGCTGCTCGTTGGCTCGAATGATGAAGTCCAGCCGGCTGTTGTGCTGCTGCTTGTGGCTCTCAGCCAGCCATGACTGGAGAAGGAAGATAAAACACGAGTCAGGTAAAGAGCTGCGAGGAAAGTGGTTAAATCAGCATTGATCAAAATATTAATTGTTGCATAAGAAGTGTAAATTCTGATATAAGAGTCGATAGTGGCCGGTGGCATGGAAGCACAAACGGGGCCGCCTGCCAGTAAAGGCCAATCACAAATAACTTGAGGATGAAATTACCTGTAACTAACAGCTCATGTGGTTCGTTTATACATTTCCACAACAATTTATTTTTGCTGAGACTTGTCGATGGCATCTAGAGGAACAACTTGCTCACCATGTGGAAAGGAGAGCGAGGAGGCGGGCGGGGCACTTTCCGGGGCGGGGGGTGGACTTTTGCACTCTGCCTCGACTTGGTGGCAGCCGGTGTTTGACTGCTGCTGCCGGTGTCCCCTGGCGTGGCTGAAGACTTGGGTGCAGAGGACGAGGGCGTCACTGGAGCTGAGGGGAGGACGCAGAGAAGACTTGTTGTAAATAACTTGACACTTCAACACAAGTGGAAGGATTTGTGTTTGGTGAATGGAAGGAAAACTCTTCTACCAAAAGACAAACATGGGATTGTTGGGAAATAGGTTTTGGATTAAATTTGTATTTATTTGACTGCTAGTCTTTATCGAATTGTATATTTGATGAATTATAATATTAGAGTGTAAAAGTATTAAATCCTGTACCAATAAAGATGCTGTTAAGGCTTTATTGTACAGGATGAGGGTGCAGAGCAGGAAAGAGAACTCTCCCTACCCTGACCTTATTCTGAAACCATGATACCTAATTTTAACTGCGGTAGAAGAGTTAGTCCTGTTTAAGTCTCAAACTGATATTGAGATACTTTCATGCGACGGCCTAAACTTCCCTGCGCATGATGCAGTGCACACATCTGGGGCTTTAAAGCAGATTAAAAGAATTGGATTAGCAGGGAAGGGAAAAGTGCTAAAGATTAGTTGCACTAAAGATCTGACCCAGTTCTGATATTCATGCATGAACACAGACGTATGAATAGCTCCGGCTAATTGTCTCACCTGGCTTCTCTGTGCTTGGTGGAGGAGGCTGCACTACTTTGAGGACAGGGCGGGGGAGTTGAGGCTTGTTCAGGGTGGAGCTGGGATTTCTGGGAGGAGCTATGGTGTAGTGGGCAGTAGCGGGACCAGGGGTGCGCTGGGCAATTTGCAGCGGAGCAGTGTTTCTGACAGTGGGTGAGTTGGCGTGGACGTGCAGGGAAGGGGCAGCCTGGGGAACAACACGAGGGGAAGGGGCCACTGCCAGGGTGGGCACCGCCCCGCCCTCCTTGCCTGCTGACTGACGCACAACGATCTTCACGACGCCGGCGCTGCTCACGATGGACGAGGGCACTGAGGAGAAATGAAGCAGTAAGCATGTGTACAGAAGGACTAAGGTTTTTCACACAGAGATTCAGTTAAGCAATTTGGCATCTGAGGATTTAAGTCAGCACTAGCCTTTAAAAATAAACACTTTTATGTTTACGTATAATTATCTTTGTCTGTTTAGATGCAGAAGGTGAACTGAGAGGAATCAGGGACTACCTGCAGAGGCATTATGAGGCAGGCGGTTTGCAGGAGGAGCAGTAGAGGGCGTGTTTGCAGGGTGGGCGTTGGCAGCGCTCTGTAGCTGTACCTGAGCCGGCTGGCTGATGAGGTGGTGCTGCACCCCGCTGGACACCAGGTGCACCACGTTTCCTGCAGGGAAATCAGTTCAGACGATCAGGAACTGTTTTGGTTTCATACCCACTTGTTCCTTATCGCAGTTTCAGACATGTCCTGCTGGGTCATGTGATTTTCTTCCTTAGCACATTGACACTAGAGTTGGCTCCTTAACAATAAAAGCTTTAAATGTGTAAAGAGTAGCTTTGAACATTTAAAGAAAATCCAAATAAGATATTGACCCACTTCAAACTCACTGAACTTCAACAGTATCAAAATATTTATGAATTCTTCCAGTGACTCTATTGAAGAGTTCCTACTGGAGCAGCTTGTTATAACATCAACTAGTATTTTATTCGTCATGCACATGTGCGTTACTCATATTATCAAAGATGCTCTTGAAAAAAAACATAACAATGCTAAATTGAAATTAAAGCATCAAAATAATGATATCTTTGCATGAGAAAGTAATTTACAGGGATAAAACCTTAATTCACCCGTCTTCTGAAAGAGAACATGTGGCTCACTCACCTTGAACAGCACGTGGAGAAGCTGAGGGGACCTGGTGGATCTGAGCCCCGGACAGAGTCAGCTTGTTGCCCTGAAGCTGGAAGGTGACGGGTTTACTGCCCTGACACGACGACACAGGTCGACCTGCCAGGGAGGCCAGCTGGGCTATACTCACTACCTCACCAGCTACGGAAGGGAAACAAAGCAGTGGATTAGAACACTGTTTATGCGACATTGGGTTTTAAGGATATAATTGTATATAATTATCATCATCTAAGAAACTGATGCACAATAAAAAAGTGTTTTACTACTTACAAGGTAACCTGGCTTGCATATCTGGACTGAGCAGGACCCTCTGAGACATGATGGTCGTGGGGTTTGGACTGGGATGAGAAGGAATGCTGGCCGTGCAGGGAACAGTGGGAGGCCGTACGGTCAGCACTGGTTTGGGCGTGCTGGACCTCACTGCAGTCTGAGCCACAGGATGCATGGATGGGCGGGGAGGAGGGGCGGAGGCCGCAGAACACACCACTAAGAAGGAGAAGAAAACCAGCAGAATGAGTAAGAGAACAGTGGTGTGGACAATGGAGGCTTGGAGAGGAGGGTAATCAGTACTTTGGTCAAATTGCCAAATTGATTTATGAGGCAGAGAACAGAATGGAAATCTGAAACTAAACCAATAGGATTTCTGCTTCTTCTGTCTTTTGTACAGATGCCATTTTGTCCCTTTCACGTGCCTTGTTGAACGACAGGAGCCTGAGCAGGAGTTGAGGAGAGTTCGGTCACTGGAGCAGGTTTGAGGGTTTGAGCTGCCGGAGGCACGGAGCAGGTCGGTTTGTTCATCAGCACCAACGATCTATTATCACCTTTAGGAGGCGGCTGGAACATCCTTAAACAGAAATACATCACAGATCAGTTAGAGCTTTCATTTATTCCAACACATGCAAGTTCGGGAAATCACATAAGCACTAACATGACAGCTAATAATATTAGTAGCTTGTAGCCTGCATGCAATAGGAGTAGAGCACCAGAAGTAAAAACGAAGGATACAAAAAGTACAATCAGTGTTAATGTGTACCTGTTGACCTTCATGCGAACTGGTTTGGGTCTGGGAGGGGGCTCAGGAGACTCCAGAACCTCCTGGATAAGTTGGCGGCTGACCTTGTGGCGCGGCAGGAACACGTCAGCCTGGTACCGGGACACACGGCTTTCCAAACCAACAAGGTCAAACGCAGCCAGGTCACAACGCTGAGGAGGAAAAGACTTTTAATTTTTTGTAAGCGTTCATCATAATAAACTGCCCAGTAGGTTTGACGGCCATTCCTCTTTTCGCCTACATTCTCCTTCCTAATGAAAGTGTGTTTTAATGATCCTTAAAAGGCCGACCTGTAAAGGAGACACCTCCAGGGCTTCCTGCACCAGCGAGGCTGTGTGGAACACGATGGGCTTCGTGATGAAGGGGGACTGGACGGGTCGGGGGTCGAACAGGTTGGGATGGTTGCACACTTTGCGAAGCTGCATGAGGATGTTGATCACAGACATGAAGTGACCACTAGCCAGCGTTTCCCGGGTCCTGCAAATAAGGACGAGACAGTGAGACCCTGCTGGTCAAATTCATTATTGAAGAAATAATAATATGCAATAACAAGTAAAATCTTAAAAAATGTAGATGTTGAAACAATGATTACTAGCCTTTTGATAATTAATATCTTTAGGCTTTTATCGTTACTTTGGATAGAGCTAACGTTTCATTCCAACAATGTGACCATGGTGTTTTGTTCTGACAATTAAAAGATTAAAACATAAATCAGCAGAATCAACAGTGGAAGTTCTGGTTGAAGATATCTTTACAAGACACAATTTCTTGCAAATGAATGAAAAAGAAACCCAAACACTAGATATCATAACAGACTTAATAATTTAATTTTATATCTATATTGCATAAGACAAGACTACCTAGAGAGGAATTACTCATTTTTCTAATGTTTCCTTTTTTTGGCTGCTTCAGGATTAATTTTGTATGATAACATTTAGGAGGAATTACCGCACTGCGGTTGCATGTCCCTGCGACCCAGTGCAGTTTCTGTTCACATATTTACCCCCCAGATTTATATGAAAGGTCACTGTGACCTATAATCACTTCAGCCTCGAGTCCAAAAGACAACGGATCAAAAGTTGAAGAAATTCCTTCCGTTAACCAGATCATTGCCAAATTCTCCTTTTGAACATCGGAACTTACGTGGCCTGTGCCATGAAGTCGTCGTAGAGGAACCGTTGTCTCTTGGAGAGGCGACAGCGAACCACATGCTCATATTTCTTTGGCATCTGCTTCTCGACATCGATCTTGATCCTCCTGAGCAGGAAAGGCCTCAGCACCTTGTGGAGCCTCTTGACCAGGCCCTCGTTGTACTCCTGGCTGCCCTCGATCATTCCCGTCAGCGGGTTGGAGAACCACTCCTTGAACTCGCGGTGGGACTGGAAGACGTGGGGCATCAGGAAGTGCATGAGGGACCACAGCTCCATCAGGCTGTTCTGCAGAGGAGTTCCTGTCAGCAGCAGTCGCCGGTGGCTGTGATTGGTGGAGGTCAGAGGATAATGTAAGATATTTGAGATGACAAAGGAGACAGCAATGCATTCCTACATGAACTCTGAGGTTTTACAGAGACAGGACATATTTTCCAATAAGAAATCTACTTGAGGAAAACAATGTGAAACACGATTCTTGCTTGAAACACTGATCACATTTTCCGCCCACAATCCAGATTTCCCACAAGAATAGTGGAGAAATGATTATCTCACTTTATTACATCAGTGTGTAGTTTGTTTTAAGGAAAATGGACAAAGGCATCGAAACAGGGTAAAACTACTATCTTCTGAACTGCAAACATTAGCAGCATCTCAAGAAATGTAACTGTGTGCGATTTTTGCTAAATGCAGCTATTTCATAGCTACAGTGAAATTTTGATATCAGATCCCTATATGTGTTAACATCTATGAATGACTCCCTGCGCGTCTGCTTCAGAGGATCCACTGACCTGTTGAAGTTCAGCAGACTCTGCCACCGCTGAGACTTGAAGTTCTTGATGTTTTGAGCCTCGTCTAAGATCAGGTATCGCCAGGACTTGCGTCGGAAGGCCTGGTGATCCTGGAGCACCAGCTTGTATGACGTGATGCACACGTGGAAAGCATTAGGTTTTGTCCAGCCCTGAGAGAGGAAGAGGGAAACAATATGATTTTCTTGTGTACTTTTTTCCAACACTGACTTCAGCCTAGTTTTTCAATTTTTTTTTAAACCAGGTGTTGAAATATCTGCCAGATTGATTCAAATAAAATTCAGCAGTTGCTCTCAGTGGAAATGTTAAAACTTCAAAGGAACACTGCAGAGTCCATGAGCTGATTACCTGTCTCTTTAGCTTTCTCTCTTTTTGGCTGCCAAAGTACGTGAGGATTTTAAACCCGGGACACCAGCGCTTCAGCTCCATTTCCCAGTTCAGCATCACACTGGTGGGGACGATGATGAGGTGAGGCCCCCAGTTACCTGAACACAACAGAACCAAACATCAGCAGCTGAAGGTAAAAAGAAGCAGAGCAACTAATGTAGAGAAACTACTGAAAACACTGCAAAAGTACCATCACCATGAAGTTAAACAAACTGCTGTATGTCTAAGAAGCACTGAAGCGTAAAGAGTCGGTCGTTTACCTTTTTCACAGGCGAGGTGAGCGAGCAGCGCGATCGTCTGGATGGTTTTACCCAAACCCATCTCATCGGCCAAAATACCATTAAGCTTCTTCTCGTACATGGTGACCAACCAGTCGAGTCCAATGTGCTGGTATTCTCGTAACGTGCCGTGAAGCAGGAACGGGATGGGGGTCTTGACCTTTTATTGGACAAAATGATAAGAAATTTATGATCCCGAACTGCACAGTATTAAATATTTAAACTCAAATACACACAAAAGAAAAACTCTAGTTTTCTATTATACTGCTTTAGAGAGTTTTCCTGCTAAAAGAATGAAGATCTGCCAAATTTTTAAGACGTTTTTTACTCACTTTTTTAAAGCTTAAAATCTATTTAACCTGAATTATTCTAAATATTCATAACTGACCTTCGCGGTGGCCAAAGTGTAGCCTTTAGGCTGCAGACTCTCTGCAGTCGCAGCGATATGACTGATTTCTTTCTTCGGTCGCGCCGTAGTGGAAGGTGGGGTGGTATCTCCCTCCTTTAGCAGGACCTCCATCCCTTCATCTCCACAGTCATCACCTTCCTCTTCCTCCTCATTCTCCTCTCCTTCCTTCTCACTCTCGTCATTCTCAGCACTGTCACCTTGTGAATCTGAAAGATAAATGACAAACCATCGTTTAAAAGAGAGCAGGAGGAAACATTTCCGGCTCATCAACATTTAAACAGATAAATCATTTACGTGAGATATTTTTGATTCCCTCTGCTCTTTGAGCGGGTTAATACCTGAGGAGGAAGAGTTGCTCTCAACATCACTCTCATCTTCTTCAGTCTCCTGCTCCTCATCACCAGACACCTCAGAATCAGAGCTCGCTTTCGAGCCAGAAGCAGAAGGTGCCTCGAAGTCGGAGGCATAAGCTCCTTTGTACTTCTCCAGCAGCTCCTCCACGCTCATGTCGCCTACAAGGAGAGGAGAGACATGTCAGGGTGGAGGTTAACATTTAATATGAATGAATTAATGATCGAAATGCATATTCACAATAAACTAACATATACTGAACATAGCATCAGGGGTATGATGCTTAAGACATTGAAACCGCTGACTTCAATTCAACTCTGAAGGAAAAACTCTTCATCACAAGTCTTTACTCCTTCTACTTCATGCACCAATAATAAAAAAGCACCAACCTTCTTTAGCTAGATCATCCAGCTCCTCTTCATGATTTAGGTTTCCTTCTACCTTCTCCTGGTCTGCGATGGTGTCCTCCTCATCCTCAGCTGAAAATGAGAAGAGACAGAAAATAAACACTTGACCAACAATATACATTAATTTCAAGGTGCTCAAAAAACTATTTTTGGAAAAAGTAGAAATGGAGCATGTTCTTATACTTGTTTAGGTCCCCCCCACACATCTTATATTAAAAATCTTACCATCCTCGTCATTGGCAGTGAATTCCCCATCTTCCTCCTCCACTGAAGAAGATGTTTCATCAGAGCATTCCTCTTCTGAGACCGTCTCCTTCGAAGAACAATGATTCTGTGATTAAATGACATTCATTCATGAATCAGAGAACACAGCCCGGTGTCGGCAGGTTGTGTGGGTACCTGTGGCAGTTTGAGGGTGCTGAGTAATTGGTCCAAGGGCAGCATGCCCTCCTCCTTCAGAAGCTCAATCTCCCTCCTGTGGGTCTCAGCATCATTGCCCTCCTGCTGCTCCTCCACGTCCAATGTCTCCTCGTCATCCTCTTCCTCACATGGAGGCTCAAAGTCCCTATCTGGATAAAGAAAAGAGTTGTAAGGAGATTCAAAAGTTTAAAGAGGAAGAATAAATCAAACAGATACGCTCTGTGTGTAAATTATGTCTAATATCTCCATTTGGGCTAAAAAGGTAAAACACAAAAGATCAACTGAAAGGTTTCATATGTTCAAGATACATCTAAGGACATACTCTTGGAAATAAAAGTTTGAGTTTCAATGCAGAGATTCTTAATGGCTCAGGAGACTGTGTTACATAATAAACTGAAGGTGGAGCCTGCTCTCCTAACAAACAGAAAATCCACCACTTCCTTATTCTATCGGAGCAAACTCTCACATGTAGTCACAGTTCACATACGCGCTTCAGTCATCCACACGTCCTACAAGTCTGTGTCCATTAGTAACAATGGACGCAGACGAGTGGGACCAGTTCGACTAGTTTCCCGTCTGTTGGTTGACGGTTGGTTCTCGATACGTTTCTTCTTGAGGAGTCGTGCTGAGATGTTTTGTTGCACTGACAGATGCCTGACTTCAGTGTGAGCTTTTCAGCCTCAGGTTATCAGCTGGGATTTTCACAGAAATGGGAAAACATGGTTGATTCTCTCAGATGCAACAACCTTGACAGGTAAGAGGAGCTTTTTGTTTCCACTGCACCTCTGTGGAAGAACACTCATTCATTGGTGAGTAGCTATGACAACGTCCCTGTGTGAACCATTGAATCAGCTCTACGAGAGAAACCAGCACAGAAAGCTCTATACATGTAAAAGCTTCAGGTTTTATAAGTTTAAAAAATAACTCCTCACCATCCTCATCAGCAGGAGGCGGCTGAGGTTTCGGGGGTGTCACAACAACAGTCTCCGCCGGCCTGCTGGGAGCGAGCGACTTGCTGAGGAGGTCCGAGTACTTCTCCGTCTGGCCAACTATGAAGTCCAGCTGGAGGTCCAGAGCTTTCTTCCTCTTCTCCTCCAACCTGGACTGCTGCTTGTACTGCACCACCTTTACCAACACAATAAAAACAGGTTAAATTCACTCAGTAGGTTCAAGAGAAGCTACGCAAACGCCCTTGTGTTTCATTGTCTGAAAAATGCACACAAAAACAACAACAACTACACGGCTTAACACTGAACCACAATGACTTGTTTACTCTGACTTTGGGAATCTGTACCTTCTCCACACTGCTCCAAAAAGCCCGCACTTCCTTTGCAATGGAAGATGCAACTCTTCTAATTTTAGCGTGCTCGTCTCTCTTGGCCTTTTCTTCTTTTTGCCTCAGGTCCTCATGGTGTCGCATTACCATCCGGACAACCTAATATTATGAGCACATGTACAGTATAGAAATTCAGAAAGACAGTACAAACAATCTTTCCAGCAAGCCAATAAATAAAGTACTATAAAATAATTACATTTCCACGTTTGTGGGTCCAGAACACACATTCACATCTGTGTGTATAACATGTGTGAATCTGTAGTGAATCTACAGTGATTTAACTGAACCCACCTTTCGAGCCACCCCCCTCTTCCATCGCCTCTCTTGGGCAAAGTCAGCAGAGAGCCACTGCATCTCCTCACACAGGTAGTCCCAGTGAACTTTGGGTCGTGTCGGCTCTGTCAGGCGGGTGAGACGCTTCACTGACCAGAAGCCCTCTCGCTTGAATGCCTGGGTTCGATGTTCAATGTCTGCTTCCTGCAGGACACAATCGGGAAGAAAAAAAAGAAAATCAGTAATGAATCCTAATTACAAATTGTTGTGCTACACCGGTGTTTCAAAAATGCGAGTTAAAAATGAATTTACTTAGAAAAAAAGTGTTTAAAAACGACATTTCAGTTAATTACATATAATATCTGAGGGCTCACTCACATGTTTAGCCTGCTCGGCCATGTCTGTGTGCCGCTCCCCACGGGGTCGCTGAGGAGTGGTCGGATCAGGAGACACAGAGGATGGACTGTAGCTACCAACGGTCCCAGGAGAGACAAACTTGCCACTAGGACCACGGAGAGGTGAGGACTTCTCTCGTCGAGCAAGGGCCCAATCAGAAGTGGGAGAGGCGCTGGGGTGGGAGGAGGAGGTGGACGGGGAGACAGGAGATGAATTGGCGGCAACCCTCTCTGCGATCCACTGCCGTACCTTTAAGGACAAAGAGAAAGGATATGAGGAAAATTCTTAAAAAACAAAGTGATGAAGCTAAATGTAGAGGTATTAATGACTGTGATAAAATGCACAAGCATAAATAACATCTAAGCAAGTGTTTTTGGAAACGTGAGTGTGGACATGCTCCAGAGTTACAAACTGACTAGCAACTGGATGATCTGTCTGCAGTATTGCATTCATAAAATAGCTGAAGTCAAAGAAAAGCCTCATCACGTTTCACCACGTCATGACTGAGATGTGCCCGTGAATGCCCTGTTAAGAGAAAACCTATCTGGTGTCACACAACCACCACTTACCTTAAGGAACAGCGCCTGTCTGTCTGTCCTGCTCTGTCCATGCTGGAAAACACACATGGCTTAGCATGCAGCCGACTTACAGAATAAAATCACTAAATAAAACTGTTCACATGAGTTACATCAATATGAACTACATGAGGAGTGTCAGAAACAACATATGTTTGTTCTTCTCAGTAAACAATGACCTGACCAACTTTACTGCTGCTGTGAGGAGATGCTTTACTGTGGCATTCAGGGTTATTCAGATTAGAAAGAAAAATCAAGACAGATCGAGAAAGGTATGACTATGATCCATATCCATAATTTTCCAGCGTATCCCCACAACACAACCAAAGCTGTCTTTCCGCTCACTACGCTGCTCAGAAGCTCAAAGTCTACAACACATATCGATGTAATCACCAACATCTCATTCTCCATGAAGATACCTTGAGTGATGAGCTGGAAGTATTCATTTCACTTTCTGTTTTGTCAGCGTCGGGTTCTTCGTCACTGCCTTCCTCCGGGCTGCTGACCTGTCCTGAAGTTCCCTCGTGAGCCTCAGCGTCTCCCGTCTGGTCGTCCTGGTCCATGTCCTCGCTCTCGTCCTCCACATCCATGGAGTCAGGTTGGCTGATGGGGTCGTTGGGGCTGCTGGACTGCACACCTTCCCTTTCCTCGGACCCTTCGCGCATGTGAAGGGTGTGGGGGGTTCTAGGTGGGGTGGTCTCTTGGGTCACAGATTCAGTTGTTAACATTTTAGTTGGAGTTAAGGCCTCATTGTCAGATTTGTTTGTGGGGGTCTGCTCATGCTGAGTTGTGATGTCACTGCTCGCAGACGGCTGCACCTCGACAGGCGGAGCCGCTGTCACAGAGGTTTTATTGACAGAACACGTCGCCTGATCGTTCTGGCTGCTAAGAGCCACTGGTGCACAGAGAAAACCTGCTGCTGAGTCAGTTTGGGCAAGGCACTCCTCAGACACCGTGCCAGACAGAGCACAGTGGGTACTGGCCAACTTGCCGGAGACATTTTGTTGCTTGGACACCTGTGACAAAGGGGAGGATGGATATTTCAGGAGAGATATTTCTCCTGGTTTGAGCAGGAGCAGCTTTGGATCGATAGAACTAGAGGAGCAAGAGGTGTGGAAAGCCTCTGGTTTGGTTTCTGTGGGCACAGCAACATTGTGAATACTCTGTGATGCAGCTTGTGTCAAAGAGGAGGCTTCTACTGTCCCTTCATGTGAAGAAACACAGGCCTCAAGCTTTGTGGCATTTACAACAGTGACTCCTGGGGTCTGTATTAGAAAGGGCTGACTCTGTACATGAGAAACGTTCACTGAAACAGCAACAGATGATTGCATCGCCACATCCTCACCGGTGACCACTGGGGATATGAGAGATAAAGAGCCAACTGTTGCCTCAGCTTCCTGTTTCTGGGGAGCTGTTTGAAGTTCAGGAGAATCACTCACCTCTGTTTGGTCTGAAACTGTTGCACTGACCTGCGGACAAGTCGTCACAATTTGTGCACTTGTGCCTGCTTGTTCTACAGTGAATGAGTCAGATGTCACAGCAGCTACTTCAACTAAACAAACCTCGCTGGAGTTTGCCACTTGAACAGCTTGGTTAGAGTCTAATACCAAGTGCTGTCTGATAGCTACCCTCATGCTTTGTACGGAATTATGGGAATTACTGTTTGAGAGATCCTGCAGTTGATTTGCATCATGCGATGACGGCAAGGGCTGCTGGGAAATGATGAGAGTGTCACTGTCATTGATTGTGTGAATAGATGGTCCGAGGTGCAACTCCAAGTCCTGTTTGACATTAAACTCCTCAGAGTTCTCCATTAGCGCGTTGAACAGGTTCATCTCGTATCCTGGAGAGTGAGACGTCTGTACGCTGCCACTGGCACAGACCGTTTCCTCTGCAACCTCCTCCACCAGGCCACAGAACTCATACACTTCCACCGGCTGGGAGTCCAACTCCACGTCTGCCTCAACCCGTTCTTCATACAGCTTAGATTCAGAGCTCAGCTCGTTGACGAGGGCAGCTTCACAGACACTACCGTCCTCTCGCTGTACGATGTAACTCTGTTTCAGGTGCACGTTAGACCAGTCCTCGTTGATATGAGCCTCCTCTTGGACAACCACGATTTCTGGAGCATCTCCCAGCTCAGCAACCAGAGGTGTCTGTGTTGGTGGGAGCTGATCACAGGGGGGAGAGGTTTCTGCTTCAACAACCTGCCCCGCCTGCAGGGAGATTACTATGCCGCTATCAAACAGGGGAGGGGCAGCGGAGGGTTTTGAGGAACTATCCTGGGTGGAAGAACTCTCTGGCAGCATTGTGAAGTCCGACGAGGAGACGGCCGCGTCCGAGTGTTCTTCTCTTGTGCTACTCTCAACCCGCTCTCCCCCAAGAGAGTCACAGCTCTTCTGGATCTCACCGTCTTCTCTCCCAGCTGTGGTACTGGACAATGAGCTTGCGTTTCCAGAAGTGTGTAATCCATGAGGTTTTTCTCTTGCCTCTGGGGTCTCGAGTATTTCAGCTGATGGAGGTTGGATTTCACTGTCAGAAGTTTTAAGAAGCGCTGTAACATGGTCAAATGTCTCAACTGATTCAAAAGAATTTTCTCTAGGATCATCTGAGATCGTCTTGATGATTTCAGGTTGTGTTTGTGATGTGTCAGTTTGTTTAATCTCACTGCTGTCAGAAGATGGGAGCAGAGATTTTGAGTCCTGGTGACCATCAGCTTGCCACGCAGTACCTGACGGGGAGATATGGCTGTCTTGATTTGTGTGGAGGGGTGAGTCCCTGTTCGACTGCTCCACAGCGCCATGTCCTGTGCTGTCAGCATCCGATTGTGGGACAGAGGAAGTTGAGGCTGTGGAACAGATTTGAGATGAGGTTTGTGGGAGAATAGTCCCACCTTTCTGATCATTTCCAACAGTTTCCACATTTGTTCCAGTCTCTGATTTATATTCCAATCTGTTGGACTGCTTCTCTGAAATAGCCAGAAGTCCTGCACCTTCTTCAAGTGGTTGAATCTGGTCCGTGTCACAATTTGATTGGCTTTTCTCAGTTTGTGACTCATATTGCAGCTCTTGTGCCGTGTTGTCGAACTTTGTATCTGGGGCAAGAGGCGGACAAAGGGGAGCTGGAAGCCATTGCATCTCATCCGAGGAGCTACGGTCATCAGTAAGGGATGTGGGCAAGGATCTCGCACCTGCGACAACTTCTGCAACTTCATCTGAGACACTGTCCTTAGAGTCGCAGCTGGTGGGGAGAGACTCAGGCAGCGGTGTCGGTGGGGCGTTCTCCATGCCAAGGAATGCTGAGTCCTTGCTCTTCTGCAATGGCACGTTGGATGGAATGGTGAGTGGAGGGTCTGGGCGGGGGGCAGCTGCGACCGGCTGCTGTGCATGCCGAGGTGACTCCCCGGCCACATCCTGTGCAGCCTGGGGGTTGCCACCGGGCAAATCCACAGCCGGAGAGGCAAGCTGCCGCGCCGCCTCCTCCTCAGAGCTTCCTTCCTCTGTGCTGCCCCGGCTACACACTGCACCTGGGGGGGGGGAGACAAAGGTTATTACCTCAATGTCTGGACATTTATTGAAACAAGTCCACAAGTGAGTGCAAATGTGCAAAGCAACAAACTTCTCACCTGACTGTGGTGTGAGACACAGATCTTCTGTGCTTTCTACTTCCAGGATGCTGAGTTAGGGTCCCCGCCACATATTCTGAAGAAGTGAAACAGAGACATATGGTCAATTATTACTAAAATGAAATCAGCAACTGCTTCTCTCTCGCCTTCACAATGAAAACTCTGCAGTGGTGGAAACGTACATTTACTGCAGTTAAAGCGACTTTAAAGGCTTGTTTGTTTTCCTTCCTTGCTCCACTCTATTTCTACCTGACTACATTTACCAGACAGCTTTAGTGACTTAAAAAACTAAGATTACAACCAACAAGTGTGATGAAGATCTTATGAAATATGATGCTTTGGATGTAAACTACCCAACAATACACATGCAGCAAAAACAAGCTTAACTATTTTGATCATTTTCATTCCTGCGAAAACTACTTTTAATACAATACGTTTATTTGTAAACTTGAGGGATTTGAATTCTTCCTCCAATGAGAGGATAACACCGGTGACTTCAGCAGTGACGGAGCTGATGCTAGGACATCACAGGACGTGCAGTAAGTAAACAAAGTGATGACAACGTGCTGGACGAGTATCAAGTCCCAGGCAGAACTCGGACCGACAGCTGAGCGGGTCCAGCTGGCTGAGTGCAAGCGGGTGACCATGCAGCTGTAATGAAATAGAGTGAGAGCGGCTGCAGGAGACGCTCTCCGGCTCCGGGCTGCGTTTGCTGCAGTCGCCCCCCGGAAGGTTTCAACACGCGCTCCCAGGACACCAGCCGGGGACCCAGCGCACGCGCCTCCTCTCATTCATTCAAACGCTTTTCGTCAGAGCACATTTCACTGTGGCCCCTCGCAGCCGGGTGGGCAGCGATCTACGTGGAGAAAATGCACCTTTGTTTGCGAGCGGTGGCGTGAGGAGAGGAGTGCACCCACTTTGTTTAGACCCAGCAGAGTAGCAGCGGACCCGGTTCTCTTTTAGTGAAAACACATGGATCTGGTTAACGCCTGTAAAAGAGGTTGCTGGTGTTCCGATGAAATGTGTTTCCCCTTTATATCATGTCCCCCCCCCGGAGCACTGCCCTGCACGGTTTGGGGTCTAGATCGGGTTGTGTTGGGCGCCGGGACAGGCAGCTGCACCGGGGGTAGATGTCGGTGTTAACGGGTTGAGCGAACCCGACTGACTGCAGACGGAAATACACCGGGTGTCGGGTTGTAGTCGCGGGGGAATCGATCGGGATTGAAAGATTTCCACTGCACACCGGTTTGGCTAGCGCGGTTAGCTAGCTAGCGTTAGCTCCCACAATAACAGTGCTGGGTGGCTCTGCTGCTAGCAGGCGAGCTACAGGAGTTGGGAACGGGGCTGCGCCACTTCCCTCCCGGGGTTCTGTAAACGCTACGGCCGGTGGAGGAGCCGTCCTGGATCTCAACCCACACACACGATCACTTACTCGCACCGGGACACCGAGGAGGAAGAAGACGCATTAAAACCCCGCTTCTGCACTTACATGAGCGGGTGGGTGGGGGGGGGCAGTCACCCGTGACGTCATTGCGTGGGGTCAAACTGCTTAAATGAATGACTTTTAAAAAACATTCACTTTAAAATCCCCCGTGATTCATAATTTATGTGCAAACATTAAAAAAGGCGACAATGAAAAAAAACAAGGTTAAAAAGTTCCATATGAATTTTGCAATGATTACAGGGGGGGTGGGGGGTGCAGGGGGGAGTCGCACGGTCCCACCGACACCGGCGCTCGAGCAGCGACGCGGAGGAACCGGTGCTCCCGGGGCGGCTGGCTTCACAACGCGCAGTTCAGCTGGATTTTACGGGTTCGAACTGTGTCCGTGATCCTCCGGTAAAGCCCCGGTAACCCCGTGTACATTGCAGCGGCGGGTGAGCCGCGGAGGGCTCGAGTCCCCCCGTCCCTCCGAGGCTCCCTCCGGTCCCCCCGTTACTTCCTCCTCGCCCCCCTCCCTCCCCAGGCCGCCATCTTAAGTTCCCACCTACCTGAAATTTCCGAGCGATTTTCTTTTACTAAATTCTTGCTGAAGGAGTCGTCATCCGCGTGAGATCGCGCTCAATCCGCGATGCCGGCGACCCGAACTGTCTCCCGGTACCCAACGAGGTACCGCCGGGTCTGCGGGAAGAAGCTCAAAGTGCGGACCGGGAGAGCCTGGGCTCTCGGCGGCAGAAGGTAGCGGTCGCGGGGAGGAGACTTTACGCAGCGAAATGGTGGAAGAGCGCCGCTGCGACCAAGTAGCGAGCCGCGGAGATCTCGCGAGATCTGGACCAGCGCGGCGCTTCAAATCTGTATTGTGTTGTTTCTTCGTCGTTCATGTTTATTCTTCTTTTTTTAATATGTTCCTGACTGTTATTTGTGCTTCTTTAATGTTCTGACTGTTGTTTCCTTCGTTTATGTTTATTCTTCTACTTTAATATGTCCCTGACTGTTGTTTCTTTCTCTGTATGTTCTTACTGTTATTTATTCTTCTTTTAATGTTTATTCTTCTTCTTTAATATTCCTGACTGTTGTTTCTTCTTCTCTACTGTTTATCACTGTTGTTTATTCTTAGTTAATGTTTATTCTTCTTTTTGAATATGTTCCTGACTGTTATTTGTGCTACTTTAATGATTCTGACTGTTGTTTCTTCTTCGTTAATGTTTATTCTTCTACTTTAATATGTCCCTGACTGTTGTTTCTTTCTCTGTATGTTCTTACTGTTATTTATTCTTCTTTTAATGTTTATTCTTCTACTTTAATATGTCCCTGACTGTTGTTTCTTTCTCTGTAATGTTCTTACTGTTATTTATTCTTCTTTTAATGTTTATTCTTCTTCTTTAATATTCCTGACTGTTGTTTCTTCTTCTCTAATGTTTATCACTGTTGTTTATTCTTAGTTAATGTTTATTCTTCTATTTGAATATGTTCCTGACTGTTATTTGTGCTTCTTTAATGATTCTGACTGTTGTTTCTTCTTCGGTAATGTTTCTTCTTCTTTTTTTTTAATATGTTCCTGGCTGTCATTTGGTCTTCTTTAATGTTCCTGCTTGTTTCTTCTTCATTTGTTTATGATTGTCTTTCTTAATATGTTACTGACTGTTATTTGTTCTTCTTTAATGTTTCTTAGTGTTTCTTCTTCTTTAATGTTTCTGGCTGTTGTTCCCTCTTCTTCAATGTCTCTTCTTCCTCTTTAATTTATTCCTGACTGCCATTTATTCTCACCAAGGTTTACAAATCATTCAAACAATGACATGACTGTCACATGATTGTTGTCTTTTTTTTCTTATTATACACTCATGTCAGCATACGTGCATTTACACCTCTTTTGTAGTGAATGTAAAATAATTTAATTGATTCTTTAATTGACAGAAATTAATCCACGGCTATTTTTATTAATTGATTCATTGTCTCAGACTTTATTTATTTAAAGAAACAGCGTCTGGATCCAGTTTGTCAAATGTGAGAATTGTACTATGTTTTAAATGCTAAATGATAGTAAAATGATTGTTTGGACATGTTAATATAAAACAAAAGTTGCCACGAATTCCTCGGGCTGTTGCCATAATTTATCACCATTTTCTGACATTGCAAAGTAAAATAATTAATACGTAATTAATGAATGAAAATAACTCCTTATAGCCCAGGCAGGGTTATGAAGTGTCTCAGATTCTCCTTTCGGTTGAAGGATAATAGATTAAATCCAAGGGGATACTCTTATTTTTGTATGATGTAGCTCACATGAGATTTTAGTATAAAGTATATTTAAAAAAGCTGAAACAAAATGGTAATTTCTATAGAAAAGCCACACATTCCATAGTTAGTGTCTAAAATTGAAAAATGGGCTTGATTTAATATTTTTCTGCTACTTGGGGGCTTTGGAGTCGATATGTTGAAAAAGATGAGTGAGACAGTTTTCTCTATTTTAAATAACATTTCACTGATGAGAAAAAGACAACTATTCATAAAAGTGTACGTTGCACTGATAATAATAAAGGATCAGAACAAAGACTCACACAACAGAGTAAACAACAATTCATTTAATAATTAATCTTTGTGGTCTCTAGGGGAGGGGTTTGAAAGGTATAAAATGGTCATATTAAAATAATCGACCCAGTCTTTTCCCTCTCAGGATACCCACTGTCTAGTTGTCTTTTGACACAAGTCCTTATATTTTTTTTTTCAGTTCTTCAGCAGATGTCCCACTTATCCATGTATATAACTTATTTTTGTTGATGAAACAACTCGACAGTTCAATGTACAAGGCTCCTTTAGTTCCAAATGGATATAGCACACAACCAGGGACAAACAGGCAAACCTCCCTCTCAGCGTAATAAAGTCATAGATGATCCTTGAAGAGGCCGGAGGTTGCAGATCGTCTAGGCTCAATGTTCACGAGCGTTAAAACGTTTTGTGTGAAGCAAGCCTCCAGTATGATTCGAAACATATAACTACCTGGGGAGAGAGTACTGGTTGATACCCGAAACAATGACAAATAACATAACAGTGAATATATTTATTATTATAGAAGATAATTAATGTTAAGAATAATAATTACAAAGGCAATTTCTCTAGACTACTATAATCTGGTCCTGCTCGTATAGTCAAGAGGAGACTGGGAAACAGTTACAGGAAGCTCTAAAATACTGTGTTCACTCACACAGCTCAGCACAGTTCATTTTGCCATTCATCCTGTGGAAAAACAAAAGACAAGCCAAAGAAGGTTGAATTCATGAGTGAAGCTGAGGGTTTGAGGTTCGATTTCTTGGGGGTAAAGCAGGAAACTGAGGTACAACGCTTACTGATATTCATTAAATGGTGTCATCAATAATCTGTCTTCTCACAAGGACAAAAAAGACAATGACAGAACAGAACCACTTTACCACTGTGTTTCTAAAAACCCTCATCCAGAAAAACCTTATCAGGGCTTGATTTATGCAGGAGAGGGTGACGCGGAGGATGAACCCCTGACGTGTTCTCAGAGTGTACATCCTTTTGGAAGTTATTTCCATTCCACCTGGAAAAGGCTTGCTCAGAAGCATAGATCACAAATCACCTGACTAATGAGAGAAAGTTGTCCTCTGCCTCTAACAGCTTTCGAAAGGGAGTACTGTAATTACCAACAGTCAGTATAAAATAAAATACACCAAGGATGCCCAGGATCCATGTACCTTTAAATTGCACCGATTGAACCATTGGGCATATTCCAAGTCACACGAATGAGTCTTGCATTTCCCTCCCTACCGTCACATCCAGCCAGTCGTTGTTACCCCTCTCTGTTTGGGAGGCTGGAGCTGGTTTGGTTGTGTAAATGGGAGGGCAGGGTTTAGTAGTCTGCAAGCGGGAAAGGGGGCAGGTTGAGAGCAGCACAGTGATCCTGACATGTTCCTGAATCTCCTTCAGTGTTGTCCCTGTACTATCTGGACTCTCCATCTTTGTGGGCACTGTACAGTTGAAGCTCACCTGGCCCTGCAAGTCTGCGGGGAGGTGTGGACGACCGGCTGGTCATGGACGGAATGAGTGGAGGCGGTACCCCCACCATGCCTCCTGGGTTCTTTGCTAGCAGGCCGTTGGCCATGTGGTGTGGGTTCAGTGGGCCTAAGCGGGCATAGAGACCTGCATGGTGGTGGTGAGAAGCAGCAGAGGCTCCATGGGGAAGGGAGTGGGCGAGAAGGCCAGGGTGGAGCTGCTCCAGGTGAGCAGCAGTAGCAGCATGAGAGGGACCTGAGAGGTGAGCGCCTGGAGGGAGGTGAGGGTGCATCCCGAAGTAGCGAGCCCGCTCAAAGTCTTCTCTCAGGATCTGGGCACGCTGCTCATCTTCCATCAAGCCTCCTCCTGGTCCGAGCTGATGAGAGCGGTCAAAATGATGGGCCATTAGGCCGAACTCCTGGCGGACACCAGGGTTGGAAGCAGAAGAGGTAGGAGGGTGGTGAGCAGCTGCTACAGCTGCAGCCCTCTCAGCCTCCAGAAGTCGCTGATGCTGCAGCAACCGGGCCAAATGTGGATCGGATCGCAGGGCTAGATGTGGGTCTGACCGAAGGGCCATAGCCTCCCTACGGTGTTGATGTTGCTGCTGAGCTGCCAGCTCCCTCCAGGGGTCCCAGGTGAAACTGTGAGGGCCCTGTGGTGGTCCTTGGTGTGGACCATGGGAGAAACGTTCTCCTGGACCCATTACCAGCCCAGGAGGTCCCGCAACGCCCCCCATATATGCTTCAATGGCTCTTGAGCGGTCAAGCAGGGCAAAGTGTTGGTGGGAATGGTTTGGAGTGGGTGGTTGAAGTTGAACACCAGGAGTGGGAGTTAGTGATAAAGAGGAGGAAGGGGTACCCGACCTGTGGTGGTGTGGATGACTGTTGGGGCGCTCAAAGTTGTGGTTATGTGCTGGGGGAGGCAGGGTGATGGGGATGTGCTCCGGCTCCTCCTTCCGCTCCTCCTTGACCTTTACTGGCTGGAGTAGCATGGGAGGTTTGGACACAGGTGTTGGGGTTCGGTCAGGCTTCCTGGCCTGAGACAAAGACGTGACAGAGGCAGAAGCTGACGAGGAAGTAGGGATGTTGCCGTCTCTTTGGGAGTGTGAGGGTTCACTGTGATGACTGTGTGCTGCTGGGGCCATTGTGCGGGGGTAAAGGTCCAAAGGAGATGGGGCTGAGCGATTGGAGGGTGGGGGAGTGGTGAGCACAGAGGATGAGGAAGAACGTGGTCTGTCCCTGTCAGCTACTAAAGATGAAGATCCAAGAGGAGGCGCTCGAGAAGACCCTGTTGGCAGCGGCCGTTTGTCCCCGTCTCTGTCCCGCTCGCGCTCTCCGTCTCTATTGAAGCTGCGTGTCAGGTCCTCAATAGGCGCACTGCTCGCCCCAAGGCTGCTGCTGTGACCATTAATGTGGGAGACCGGGGTGCTACTGCGCTGCTTGAAGGAAGGACCAACTGGAGACATTCTCACAGGTTGTCGGCCATACAGCATATTGTCTCTGCAAAACAGAGGGAACAAGTGACATCATGAAAATCATGTTGTGTAAAATGGGGTAATATTCATACTGATCACAAGACAACTATTCCTCTCCATTTAAAGCCAGTATTAAAATAGGTGAGTGTCATACCTGTCCTTTTCGTCCTTGATGTGGGGGATGTCTCTCCTCTCTCCCTCCTTCCCCCGGTCCCTCTCATCCCTCTTGTCCGCCCCTTTAGCCCAGTTGGGGCCAATAGGGAACCCAGACGGGCCGCCATGCAGACGGTTCCATGCTTCTTGATGGTTGGGGTTGGACAAACCGGCTGGTGAGTCTTTAGGGCCAAACATGGAGCCAGCTGAAAATTAAAAAATAGATTTCTTAGAAAAAAACATTGTGGTGAATGGGTAAAAGCAATTTAACCTTTTGTTACCTTATAGCTTTCATACAAAATTCATCAATAGCATTCTGTTGGTTTCGAAGATGCCCTCTCAAGTTTAATTATAATTTAAGGAAATTACAAACACTACGTGCTGTACTACCAAGGACGAGGGGAGTAAATATTCTCTCCACACACACAATCTATTGATTGAAGTTCAAATTAATAAATCAATGAGTTGTAATCACAAACTGTTATCGCAATTCTCTCAATATACACAACACACGTAGGAATTGTACAAGGATAAGATTCAAACGATCCTTCAGGTCTTGTGTTTCAACTCTAGAAAGGAGTTGTGAGACTGACCCAGTGTTGGGCTGCCGAGTCCTCCGAAGGCACCAGTACCCAGAGCTCCCAGCGGAGTGAAAGGTGGGGAACGACCATATGGATCTGAAAAACGAGGGTCAACATTAAAAAAACTGTGCGGATACAAACATAAGAGTTGTGAGAACTGCGCAACCCATAAATGGATTTCTGTGGATTTGATGATTTAAACTGATCGTACCCAAGTGTGCAGTTGGAGCGAGGAAAGAGGAGTGAGGTGTCGATGGAGAGATGAATGGAGCAGAGGACGGATTAACTGCACCTTAAGGAAGGAAATTAAAACTTAATTAACAATGTCACGAGTAATCAAAATTAAGAACATCAGGTTCTTCACACCCTTAATGCTGTGACTCAGAAAACAATAGTACAGGAGCTTTTTTAAATATTCAAGACACTTTGAATCTTAACATAATTTACTGTTCTTCAAATAATTAATAATTTTCCATGAGCTACTGTTGAGTCGCAAAACTGTTTCAACTCTCACCTGTAGCCGAGAAGAGACTGGGGGGTCTTGTGAGGTCGTGATTGGGAGGAAGAGCTCCTCCCATGGGCCCGAGGGGGCCGAGTCCCCCAGCTCCAGGAAGACGGGCCAGCAGCTCATTACGGAGGTCCAGCTTGTGAGGATCAGCATGCATCAGCTGAAAGAGGGGGCCAGAAAAGTTAACCTGGTATTTTTTAGACATCACCACACTTTCTATTTGAAAGGCAACGGAGATTTACATTCAGAAAAACAACAGCATGACTGCAATGAGAAACACGTACCTTGACTTTTTTCTGATGGCTTAGAATCATCCAGGCCACATAAACATGCATAGCACACCATTTTCCTGGTTTCTGCACAGCACAAAAATCAAAGGAATTTACTATGTTGTTGCATGTACCACCTTAAAGCCTTTGCACACAGAGTCAGACTTCCTTCTTCAGGGTCAGAGATCTCATCTAAACTCAACACAAGATTGGAGTTTCCAGTTGGAGATGAGGTTACTCTCAAGGGATCAGTTTGATTTTGGAAATAGAAGAGACATATATGTTTAAGTAGCCACAGACATAACTGAGGTCATTTCTGAATCTGGAATATCTAACTGGGTGTGCAAGGGCAGAGGATAAATCAGTAGCAGTCAAGATTGCAAGTGAGAGAAGTGCAAAGAGTGAGTAAAGCAGTGAGAGAGTAAAACAGGCTGAAGGTTTGAAGGAGCCAAGGGATCTGGTTTTTTTTCTTACATTACTGACTTTCAACGATGTCCCAAATGGATCAGTTAGCTACAAGAGAACAGAAGTGTAAAACCACTTTTAATCACAGAGTCATGTCTCACTCTCTATCAGAAATAACCTTTTGTACTCTTTACTGCACTGACTAGGCCCGTGTCGCAGCACATCCCAGACTGAACTGGCTTTCCTCAAACAAAAAGACAAAACACTGAAGGAATGATGCAAACAGGTGAGTAAGCGCGCTGCCCTTACCCTGGGGTCTTTGGGCTGCAGGTGGTGAGGCACAACCCCAAGACGTGCAGATAGATCAGGACCGGATCCCTGAGGGACAAGAGGCTGTCACACACAGCACAACACATCAGCCTCAACCTACACATCTGCAAATGATTAACATCTGACATTCTTGTTGTGTGTGGCACCACCGCTGTGTGTCAGTGCTCACTAATAAACCACTCTTCACATTTAATCCTAATTGTTACCAATCAGGTTTCACATTTATATCTATTTTCATCTTTGTGTGTGGATGATCAAATTTACCCAAACTGTCAATGTTGAGGAGATGAAGAGAGTTATTCTCACCTTTGGCTGAAACGCTCCTGTCAAGGAGCTGAATGGCCCAGTGGGAGGAATCACAGGCTGAATACTCGGCACTGAGGGAGGCGGGTATTGTGGAAAGAACTGCCACGACACAGACAAACATATATAGAACATAAGTGACCACTTATCAGCTTTAGAAATATACAAAAAAAAGTTTTTCCAAAGCTCATTTTAAGATCAGCCTTAATTCTTTAATTTGCAAGTGTCCACCGTAATTGTTAGTCAGAGGATGCAAAATACTCACAGGGTGTCGGTACAGCCCGTCCATTTTGCCGGCATACTTATCAAACTAAAATATAAAAACAGTGCATGGGTTAAAACATCTTAAAAATCTGCATTTAATCCACATTCCAGCCAAACTCGTATTTCAAGTTGGACACAGATGGCCAGTAAAATAGCAGAGGGCATCTCACCAGAGGTTGCGCAGTAGCTGTAGGGTGCAGGAAGGGTGTGAAGTGTTGGTGTGTGTGCGTGTGTTGGTGCTGATGGTTGTGCTGATGATACTGGAAGGCCATGGGCTGGATGCTCGGCTGGTTCTGAGACGTCCGGCCCGATGAACCCGGTGTGGAGCTCGGCGCTGATGGACCACCAGGAGTGGAGCGACCTGCAGCCGCTGCATTGTTTTCAGCCCCTGGGACGCTGCGTCTGCCGTCACGATCTGGAGAAATCAAGGGGGACATATTTTAATTGTTATGCTGCAATATTTAGTCTATAAAAGAGGGTTCCAGATACTCATATAGATACAGACTTGATCTTTAGTAAAAAAGGGTTGATAGACAATTGTTTTTGTTGGTTGACTGTACCTGCTGCTACTGAGTGGGTGGGACCTTGTAACAAAGGTGGAGGCGGAGGCAAGCCGGGGGAAGATGTGTACAGGGCCCCAGAGCTGGCTCGGGATGGAGGTCGGAGGGGCCCTGAGGATCCTGAGCTCCGAATGTAGGGTAGTGACACACTGGTAGAGGGAGTTGGGGGCCGCATGGAGGATGACGAAGACGCAACCGATAAAGCAGATGGAGGTTTGACTGGGGTGTTGCTCCTGAAAGGAAGAAGGTGTGTATGAATCATGTTTTCTAAAATTGATTTAGTTGAGAAGAATCAGACTTTATATAATCTATTCACAAGTAACATACCTGTTGTTGATGTTGTAGATGGAGTGAGCTCGTCCAGGTAAAGAGTGGAAGGACTTGGGTTTGGAGAGCGGCGAGTTGCAGCTGCCGTTTCTGTTGATGGGGCCGGGCCGGGGGACCACGCATGAGGCTGTGACTGGAGAAGGCAGGCCGAAGGGGGCAGAAGAGGTAGAAGAAGTAACAGGTTCTGGGAAATGCTGCTCCAGGCTTTTCTCGTGGCTTCGCTCCAGGCCAGATACCCGCGGGGTCACCATCAACCGTGAGACGCCACAACGGGCCGGTAGAGCTGGGAAGGTTTTGCCAATGGTTGTGCCAATGGTTGAGGGGACAGGCTCCACAACTGAAGAAGACAATATAATTTTTAATTTAATCACATTGCTGACTAAATTCCATTTTAACGGCCACAGCCATATCTGTTACGCAAGATAAAATTGTTTTTAAATTAGGGGAAAATAGCGCACTGCTTCGGATCAGCGTTCAATATGTAACAGTTTCCACATTAACTCTGAGCTGCCTCATCATAAACAGTTTCAGGAGGAAAATTATTTTCCTAATTTTCCATAAAGATCTATTTATCGCCACGCTGGGGCCCATTGAGTGACACATGAATCGTTTCATGAATTTAAAGTAACAGAACAAAGCTATTCTCCTTTTCTCACCTTTTCTAGTGCTGACTGTGAACACTGGATCCATTTCATTGTCAGAAGCCTGGAGATGGAAATAAAACAAAGATTTCATTATATTAATGCTTCATCTAGACTCAGTGACAGTAAACATATCAATCAGTAATATTAATAACTATACCAAATCAAGAAGTGTGACAATGTGTTGAAGGACTTCTGAATTACAGAACTCTTTAATACTTAGTTGATTTATAGTGTAAAAGTTATAGCAACAAAGCTCCTTCAAATACAATGACAAGTAACGCTTAAGTGTTAATTGCCATGCACTCATTAGCTAATAAACCCTGGAAGAAAGACAACAAGAAAGAACTACACACCTTATCTCCTGTATCACTCTCAGTGTCACACTGAAAGAAGATGGATACAAAAAAAATCTGTTAATCATCAAATGCAATATCTCAGGCAGTTTTAAAGAAATGGCTCGAAATAAAATAAAGACATGAGAAAATAACATATCACATTCAATACAGCGTCAGAAAAGAAACTTACAATGTAGCCAGTCTCCAAAGGATGTCCCTAAGATACAAAAAAATAATAATATTTTTAGCGCCAATTGTTTTCAATAAGGTTTTAAATGTGGCTTTATAAAAAATACATAAAAAAAAAAAAAGTTTACTTGAAATAATATTTCCTTGTTGTGTGGAATCACCCTGCACTTGAATGATAGGTGTAAGAATTTGGTTTTTGTGCAAACTGGTTTAACTAGATAATTTTCAATGGCAGGATATACAGATTAGTATGGGAATGTAAACACATATTTAATTTGGACTCACTGACTCAACCTCCAACATGACAGGATGAAACAAACTAGAGCCTCTAAGAGCTTTAACTCCCTCACCTCTATCCTTCTTCTCTTGCTTCTATTCTTCAGGCTGGGGTAGCCGTGCGGGGCTCCTTCCTCCGGCTCCGACAGGGGCCCTCCACCGTTCTCCTCTGGCCCCCTCTTCCCCTTGTTCCTCCTTCCTGGCATATCAGTGCGCTGACTGGGCTTCAGTGAGCAGTCCATCTGATAGAGTTATTAAAAAAATACAGTGTTTATGCATCTACCAAAATGTATATGCCTGAGGCCACAGACATAGCTACATGATGATTAGTGTCCTAAGTTTTACTCTCAGTGAAAGCAAAAATAGAAACATGAGAACGATGATGAAGCCTATGTGAAACTATGACATCAGCTGTTTGCGTGTGGTATGGTTTGAGATTTTTTCAATTTGGTAATATCTAAAAATATAGATTACACTGATCAAAACAGCTTAAAAACGACTTAAGAGTTCAATCAAAACCTCTTTGATAAAAATCCACAATAAAATACTTCATAGACATTGTGTACAGAGGTTTCCATGTTTCTGATTATTTAGTTTTCCCACTTATCTAATGCAGGAGGTCAAGAGATAAAGAGGACAAGATGATTTACAAGTTAGAAATAGGGAAATAAAAGCATCTCAGATGAACAAAATAATGTTTCACTTTGTTTTGTCTGGATAAATACTGGAGAATATTAACATCTGCAGGGCCAGAAAAACATAGAATAAGATATCAGGAACCAGCAACTTATGTAACAAAGTGTTCCACCATAATGAGAAGATGATTATTCGCATTAAGTAAAATCTATGGGTGCAAATTAAAAAACTCTAAAGCAAATGCAATCTTATATCATCACGTCTAGAAATTAAAAGGAGATGGATATATCTTATTATATTCTTTTTGTATGGATGATTCATAACTTTTAAAGTCTGAATTCTTTATTATACCAAAAGATAAATAAACCTCAGCTTAAAAGGTCAACATAAAGGTCACCACAGCTTATCTGACCTACTTGTGAAAGTGTTTTAATTGTTAGGAGTTTTTCTCTTGGGCAGAATAACTGCAGACAGCTGCTGCTATTGCAAAATTGAGGCTTTCCACTTATTAACAGTTTCAGGCAGTAATACACCACAAAACGGGGTTTGATAGGGATTTGACTGTAAAATCAATTTACCCATGAGAACAGTGGACGTGTGTTCAAAGAGGCAGTTATGCAAAATAACCTTTGGACAAATAATTGTCCTGATGCAGAAGTCAAAGGCACAAAGCATGAGCTCCACCCTGAAGGCAGATTACTAGAAGGTTTCTCATCGTCAAATTGCCAAATGTGTCTGATGTCACATTAATAATATGAGAGCTCTAAATTTATGGCGGAAACTTCAAACCAACCAAATGCCGATCATGGAATCCTCATGTGACTTGTTTTCATGCTCTGCTTTGGTGGATAGACAACTGACCTGACCTGAAAACTATTAGAAGAGGAGCCCCAGCCAAGTGCTTAAACAGAGGGGTTGGGGTTATTAATACACAATTATAGTCATGTATTGTTCCTTTCTTTTTCTGAGAAGCCATTTGGCAGCTCTTCAACACCTCACAGAATTAGAACATGAATAATTGAGGCCTCTCCAGAACCCATCAGAGGGAAGCCTTGGGGTTTGGGTTTGGCCTGAGTGCTTTCTCCAAACACGGAATGGTCCGAGTGGAAGAGTTCACCCCTCAGCCTCTCTAAACCTGCAGCTGCAGGGATGGTGACACGATGAAAGGTCAAAATGACTGGGATGAAGTTTAGATTTAAAACCAATTAAATAAGGGCAGATGATTGAGCCAAATACCTGCCGGCTACATGTGAGAGTCATCCATCACTGCGTTTGCACTAATGTGGGGAATGAGTGAGTTTGATGGATGACAGCTGATGACTGGGTATAGAATCCAGACACTTACCTCCAGTGCCTCCAAGCTGATGAAGCTCGCAATAGCGAAGCCATCGATGATGTCTTCCTCGCAGGACACGGACTCCCTCTTCCTCCGGCGTGGAGGCCTGTGTCTCCCAAACCCGGGCCGGCATTCCCTCCCCCCGGGGCCCAGCACAGTGTTCGTCCCGCACGCCTCCCGGTCGGAGCCCGAGGACAGGGATGTGGCCCGCTGCTCGGCCAGGTCCACTCTCCGCCGCCGCCGCTCCCTGTCGCGCTGGGAACGGGAGCGTCGGCTCTGCCTGAACCCAGTGCTTCGGCTCGGGCCCTCCATGTTCAAAACCCCCGTCTGCAACTCCAGTGAGACCAAAAGGCACTTGAGTCAAGTCCCGGTCCGGCGGACAGGCACCGAACCGCAGAGACAACACCACCACACGGGCCCTCGCAGGGAGCCTCCGTTAAAATGGCGTTAATGAAACCAGTGGCTATTATTCACCGTCCTTTGACAACAGTCCGCGGGCATCTGTGCCTTCCCTCCGACTAAATGTGAGAGTCATTTCAGAGAAACTCAGATCCACATGGGAATTTAAATGACCCGAGACAAACACACGCAGACAGACGGATGTCAGGGTATAGCCGATTGTGTCTCGGAGGAGGCTAACGTTAGCTGGCTGGCAAGGAATTCAACCGACAACCACACAAGTTGCACGCATGTAAACAACCAATAACAGACACGTCTTGTCGTGACAAAACAGGACAAGTCCCCTCTGGGTTTGATTCACGGAGAAACTCACGCTAGCATCAATCAACACAACCGGGAGATTTCCTATAATTCTGCACACGCCGACAAATTTACTAGCAAAAACGATGCGTTAAGTTGGCTAACGGTAACAAGAACACGCAAAAACAGCATTAACACAACTGCCACGACACGATATCGCGTTGCTGCGAAATTATAGTGTTTAATTTTGTTAAATTACTCCCAACAAGAGGAGTAGAAATCAGCTGTCTGCTTGAGTTTGCGTAGTTGATGCTACGGCTAGCTAGCTCAGTGTTGATTTCAGCCAATTAGCCTTTAGCTCGCACGGCTAACTCGGCACATTACGATATATTCAGCCCGTAACATAAGAATAAAAAGATATTCTTAAAACGTGTCCGGGGTCTTAGACCCGCTGGAGGCTGCAGCGTGAAGCTAACTAACGCTCACCGGCGAGGAGGATGGATTCTCGGGTGTCGAGACGCTAATGGCCGATAGAAATGGTTGAATTCGCATCAAAGGAAAGACGTAACGTTAGCTCTCCGGTTAGCCACCGTTAGCCGGCTAAACAACAACCTCTGTGTTTTTTTACAGGAAGCAGGAGGGACACGGAAGCATTTCAACAAACTATTCGGACACGAAGTGATAATATTCGGCGTATTCACACGCAGCTCTCCTTCCCGTCCATCTCCATCGTAAAGGGGAAAAAATCAAGGCCCAAGCATCAAAGCCTCGGTGTCGATTTCCATTAACGAGGGTGTCGGCCGACCCCCGTCGGGCCGGGCAGCTCCTTCATGCAGCCGAGTACATCCAGTGTTTTGGGAGAAGTTGGAGGCGAAGGATTCCGCTCGACGGCTCCTCTTTCTCCTCGGATCCAGAGGGAGAGTAGTGGCGGAGAGGCGGCTCGCGGCCCCGCTGCTGCCCCCGTCACAAGTTTCCACGGAATTGGGAATTTATCGTGAAAACCGGGGAGACACAACCCTTGTCAGACCGAGCCGTGCATTGTGTGCGCCGCTCTTCTTCCTCGCCCATCGCACGGGCAGTGTGGCGGCTCCGCTCCTGCACACTGCCGCCGTGTGGAAAGTCCACGCACACATCCACACCGCTGGAAAAATGTCTTTGGTAACAATAATATATATTATTTTACATAACAAAGCACATACAAACCTAATGCACAAGTTTATCAAAGCCAGGACAAATCAGGAGGCTCCATTTCAGAAGCATGCACATCTGGTTTCCTGCACTTTATTCCTCTGCACATCTGTTCTCCTGCCTGTTTACACTTCATTTGGAGAATGTAAAACAACCGATTCACACACATGCAATTACTATTCACACCAACTCCATTCAGCCAAAGTTATTTATTCATTTAAAACGAATGCCACGCTGCACCTTGTATGTAATTCTAGTTCTGTATTGTAGGTGACTTATTTACAGAAAGCTCTTTCTATACCTTGTTTTATTTTAATGTTACATTGTACTGCTGAGCTGAGCGGTTTCTTCTTGTAAAACACCTCATAAAACTTGAAACTTGAAACTATTGTGATGAATGTCTCGTATGTCTGTTCAATTTCTCTTGGGGTCCAAATTTGGAAACGAACCCCCCTCTGGATGAGCTCCTGCTTCTGAGCCAACAAGCTTTGTCTCCAGGTTTGTGAATGCACACGAGAAGCAGACTGCTCCAGCTATGCAGCACCTGAGTAATACTTTACAAAATACAGTCACAACACAGCCCACAGGAATTAAATACATATACAGACTTTGTTCCAGTGATTGCAAGAACAAGATAAGTATATTGGTGTGTGTGTGTGTGTATGTGTGTGTGTGTTCATGGAATTTTTATTGCGTCCAGTTACACAGAATCATTTAAATATCAATCTCCTGAATACACACATAATATATCTAAAAAGATCAATTCATTGTTGGTCTTCATGATATTAGATATTTGTCTTCTCCCTTAAACCACTTCTCATGATAGAAATGTTACATTTCAATCAGATTAATATTCAACTCTGCTGTGTATTAATGGCCAAGTCTCAGTTCCATTGTATTTTTGGTAAAAGTACAGGCTGATACAGAGCAGGGAAAAAGCTTTAGGCACTTTAGATATGTATCCATCACACAACACCATCAGGGACAATAAGAACTGTCTTCAGAGACAATAAGGACATGGAGTCCTGCAGCAGAGACTCCTGGTCTCATCATCATGGAGTCAGTCTGTTTTACATAAAGAGACAGGGGACACTGAGACATATAGAATCCATAGAACTGTGGCAACATCCCATCCTACTTAATGGGGAGTAGGATTTTTATAAATGATAGCCTATCCAACAAGTATAATGATATTTTTCAGTTTGACAATTCAAAATATTGTTATATGACGTAAAATTTCGGAGACAAGGGGAGTAACATGGAAGGAAAAGGAGAGATGATGATATGCAGACAAATCTAGAATTAATCTATAATTGCACATAAAACCACAGATATCGAGCTTCACAGCACAGTACACAAGCTCAGGTCTCCGTGCACACACACAGCTCTTATGGCCTCAGATTATTTTTGACTTTGTTTCCGAAAGTCTGCTGTCTTTACTGTTTTGACATTACTTTCAGTCCCTAAAGCATTTGCAGAGTACTGCATTTGATTTGAGACCATGTGACCCTCAAAGGTCAGCAGCAGTATATGGATAGACGTCTCTGGTGTGGTCATGTGGTCGACTTCCTGGAGAAGAGCAGTGTGTGCAGCAGGATCCCAGTAGCGACGGAGACGTTCAGAGACTCTACTCCAGGAAACAAATCTCTGCCTGCCGGGATGGTGAGCAGCGTCTGGCACAGAGAGAGCAGCCCCCGGGACAATCCCCCCCCCTCTCCACCGATCAGCAACACCGTGGGCCCTGTCATCTGAAAGTCTGAGCACTGGGTGACAGGAAGCTGAGACTCGTCTGCTTCGGCGCCCACTGTGCCGACCACCTGCCAGCCCTGTGCCACCTTCAGCTTCACCATATCTTCAAGGTTCTTGTGTCCATACACCCCGAGCACCTCCATGGCTCCGGCGCTGGCCTTGCTGACCACTGGAGACAGTGGACAGCTGTTGTGAAGACTGCTGGCCACTCTGTCCACACCCAGGAAGTAAGCAGAGCGCAGGATGGCCCCCAGATTCATGGGGTCCTGAATCCCCTCAAGGACGAGCCACAGAGGGGGGTCCTTTCTGCCTGGTGCAGAGTCTGAGTGTTCTGTGAGATAGCTCAGAGGACTGGCTTGCAGACACACTCCTTGGTGAACTCGCTCAGAGGACATCCTGTCCAGCTCCTTCTTGCTGACCCGCTGGACTCGCACTCCTCGCCGACAGGCCTCCTCGCACACCTTCAACACAGAGGCCCGGTGAGAGGCCTCGCCATCTTGTACAAAAAGCTTACGGGCCTTCCTTCTGCCCTGAGTCAGAGCCAAGAGACAGGGAGAGACGCCAAAAACAATCTCTACTCTGGAGTCCGGTGTTGACCTCTGCGTCCCCGGCCGCTCCCTCTCTGTGGGGGAATCCTCCAGACACAGCTTCCTGAGTTCAGAGGATACTCTGTGGGCGTCTTCCTTCCTCTGACCTGTCCTCTGCATCACTGGGATCTCATCCCTCCACTCTTTGCTCTGCACTGATCTCTCACGAGTCTCATTGTGTCTGTGTCGTCTCTTCCCCCCCGGTTTGAAGCTGCTGTCCTCTGGGTGCAGGAGAGACGCTGTGAAATGGTGAGAGGAAACCTGAGAGCCCACTCCAGAGACCGACTTGTACAATCCTCTGCCCCGAACCAGCAGCAACCTGTGCTGCCGAGCTGCGGATGTAAACACCAACATGCTGAAGTAGATGTTAATATGTCCAGAGGCACAACGAGCTGCAGCTGCCTCAGAGAAAAGTGAATCAACTCCCTGAGAGATCCATGAATCCAGAGATAACGTGTCTGCAGGTTTCACTGATGAGTTCACTGGATCTCTGTGTAGCCTCCTCAGCCTCCTGTCTCCATCCAAAACTCATGTGTTGGACTTCCTTACGTGAAACACGCACATGTGCAGAACAGCTGCGTCAAGAGCCAGAGAATAGTACCGGATATAGAGCTCTTCTTCCTACAAAGTAAAAGCCTGAGAACAAATTACCCTTATGCAATGCAGAAAATGATAAGACAACTAAACAATGAAAGGACTGAATGAATATTGACTGAACTGTTAGCATACCAACTACACAGATGACTGTTTC
Source organism: Platichthys flesus (assembly GCF_949316205.1). Lineage (NCBI taxonomy): Eukaryota > Metazoa > Chordata > Actinopteri > Pleuronectiformes > Pleuronectidae > Platichthys > Platichthys flesus. The sequence continues at coordinate 19,342,671 of NC_084964.1, read as the reverse complement.
CCTCAATCAATTAATGAATACAGTACATATACATGTTATATATATTTAGAATACATAGATTTATATTTATAAATATGAAATTTGGCCAAGAAAGATAATTATAAAACTGGTTGAAAAAGAAACAACCAGAACATGTTCATACAATAATGCACAATAATAAGCCATTAATTTATCTTTAATCTATAATGTGTAAAATGAAAAGATGAGAATAAGATGCAGAGTTTACACCAAAGCTCATCATTTCATTGTGTAATATTCAAATGTGTGATTACCATAAGATTATTAGTTCTTTTAATAAATTTATTTATTATATCACTGTAGTTTATAGGTGTTATTTTGAAAGTTTTTACTTCCTGTCATTGGCATCTTGAGCTTGACGCGAGTGACGTAGCTGCAACTCCACTCCTCCGATGTGCTTCCATGACGTCATTTCCCGGAAGTGAAACTCTCTGAACACGGAAGCGTCTGGGGGAAAAAAACAAATAGTCTTGGATATTGTTGTGAGAAGACGTCCGGAAACTCTTTGACCTGCGGGAATCAAACCTTTTTCTACGGTTCACGGTGAGTGGGCCGCCGTGCGGGGGGTTCTCATGAGAGACAGCCGGGATCAGTGCGTGATTCTGGGGGTTAATGTGTGAGAGACACCACGGTTAAAGACGTCAGGGCCTCTGGTTACACATATAACTGCTGAGTAACATGTTCCAGGAAACAAGGAGGTGAAACAGGCCGGACCACTGTGGCCAAAGGTTCGAATCCCCGATTCACACGTTCACAGCTTAACAAGCAAGTGTTAGAAGAATCCTCCACGAGTCTTCTGCTTCTGTCATGTGATGGTTTCCTTCTCATCTTCTTCATCAGGATCAGGATCTGTCCCTATACATTGGTCGCATCCTACTTTTCTGTATTCTTATTATTTTACCAATTATTATTCTTTCTTATGAAGTTTCACTTGAAAATCACCAGAAAAATTTAGGACGAAATGAATGGGAGTCAATGTCTCTCGGCCGTTTAGAGCGAGAGAGGAGCAGGACAGATGTTCAACTCTTAAAGCCTCAAACTGAGGTTGTCATTCATGATGTTTAGATCAAAACGTTGGTAAACGTGTTAGCTTCGCAGAACTGTCACCGTGAAACATCTCAGAGATAAACCTTTGGCTGTAAACATGTTTTAACTTTAGTTCTCTGTTGCCTCTCTCCATTGGGTCTAATGTAAAATGTGAGAGAGACTTTCTGGAAGGAGCATCTTTTCTGACTTGCTCCCGTTTCTTAACTCTACCCAATACAAAAGATATCCTTGTGTTTCCATCCCAAAAAAGTATATCTTTCTCATTGTGTTTTTATTTTACAGATAGGATTTATAGTGTTTGAGTCCTTTGATGGCTGTGATGTTGCGTTTCAAGCTTGAACGTGTCTCTCTCTCTCCGAGGCGCACATTCAAGATGACTCAGCAGGAGGAATTATTCTAGCTGTTTATTGTCTTGCTCTGTAAAATCCTGAAACCGTTTGACAACATAACACTTGTTTTAATTCTCCACAGACCACAGTAACGTCTCCAAATGCCTAAAAAGGTTTGATTGATAAGTTGTTTGACCAAGAGTCCAAAGATTTCCACTTTACTTTCATGTCTGAGGAGCTTCAAGCAGCAAACATCTGCCAGTTTATGCTTCGAAAATGGACTCAAATGGTAAATTCTCTTGTCGATCACCTAATTGCTTCAGCGAATTCATATTTGAGGATAGAGTGAATGTCCTTGGGTCTCAGACTGTTGGTCAGGAAACAGGGACATGGAGATGGCACCTCTTGCTTTGGGATTTACATATTTTCTTTTAATGTATTGGGAAACAGTCTACAGAACAATTGGTAATGAAGATATGCAACATTTTTTGCTCTAAACTGAAAGTTTAGTCAATGAAATATGAGAGAATAGTAGTAAATAATAATAATAATGATTATCTTCATTACCATTGAAGAGCAGAACTTGGAACCAGAGGATGTTTGATATTTTTGCCTGATAAGTGACTTCCTATTTTTGGGTTATTGTAATAAATCAAATTAACAAATCATTTCCGATCCTCTAATACATTCCTTTCTGCATTTTAGTTTGAGCTCTGCTGACTCTCTGCTTTTCCTATTTCCGAGCAGATGGATTTCCTGTTCGGGAAACGAAGGACCCCGGAGGAGATGCTGAGGCAGAACCAGCGGGCGCTCAATCGTGCCATGAGGGACCTGGACCGGGAGCGGAGCAAACTGGAGCAGCAGGAGAAGAAGATCATCGCTGACATTAAGAAAATGGCCAAACAAGGACAAATGGTGAGATGAACCCCCGTCGTTAAGAGGAGGGAATCGATCGTAAAGAGAGGATTCTAACCCTGTGTTGTTTTTATTCTTTGCAGGATGCAGTCAAGATCATGGCGAAGGATTTGGTTCGCACAAGACGCTACGTGAAGAAGTTCATCATGATGAAAGCAAACATCCAGGCTGTCAGCTTGAAGATCCAGACGCTCAAGTCCAACAACAGCATGGCGCAGGCTATGAAAGGCGTCACCAAGGCCATGGCCACTATGAACAGACAGGTCGGTCCAGTATTCGCTGAGTCACTCTGTGGGACGGGATGAAAGAAGAAGTGATAACAAACCTGTATTTATTCCCTTGTCACAGCTGAAACTGCCTCAGATTCAGAAGATCATGATGGAGTTTGAAAAACAGAGTGAAATCATGGACATGAAGGAGGAGATGATGAATGACGCCATTGACGACGCCATGGGTGATGAAGATGATGAAGACGAGAGGTAATGGACAAAACAACCTTTTCATCTGTGTACAAACACATCAATCTTTTTGTTTTGCATTGACCTTGTTGACGTGTGTGGTTGTGTCTCATGTGCAGCGATGCCATCGTGTCCCAGGTGCTGGACGAGCTGGGTCTGAACATGTCCGATGAACTGTCACGTAAGGAAAAACAAACGCTCCATCGCAATGAATGAACATTTTATGTTATGTGTTTTTAGTTTTAGTTAATTAAACTTAAACATTGATATTAATTACACGACATACAATCCTTTTCACAACCAGCAGATCGGAGATCTCTGCTGCTCAGATGTGAAGATTAGAAGCTTTTCTTCAACACTGACATCCCAATGTGTGTTCTCCTCAGATCTCCCGACCCCCGGAGGAAACCTGTCGGTGGCCGGAGGAAAGAAGGTCGAGCCCCAGGCCGCCCTCGCCGACGCAGACGCCGATCTGGAGGAGCGGCTGAACAACCTGCGGAGAGACTAAACCCAGTGTCTGACAGACGGGTTGTCGATAAAGACACAAACACACTCTAGATTCTTTTTGAAGGTGTAACTGGCAGATCGCCGGCTGTATCCCGGGCTGTGTGTTGCTTTCTGTTTTGAGGTGTTTTCATTTTATGCGTGTATCTTGTATTTAATCCAAAAATAGACAAACAAACAACCCCTCAAGGGTCGTTGTCCCTCATAGGTTTAGAAAACTCATGTCACGTTTAAAACTTTGCCAAATGACGCAGATCCTCTGAGAGTTGATTTCACTGTCTGTGTAAAACCTAACTCGTCCAGGCATGATGTTTTCACAACCTGAACTAACACTAACGCTGACATGTTTAAAAGAACCCGGGTGAACGTGGGTAATATTACACAGGTGGATATTTTATATGGGTGTCGTATACAAACTCAGCACTTTTTGTACATCATACAGGTTTGGTGTTTGTTGAATCATCATCACCGTGATTATCTTAGGAAATATACTCTATAGCCCAGACACAAAGTTTTGATTAGTTTATTTGAGAGAGTTGTCAGAGTTCAGGGTCTAACTGAAGATTGTGATTGTGTATATCTCAATGTTTCTGTCTGGATTCACCGATAGGTCGGTTTTATTTTCTGAAATTATCTAAATGATCAGAGACGAAGAAGGAAAGTGTTTAGAGCCGACTCGTCACTCCTGAGTCCTGCAGGACTTTCACCAAAATGTTCATAAAGAGTCGGTGATGTTTATGTTTCTTTCAAACTGTCCTGTTTGGTATTTTTTTTTTTGCCTTTTCTTTATTCAATAAACTTTTTTTTCCAGATTTAACAAAGTGGTGGTTTTATTTAAAGGAGTTTGATTTATTAATTTGGTTCTTTTATTAACTCCACCAAGGAGCTAATGTTTTCATTGTTTGGGTTTTTGTCTTTTAGCAGGATTAGGAAAAAACTACTGAACTGAGTGAGACTTGGTGGAAGGATGCACACATTACACTCTTTACCTTTTAAGAGTTCTTTAAAAAAATATTTCCACTAGTTTCCCAGGAAATCATTAATGGATCTTGATGTTTATTTAGGGGACTGATATTCATGTTTTAAGTTTGGTGCAGATTTAAAAGAAAATCAGGATCTAGTGAATTTAAAGGCATGTGCTTTATATACTTGTATGAGTTATGGGTATTTGTCCCCCATTTAGCTGTAATAAGTATGTAATTAATGCAGTTATAAGCAGATTCAACCTAAAGCATTTATAAATAGAAGCTACCATTGAAAATATCAATATTTTCCTCACACTTTTCCCATTTATCAAGTGTCAAACTTGAAACACATCATAGACATGTTATTTTTATTCAAAAACAATTTTACTTTCAAAACTGTCAATTTGTCAACATACAATCATAGAACAATATTGAATGTACTCAACACTTCTGACATTAAATAATAAAAAAATAACAGCCATGTTTTATGTACATTTGTTTTCTGAAAGCTATGTACAGAAAAAGAAAAGATTTGTGTTTGACACGAGCGTCCGGCAGGTTGATGAACTGAAGCTGCAAGAAGCTGTTGCATCAAAATGTAAAACAGGTCGAGCAAAAACGCAGCAAGGAAGAAACACCAGCAGAACCAGTGACTGTGACGACGTCAGAGTGGGAGAGATTAACTGGCAGCATGTTAGAGAGAGAGAGAGCATACTAGTGAACATCACTATGACTACAGCTAGCAAGCTTATTTATCATCTAAAATGGCTCCTCTGGATGTCTGCATCCTCAGGACACCAGTGCATACACCTAACTCGGCTAATAACTGGATGTAAGATGATTATGATCAGAACTGTACTTTCGTTTTTAATCAGATCGTCTTTTTATGATGCGGCTGAACGGAGCAGCCGAACACTCATGCTTCCAAAGAACGGTACTTGTTAGACGTCACAGCTGAGTGAGCAGATTCTTCTCCATTCTGAGGTCAAGCCATGCTACAATCGTTGTTGTATAACAGAGCCATGCAACCCACATAAAAAGAAAAGGTAATAAGAAACTAAAGAAGGGAGCAGATCACTGGGATTCATGTCGGCTTTACCACCCGTCCGCGTCTTGATTTTCAAACCTTGCACCTCCTCATGTTGGATTTAAATACGACGTCATGCTGAGTGTGGCTCCAAAGTCCAGATATCACTCCAGAACATTGATAAGATATTAATCGAGGTGTGTGAGAACAATGACGGCATTACACAGCACGACACAGCGCCGGGGAAACCCCACAGCAAAAAGCTGAGTCACTCTTGATCAACAGTTCAAGCTCTGATTATTCAGCTTAAAATGACGAGCAGGGTGAAATGGACGTGTTGAAGCTCGGAGTCCCCATCGATTCCTGTCACTCTGTTACTGAACATGCATATAACTGTTGAACACAGGACAGAAACTGATATCTCATCTTCCCCAGCTGCGGACACGGGGACTGCGATCTTGCAGCATCATGCACGGAGGCCGAGTTCTTCTTTCAGAGGTGGAAATGAGACGGAACACATCAGGGACACGCGCTGACGCAGCTTCCTCCCATCAGCTGGTGTGTGGTGGAGACAGATGTGGTGCTTTCTAATCTGGGCGTGAGCGTTTTCTCTCTCTGCTGTTTGTCCCACGTGGGTTTCACTTCCGACAGGTCCGGTGAGGCGTGTGTTTTTTGGGAACCTCGATGCGACAGCGGCTCCGGTCGTCGAGCCAAGGCAGCTCGAAGTTCCTGGAAGAGAAATATTAAAAAAATTTAAATTGCTGCACAGAATTACTGGATACAGTAACTGTGGCTTGAAGCAAAATCGAGCATCTCCCACTTACTGTTGTGCGAGTTTGGGCAACGGTCGTCCAAACGCAACCACAGGCAAGAAAGGAGTGATCACTATAGCTTCAACTGGAAGACACGAAGAAGAAAAAACTGAGTTAGAATCCATTTAGCAGTTGGTATTGACCTTTTCCATCACACCCAGTTTTATTCAGGGCGCTGTGGACGTACCGTCTTCAATGTCGGGATAGAAGGATGAAACCTCCGGCTCGGTTTCCTGGACGATCTTCTTCCTGTTCATTCGCTGCTGCAGACGCTGGAACATGCGCTGCTCTCTGATTCGCTGGATGTCCCATCTGAAAACACAGGCCGGGAAAAGACATGAGGAAAGATCGTAGAGCTCTGAAATCATGCATCTGCCTTATTACCAAACTAAATAGTAAATCAAGACTTAGTAGACGACAAATTCAATCGGTCCTCCACTACAGAATAAGTCTGGACCCGTGTGTCCATATTTACCTCTTCCTCCTCTTTTCATCCAACTCGAGCTTCGCATGGCGTTTCAAAAACACGCCGTCATCCAGCGGCTTGATGGGAAAACAAGATCACACTTATATTATTCACGAGTTTGATGCTTTTTCCTTAATTACATGTTTTAATCATTGAGTGTCTCCCACCTCCACAGAGTTGGAGGATTCGTCCTCCAAAGGCTCGATGCAGTTTTCTCTCCAGGATGGAACTAGAGAGTGGGAGGAAGACGGATGGAGAGGAGGATCACCGTGGATAGAGTGCTCAGAACATTTGACGGATAAAGTGCTTAAAGATAGGAATAGATTAGGCTTACAAACAATCAGCATATCATGAACTACATGAGGAGTCCACTCACTGGCCACCTCTTCCTCCTTTTTAGGAGAAGTCTCCCGCAGAGGAGAGAGAGGAGGTTGGTTCCAGCAACACAGATACATCTCTGTGGTAGACATGAAGGGCAGGTCTTCCATCTCACAGTTCAGCTCAGGCTCCTCTTTGCACGGAAGCAACATGTCCCTTTCTGCCCCAGATCTCATTGGACCCATCTTCTCGGGGGTTTCCTTACTCCGCAGCTCTCTCTGATTAGGAGAACCAGGCTGCATTTCAGCTTTGTGGGGGCTGAGCTTTGCACTCTTGCCCCGGCATTTCTGAACTTTTGCATCTCCAAAACAAGACTTCCTGTGTTTGGTAGGAAAAACGATAAAGAAGTGAGGTTTATATGGGCAGGTACTGTGGCAGATAATTCATGAGTGCCTTCCACCATTGTCTCTTTTACCTCTTTTGACCTTTGCCACCCCGACTAAAGGGGAGTGGGTTGGCTTGGTTGGGCTGTGGACTCTCCTCCGGATCCAGATCCCACATGTCCTCTTTGTCAGGGGTCCAAGGCTCCAGGGGCTGGAACAGCCGCTTGTCCCGCGGTGGGTCCTTTCTCGTGAGCTGCAGGCGACGCTCCATGCGCTCAATGCGAGCGAGCAGCTGCAAAGGAAGAAGCCTTGAATAAAGAGCCTCTGCACATCAAATCAGCACTGTACACACCACCATTTAAAAAACGTTTACATACGGTCTCTTTGTCGGCTTTGAGCTCATCTATCTCCTTGTCCTTGGACTGCAGCTGCTGCTGCTGTTGCTCAATGAGATCCAGCTGCAGGAGCAGGATCTGTCGGAGGCAGTTGGCCTGCGTGTGGGGGTTGGCAGGAGTCTTCCTGATGTTCCTCCACTTGCCCTCAGATGAGAGTTCAATGGAAGCGGTGCCGACGACTCCGGGGACGAGCCCCTTGCCGCTGTCCTCGGCACCAGCATCCTTAGGGTTATTGTTCACAGCCATCTGAGGGTTATCCATGTTGTCAACAGAGAGGGGTTTACCTTTCACCGGGGTTCCCTCACCCCCCATCTGTCTGACAGGGGACAACACCCCCACAGTTTTATTGTCACCCTGAACTACTTCTGCAACTGTGGCGGCGAGGGCAACTTTGCTTGTCATGTAAATCTGGTCTAGGACCTGTGTCTTGCTCGGGATGTGACCGCCCTGCACGTCTTTCACATGGAGGACGAAGTCGCAGGGCTCCCTCCGCAGGATCAGCGGGCTCACGGTGGCGGCCCCGAAGTGCGCAATGTCGAAGTCGATGGTGTCGGTGCTCCGCTTGGATCCCGTCTTTGGAAACAGCGTGGATCTCAGAGTCATGGCCGACACTGGGACTTCACATCCCGCATTGCAACCACCGCTACGTGGCTCCCATGTGAGCCGAGCAGCTGATTTCCTGCAAGAAGCATAAAAATAAAACACCGGGGTCCTGTTATTGTTGCTCAGCTTTGAGTTCGGAGTCAAAGATGGACACCAGCTTTCATAACACTTCAACAAACAGAGGGAAGCTGCAGCACCGAGGGACCTGATCTCTACTTCTCCTAAAACCGTCCACCGGGATTTGAAAATCACGCTAAGCTACATGGGCTCTGCGGTGCAAACACACAGGGGCTGGGTGTGGGTCCAACTACCCGGGTGAGGGGGACCGGGAGCGGGGGGCTTCACACAAGGACTCGGGAGTGGCTGTGGAGGACACAGGCTGCAGCCATCTCCTCCATTTTGGTTCTCGCGAAATCATGAAAAACAATAACAGCTAGCTAGCTAACAGGCTAACGCTAGCCGGCTAGCTCCGCTAACCAGCTGCGGCTCCGGAGCCAAGCGGCTGAAAGGAGCTCGGTGCGTGTGAGTTTAAACAGACTCGGTCGCATTAATACGTGTTTACGTGATTTTAAACTCACCTCGTCTACAACTCGACTTCACCTGCAACTGTCTCCATGTTCCCTCCTCAAGGCTCAAAGCGCCGAGTACTGCGCATGCGCGATGTGCAGGGGGAACATGTCTGGTGTTGTGAGGGTTTGGATCAGAGGAGGAGAGGAAGAAGAGCTGTGAACCAACATCTTCTTCATCTTCTTCTTCTTCTGTAGTGTCTCTGAGCAATCATCATCATCATATTCTCTAGTGTTTCTGAACCCCCATCATCTTCATCTTCCTCATCATCTTCTCCTTCTGTAGTGTCTGTGAACACTCATCATCATCATCTTCATCTTCTTTAGTGTTTCTAAAAACTCATGAACTCTTCATCTTCCTCATCATCTTCATCTTCTTTAGTGTTTCTGAACACTATGAACTCTTAATCCTTTAAAACAACCTTTCTGCAGATTTGTCAAAAATGTTCTTCTACGAATAGTATGCCCCCCTCTACTTCTTCTCTTCTACATTTACATTTAAATGGGAAATCGTGTCATCAAACAAATGTGAAAAGTGGAGATGGAACGTTTTTCATAAACAAACACTACTTTTTCACATACTGACAATTTGTCCATTCGTTAAATGTGTTAAATGGTGCATGCATCTATACTGTAGGTTGTTAACTCAGCACTAAGTCTTTAGGAAATCGAAATTAATAGATTTTCTCATTGCAGATATTCACTTTTCAAGTTAGAATTGCCGCTGATAAAACTCCATTACAGGCCATATTCTGAACGTAAGGCACAAGTTGTGTTTAGCTCTGGAGTTTTTCATTGCCTGTAATAAAGATAACTCAAATTTAAAATAAGAAAATATTCTTGACTTATTAAATTTAAGCCACAGCACATGTCTACAGGTCCACAAGTGCTGTACATGTACACAAGAGTTAAATTAACACATTTTTACTGCTTTGTTATTTTTTTTACCTAAAACAGGATTTCTAAATATAGATGTTTTTTAATATTTAATTAATATTCAAATAATAGGTAATTGATATAAAAATAAAATATATGCAGTATTCGCCCTGGCGCCAGGGGGCGGTATAAGACAAATTTAGACTGCACTGATCAGGAGGAAGTAGTTTACTTCCTTCCATTAGAAATGGGAACGCTAGGAACTATTAGCCATAGTTAGCTTATCTAAAACGTAAACTAACGTAAAAATACTGTATTGTCATTGTTCCGCATTAAACAGACAGTTAGTTTAGATTTAACTCTTATTATTTAAAGCGAGCTGGTGTAGAAATGCGTCGAAGGGGAGTCGGAGCCGGAGCTGTGGCGAAGAAGAAGCTAGCGGAGGTAAAGCTAGTGAACATGGGTGTTTTCACATTAACATTAAATAAACAAATAATCGTCTGTTTCTGTTCAGGCCAAATACAAAGAAAGAGGAAACGTTCTGGCAGAAGATCAGATTGTTCAGGTGAGTCCACGGAAAACACAGAAAGAAGAATCGATATAATTCACCTTATTATCCATGAATTCAGGTCCCATGTAAATATGAATATGTTTCTGTTTCATGCTAATTTAAAAGTGAACTCGTATTTACGTTTTACCTGTTTATTCACTGCTGGTAACAAATAGTACAGATGTTTATTTGCCCCAAATATAAACATGGTTTTCGTGTTTATTTAGACTTTTGCATCTATTGTTGTTTTCAGTCTTGAATAATCAGCTGAATATTTAATCCATGAACAGAGCATATTAAATGCTCTATAATGCAAGCTCAACAGCAAATTGTCAAACTTGGTAAACTGGAACTATTGAGTATTTGGAATTTTTGCTTGAAAATCACATAAACAAGTTATCGAAAAGATTTAATGGACTTGACTGTAAAAAGCTTGTAACAGTAAATATTCATACATCCAAAATAACATACCATGATGTGCAAAACTAAACATGCATCTTTACACATGAATCTATAGATATCTTTTATACTGTTCTGTCCATCATTGTTCATGAAATGATTATTATAAGTTATCTGCGTTTCTTCCTCCAGATGTCCAAACAGCTGGAGACGTTCAAATCCAACCTGGAGGAGTTTGCCAGCAAACACAAGCAGGAAATTCGAAAGAGCTCAGAGTTCAGGGTTCAGTTCCAGGAAATGTGTGCGACCATCGGAGTCGACCCTCTGGCCTGTAAGAGTCCTTCAGTGTAGAATCAGATAAATGGACAATGAGCTGAGGAGAAGTGGGTTTAAATCAGAGGTTCTAAAGTCGATCATAATTCCTGTTTCTTTTTACTCCACAGCCGGAAAAGGCTTTTGGTCGGAGATGCTCGGTGTCGGTGACTTCTACTACGAGCTCGGTGTTCAGATTATTGAAGTGTGTCTGGCGCTGAAACACAGAAATGGAGGTTTGTATTCTATCAATGAAAACTGAGGGTAGAACATGTCAGTAAAGTAAATATCAGTAGATGAAGTTTTGAAATCACTGCAGCAGCTTCATTCTGTGTTTCCTTCCAGGGCTCATTACTTTGAATGAACTCCATCAGAGAGTCCTGAGCGGAAGAGGTAAATACGCTCAGGATGTGAGCCAGTAAGTAAAGCTACTCAAGTTTTCTCCACCTTGAAGATTTCAAACTGTTTATTCTGTTAAGGGCTCGTTTCCTTCTTCATCTAATCACCATATTTAGGTCATTAAATATCCACGCGTTGGTTATGACTTGTATTTTTACCGCTTTGATTGAATCTGTACTTCTCAGAGACGACTTGATGAGAGCGATAAAGAAACTGAAGGTGATGGGGAATGGTTTTGGGATGATTCCTGTCGGTGGGTCTTACTTGGTGCAGTCAGTTCCAGCAGAGCTCAACATGGATCATACTGTGGTTCTGCAGCTGGCCGAGGTAAAACGCAGCTCCTGTAAATACTGTAACATCAGTCATTACTCAGAGCTGTGTCCTGGTGTCACCTATTCCCTGTAAGACAAATGCTCTGTTTAGGTTTTTTCCTGTTTGGGAGATACTGACGTGTGTTTGTTTGTTCACTTGTAGAAAAAGGGATTCGTCACAGTGAGTGAGATCAAGGAAGGTCTCAAATGGGAGAAGGAGCGAGCTTGTCATGTTCTGGTAAGTGTCGATACCTCAGACTCTCACTTGCTCTGCCTTGATGCACGGGAACCTCTTAAAAACACTGGTTTGAAAATCTTGGTTTCAAATACGTTTTCTTCTGAAACAACATTGTGAATTCCATGTGGCATAGTTGATGAATCTGTTGATGGACATTTCTGAGGATTGATCTACTGCTTCAGGTCCTTTCCAAGCAAATATCTAAATGAGGTTTAGTGATAATGTTAGCGATTCTTTAACTATTTTATGGAGTAAAACCTTTCCATGGTTGTGAGCAGAGGAAAATACCTGTAACATACATCTGTGGAATACTGGGACATGGGATATCATGATAAATAATTCAAGGATTTTATCTTTTCCAATATTCCTCTCTTACTTTGCATTATTTTACTTTGCCTTCATCTGTTTGATCCCTGATTTAAAAACCTCTGCTCCCGTGTTTCCAGGATCACCTACTGAAAGAAGGTTTGGCCTGGGTGGACTCCCAGCCAGCCGGGGAGTCTCAGTACTGGTTTCCTGCTCTCTTCTCCGAGCTCACATCCCGGGACGTCACACCAGAGGAGGCCAATCAGATGTCACCTTAGGAAAGAGCTGGGCTGGACCCTGGACTTCGAGCCGGTGACAGTTTCAGACACGTTGGGAAAACACAAGGTGGAGTGAAGGGTCACGTGATGGACTTGGCTGGTTTCCCGGAGCTGGCAGCGAACTCTGGACACGAGGAAGGAGAACTCTCCTCCTCAAGTTCTCCTCGACAACAAGTGCACAGAGTTTATGACTGAGTCACTGAAATCAGCTTGAGTTCTGTGACACTGCATAACGTCTCCTCTTGTAGTCGTGGTTGTTTTAACTGCGTCTAACTGTTGAATTTTGTACATAGAAACTTTTACTTTAACAGAAAACATAACAACAGCTTTATTGCACAAGTTGAACCTAATTTTTATTAAATCATCTGGACCATTTTACATGTGCTTATGGTCGTTGGCACAAACTCACCGGTTCGATTGGAACGACATCAACAATTCATCCTGTCAAGTTTATTTAAAACAAATAAAACATTAAAATAAAAACATGAATCCATAGAAGTGATCATAGAAATAAATTCTGAGATACTAAGTGCACAGCTTCAAAGGAAATGAATAATTGTGATAAATATATTTCGTCTTCTTTAAGATCACATGATTTACTTGAGTAAGTTTTTGCCCCTTCACCATTTTTCATGTTTATCTCTCTACAGAAACTCTAATGGCATCATATTAGCTTTAGTTTAAAAGAAAATAAACTGTTTCGTCTTTAGACCTTTTTAAATTAAGTAATTGAAAGATCAATAATAAATTTGGATGTGATGGATTTGATAACCAGAAGAGAACAGTAAACTTTAAAACTCCTGGAATTCACACTTCAGATTTAAGAAGGAATCGTTAGAATTAAAGCAGCAGATCTTCGACTCCCGGAGAACGGTTCAATATCACTTTAAAGAATCTTTCTCTGAATTCATGAAACTCCTCCAGAGCCCAAGAATAAATGATGACATCTGCTCCTCAGGCTTTTCTCCCCTTCACCACTTCTATCATGTGTAAAGCGTAAAGAGCATCAGTTTTACAGTTGAATATAATTGGCAGTAAATTACTATAAGCAGAAAAATGGTATTTTAAACATGACCACCTAACCGACAGGATTTGTCAAAATGATTTCCCCGGCCTCGGCAGAGTTTGCCCGCGGTGCCGATCTCAGGGCTCGTGGCTGTAGACGTGGTCCTCGAACATGGACTGCTCCATGTGGTCGCAGATCACCGTGCAGAAGGGACACACTCGGTGGCTCTCCTCGTGCTGCTCCAGTTCACCTCGGGTGATGCCAGGGAAGCTCTCGTGGCAGTGACGACACACCAACAACTGCCGGGGACAGAAATAGAGACGTAACGGAATAGGGAGCAGATTAGGTTCAGAGTCCACGTTGGAAATAAAACGGTAAACAACAGCCGGGTCGGGGGTGGCACCGCAGGGAGCGAGGGAGGGCTTCAACCTCGAGTCATTCTAATGTTTGTTTTTCAGTTTCAGTTTTTTTTTTTTTTAAACTAGCAGGAGGTGCTGCACGTTTTGACAGTTTGTTCAGTGTGTCGGAGAAAAAGAGATTTGACTCACCTCCTCCTCTGGTTCTGCAACATCCTCTGTAAGGAGAGAAGAATTAGTTAACGCCAAATAATTAACACGGTTATTGTTTGTTCATGTTTTATTCTTGGTTTGCAACGGACCCCTGTATGTTAGATTATTTAGCTATTAGGCTTCTTCTGAAAACAGCCCAAACTGTACAGTGTTCAGATCCGAGCCGGTCACTCACCTATGACGTCGTACAGGTGCTCAGCCGGATCCGGTGCAGGGATGGATCTGGTGTTTGCAGCTGGAGAGGCGGAGTCCGGCTGCACGTGTGGCGAGTCGCTGGCGGGAGCATTGAGGTCGGCGTACGCTGAGCGCAGGCCCTCCATGTTGCTGAGGAGATTCTGACAGAATAGGAGAGTTGAGAAAACAAGCGTTAATAAAGAGACATCATGAATTGAAGATCTTCATTGTGAAGAAAGTGTTGATGTGTCCGTGTACGTTGTTTTCTCTGGTGAGCGCTTCGTTCTCCTGCTTCAGGAGCCGAATCATCTGCTCCTTCTCCTCGATGAGGCCGTCTTTATCTGCCAGCAACTCCTGGGCCTCTCTGAGCTGCATCTGAAGGGAATTCAGGAAAACAAGTTACAATATAAACAACCCCAAAGGTCAACACCTGTGTGATGAGCAGGTTCTGGTTCCTCCTCAGCACCAAAAGTGAAGATCTTGTCTGTTTACCTCAAGTTTGTTGCCCCTCCGTTGAGCCTCATCACCAGTCATCACCAAGCTCTCCAGCTGCCTCTTCATATTCATCAGTTCTTCGTTCAGACCCACAACTTGTCTCTTGGTGTTTCTGGTGTCGTCCCTCTCGGTCGCCAGCTTCACCTGAGTGTCCTGCAGCTGGCTGGCGAGCGCCTGGCACCGCGCCTGAAGAGGACCTCCGGTAGAGCCGGGATCTCCTGCTGGTTCCTGCTGTGTCTCCTGCTGCGACAGCCTCAGACAGAGCTCCTGGTTCTCCCTCTTCACGTCCTCCATGTTGAGTGAGACTCTCTGCAGCTCTGCGTCCAGCCGATCCCTCTGTTTCTCACTGCTCTGGAGATCCACCTGCCAGGAGGTGAACACACACAGAGTCCTGATCTGAGCTTTCATCATCGTCTCCGTCACGGACAGGTTTGTTCTAATGGTTTGATTGAGCTCTATGACTTTCAAACAACAAGTATGAATCCTCAGGTTGTACAGAGGCTCTGCCCCTGGGGCCCCCTCACACACAGGGGCTCCCTGACCTCTTGGGGCCCCCCCTCCATACTCACTTTACTCTTTGAGTTGTGCTGGATTAAATAAAAGGTCCTTGTTCATCTTTTAAAGCTGCGGATTGGATTTACCTGTAGAAGCTGGACTCTGTCTTCTGTGTTGAGCAGCTCCCGTTCTCCTTCTCTGAGTTTGCAGCTCAGCCTAAAACACGTTAAACAATCGTGTGTTAACTTCTAAAAGAGTCCTTTTTATTGGTGTGTTATTGGTTAAAGAGCAGACTCCACTCACTTGGTGATGTCCTGACTTTGAGCATCGATCGTCTCCTTCATCGCCTTCCGCTCGTCCTTCATCTGATTGATCTTCATCACAGCTCGGTCGTATTTCTCCTGAGAGTGTTTCTGAAAATAAAAGATAACAGAGAAGAGGAGTTACAGGAGGAAGCTGACGTGAGATCAGAGTCTGAAACCAGAGGATGAAATGATCTTTACCTCGGTTTCAGCTGATGCTCTGTCAGAACTCAGGCTCAGGTTCTTCTGCTCGGTCGCTCTGTGCTGCTCCAGCTCCAGATGCTTGGTCATCTGGACCATCAGCTCCTCCTGGTAGTGACATGGTTCTGAAGTTTTCACTCTGGACTATACACAGAGTTTAAATTTCACACACGTGGTCTGAAAACAAACCTTCAAAGTTTCCATTTCCTGAAGTTTCTGCTGTAAGGTGCTGGTCAAGTTTTCAATTTCTTCCTTGTTTTGATCCATTTCTCTGACCAGGTGACTCTTCTCCTTCTCGTTCTCTTCATTCTGCTCCTGCACGAATCAATGACACGGCATCAAATACCAAAGTTCAATCTTTACCTCACTGTTGCACAACAAGCAAACATGTCCACTCCAACACGCAAACACTTGGTTTGTAATCAAATATACTTTGACGACGGCGGCGTCTTGTTGTTCCTTCTCTAAAGCAAGTTTCAGGGTTTGGTTTTCCAGCCGAATTTGATCCAACTCTTTCTGCAGCTCGTCTCGCTCGCGGACGCTCTGATCCACTTGTTCCTGTGCTCAACAAAACACATGAAGTCAAAACAAAGCTGTGTTTACTTTGAAGAGACACACATCGGTTTGCATCAGCAGTTCTTTTCTGCCACTCGAGGTCGAACTAGCACAGACATGTCTACCTTCCCCGTACCGATACCTGGACTTTGCATATCGACTAGATACCAGATCGGATGGATTCACACACTCGCCGACCCTTTCGCAAGAATCAAAGTCATTCCTGATTTCTGTATCTGCATCAGAATATCTCTAACCACCATCTTGAACCCAATCAAATACTCACAGTCATGTATTGTCCCAACTTTTAAACAAGAGATAAAGAAAACAGAGTCACTCGCTTTTGCTCCGAATCTCTTTGTTTGCGTTTGATACCTGTGTCGTAACCACCAGGATGTCATCTTCCAGTCTGGAGGTCAAGCTCTGATCCTCGGGGCTTTTGAAGCAGAAGGGAGTGCTGGCCCCCCGCACCTGACCAGTGACGTCGATGTAGCAGAACTGGTAGAACTCCATCTCGTCCTTGGGCAGGTAGTAGTCTGACGGGATGAGAACAGAAAGGATAGACAGAGATTTTCTGAGTCATCCTGCTGCAGTGGAGGTGAAAATGAAACCTAGATCCGCAGTTGACAGATCAGATTTAGATTTGAATCTGTTTACACACAACAGGATCAGGATGAACGTTAAACAAACACAAACGTCCAGCTCTTCCTCACCTTTAAAAACCGTCTGCCTGCTCACGGACTCCTGACCGACCACATCCAGACACGGCTCCACCCACACGAAGGTGTGATAATCCTTCGCTGAGTTCCATCCCACCTGCAGAGGAAACATCAGGGGAAACACCGGAGCTCAAAATGTGGTAGAGGATGATGAAGGAGAAGTCAAGTGAGATACTATTTATATTTAGATGTAATAAAAGGCCAGAATAAACCCTCATTGGATAAGATACAAACTTAAAAAACAACTATAGCTGCATTTTCCTCATTGATTTAGATTTAAGACAAAATGCCAAATTTAAAGACAGAAAATTGTGTAAAACCCGTCACAAGTTCACAAAATATTCTGTTTTTAATTGTTTTGCTTTTACTACCTAAAAAAAACCTGGAAACACTCACATTAAAAATCGGAAACTATTTCTAACAGTTATAGAAAACAGTCCCACGAAGTATTCTCCAATTATAATATCATTGAAAATCATTATTTCTCCCGATGTTTTAGAAAGTGAAATGAAAGTTCCTGGATCAGCCTCCAGATCCTTCCACCACGTTCAGTCTGATTCTCCATGTTTCTCATGTGAGTCAGCAGTTTTATCATCTCACACTTTCCCCCATTGAACCTCAAATCCTTCAGTGTTTTACAATCTTTCTTATTTGCATCAGTAACTCTATATTCACAACAGAGCTATTACATATGATTTATTGTTATTATTATTCATTTATTTGGCCTTTCCCAGATAGAACCCCACTTTAAACCAGCACAGAAAGCGACTCACCTTGAAGATGCCCACCCAGTCCCGGGGGTGAGGCTGGAAGGCAGCGGTGTAGTGGCAGGTGAGGGAGGTGGAGGGGGGGTATGACTGGGGGATGTTGTTGAACACCACCTGGGAGAAGTTGCGCACTGGGGGCTGAGCTGCTGCGGCCCCTGAAGAGACCTCCATGCTGGACAGACTCAGAAAGACACCTGAGGGACTGAGGACATCAGCTGAGTCAAACACTGCTTCATCAGCCTCCTTGTTGCGCAGTAGAATAAACTTTAACAAATATAAATACACAATTCACCTCAAACAAATACTTTCCAACAACCAAACCAGCTGCGTCTCTGTATTAAAACAGATTCATAAACATGAGAATGAGCTTCGATCTGATTTATTGACTTTTAAAATGTTAGTGGAAAGAAAACAGAAACAGAAAGTAATCCAGAAACACAAAAGACCGCAGCCGGGACATTTCCGGGGTTTGTTCTGATACACGACAACACAATGTGTGTTTCTGAGTGTGTGTTTAATAAATCCTCCGCGATGATGTGATGTAAAGATCAAGATTTTAAACTTACTGGTTTGTTGTCACTGGTCGGAGCTGAAGCTTCAGCTGGGAGAGCTGGCCTGCGACTGCGCTGCCTTCAGGGGCTGCTCGGATATTTAACCTCCCTGAGTACGACACGACGCCACAAGGCTGACAATTGTTATATCAATTCTTTTTTTTCAAATGTACTTTATTTATCATTTAATTTACATTCCAGATTATTTTATTGACAATGGAATGATTTATTTATTGTTTTAACACGTTTTATTATCCCTAATTACTCATGTTTATTTGATCTCCCAGTGTTTTATTTATTAATTTATGGTGGTATTATTATTATTGTTGTAATGTTGTTAGGCATGTGTTATTTTTAACATTTCCAAATAATATCTTAACTGTACAATAAAATCAACCACAACAAAATCTAACTATTTATTTGTACTCTACCTGGAAGATTAGTTATTCATTTTAAATCAAAAACCAATATGTCCAGATGCTATCCTTGTTTCCGTTTATCTGTAAAGGCATCAGGATATAGTGCATTATGGGAAATGTAGTCCAGTATGTTTGCATACAACCCTCGCGCCTGAACCCTGACGACCACAAGAGGGAACCAAACTCCCGTATAGCACAGGAAGTTAGACCTCTGTGACTTGGCCCCAGGTTCATTATCCCCACGTGGAGGAGGATTAGTCAGTTGGCAGCAATTCTGATCATTTATGAACTGATAAGATTGTTTTTTATTATTTAATCAGCATTTTTGTATTTCTGCACAAGAAGCTTGAATAGTTTGGCTCAGGGTTTACTGAGAGATATTTTGCATTATTCATTCAATCAATCAATCAATCAATCAATCAATCATTCAATCAATCAATTAATCATCCATATTGATAATTAGGGCCCCGATCACTGTCAGTGGGAGGCCTTATTGAAATTGTAATGATTATTATTATTATTATTATTCAGGCAAATTAATTGGCTTTTTGAGGGCTTTACTTGACATCTTTTCTATGGAGCAATTATTAATTATAGTTTTTGTTACTCAAAAACTATAATTATTATAATTATATTATAAATGTTCTATTTAATTATTGTTATATGCACCAACAGAAACTGTTAGGTATGTGTAACCTTTTTAAGTCGGTGTAACTAAACATTTTTTATGGTAATTAAGCTTGAATATAAAAGTATTCCTTTATATGAACTGAAGTGACTATATATGATATAATCTGTTTGACTAAAAGTGTAGTTCTAATTTTATACTGTTTTTATTTCCTGTAGAAATCACATGTGTAACAGTCCAGGTCACATGACAACTACACAGTAACATTTTGTCACAGTTATGAAATAGTTCAAAGCCAATTTGCTCTTCAAAGCTTCATAGGCAAACTTTGAAGCTTGAAGCTTTAAAGCTCTGAAGCTTTGAAGCTGAGTGGAGTTGAGGAACAGATCAAAGCCAAATAACTCCTTTATAAGGAGCCACGTCTCTGAGTGGAGCCACCGTCAGGTCAAGAGCAAGTCAACAAGAGACACACGAGATACATCTCACCTGTGACTTCCATTCACCGCCACTGACGACACCGACAGAAGACAGCAGCTTCGCAAGAGATCACTCTTCAAACCCTTTGGACAACTTGGTCCCACTGCAGCACCTGTTGATCAACATGCAGAGGATCATCATCACAATTTACATGACCCAGGGTCAAGAGTGCAGCAGCAGCAGTACTCTGCAGGACCCCAGCCAAACCCTCCTGGATTTGAAGATGGAGAAGCAGAAGCTGGAGGCTGAATACTCCGCCCAGAAGGAGCTGGTGGCTGAATTCATCGCCCTGCTGGAGCTTGATGATATCAACTTCGCCCTGAATCAGGTGATGGAGCAAAGCCCCCATCTTAGGAAGCTGGTGGAGGGAACCTCCCCTCTGAGGGAGGAGGTGGGTGAATTCTACGACCTGACGGAGCCGAAGGTCCAAATCATCTTTATCCTGAGGGAGATGATGGCTAAATTCACTGCCCTGAAGGAGCTGCTGTATCAAAAACCCCATCTGAGGAAGCTGGTGGAGGAAATACGCCGTCTGAGGGAGCTGGAGGATTACTCCAACCTGATGGAGCTGAAAGCTGAATTGACCCGCCTGAAGGAGTCTGCAAAGGTCAGAAAAGAGGAGCTGGAGAAGGAGCTCTGTGAGATAAACATGAGGATTGCATTAAAGGAGGAAGAGCTGGTGCAGACAGAGGAAGTCAAAGTTGAGCAGAAGGAGGAGACTAAGCAGGAGAGGAAGGAGAAACAGGAAACAAAGAAGATGGAGAGGAAAGAAATGAAGAAGATAGAGAAGGAAAAGAAAGCGATAGAAAAGAAGGAGAAACAGGAAACAAAGAAGATGGAGAAGATGGAGAGGAAAGAAATGAAGAAGACTGAGAAGGACAAGAAAGAGCGAGAAGGAACGACGAGGGGGAAATGGTTCAGTTTTCTCTTCAAAGTTTCCATCTGACTTTCAATCATCACATCCCTCTTCTAATACTCTGGTGGAGTAAAAGAGAGGATCTGCAGAAACAGATCGGTCGGAGGAGGAGGAGAACTCGTTCACCGACCTGTCAATCATCACATCCCTCCCTTTCTTTCCCTCCACTCCAGATCATCACATCCCTTAACCCCCCCCCCCCCGCCCTTCCCTCCCTCCCTTTCTTTCCCTCTACTCAAGACTGACTTTTCTTAAAAAATAAATTATTGAATAAATAACAAAGATTTTTCATTGAGATGAAGGTTTGCTCTTCTTTACAGAAGATGGTTGGTAAACAATCTAAATGATGAAATTCCCACATTTACATGTAAAAAATACTCAATACCTGTATATTATTTATACATATGTTTATTATTTGAACTGAGAGACACTCATTCTCCACAGCTGCACTTTCCACAGATTTAATTCTATTATCTTAAGACAAACTGACGGATCATATATTTACTGAACTCAGGTATATATTACTTGGTTTTCCTGCTCTCGTTATAAATATTATTGTTATTATTAATTATTATGAGGACCAATATCTATTTTTGGAGGAAGTTGACACTATCTTAGCCACGAATCCTTAGATGTTGTTATGAAATCACTATGACACAGACATGTAATCGAGGCTTGATATTCTACAGTTTGACCATAAATAACTCTAAATAAACATAACCCAGTATATTTTGAATTGAGATTTTAATGCAATTGCCTAAAATAAGGTTTTTATAAGATAATGGGACAGTTTATTAAACCCACAGGAACTTCTCGGGCCAAGTTGCTCTAAGATTAAAGCATAACAACATCTAACAGAAGTGGAATATATATATAAAAGAATAAAGTGTATTGCATGATAGTGCTGTGAATTAACATATTAACTTAGTTTTTTATTTTGATGATTATAAGACACAAAGAATCAAGAAAATAAGTTTTTTTTAAACACAACACAAACAAATAAAAAGTAAAGAAGTTAGAATTTGACACATAGTTCTCTGGTGGAGACATTTTAACTAATGTGTGATTAATAAATCATGAAGATGTTGTATTCTCCACTTGTATTATTAGTTTTTATTCCCTTTACAGATTCTATCAGGTTTTACTGGAGCCTGTCACCTGTGAACCAATTCTCACTGCAGAGCAAACAACCAATCAGGGACGAGCAGGCTCCCCCCCGCTGCGTCTGATTGGCTGTAGGATGCTCGGCCTGTGAGGAACTGACTTCTCGTTGACACGAGTTTCTCCGCAGCTCCTAGAACCGGGAGACGTCACGCACGCCTGCTCCGCCAGTGCCTCTGACCGGGAGCACTGGGAGCACTGGGAGCACCGGGACAAGTGCTCTGCTGACGGTAATATCCGGTATTTCCGTTTGTATCGGTTTATAAGTTGTTGCTGTTGAAGCTCGCGCTCTTCTACCGGAGGGAGGAAGTTAGCATCCCGTGACCAGGGCAACGGCACACCTCCTATAGTTTCCATAGGCCCGGGTTAGATTCAGCGTCATAACTTTATTAAAGCTACGCACTAAATAAAACGCGTCATAAGAAGAAACACGGTGACTGTGATGAATTAACGAATTCGGTGCAAATATACGTTTTTTTAAATTTGTTTTTAATGTTGTTTTCTCTTTTTCTTATTAGTTGTTAGCTAAACATGCTAAAGTGTTTACACAGGAACTTCAGCAGAGGCGGTTCAGGGGATTCAGGGGGCCTCTGGCGAAAGGGAGGGGGGGGGGGGGGGCTAATTAGCAGCAGATGAATCGATAATGGACATGATGAATAGTAATTGCAACTCTATTACAATTTATAATGTACAGTACATCTTATCATCATCACACTGCATGATTAGTTTCTCTAGGTCTGTTTGACTGAAGTTATATTTCTTATGATTTTAAATGATTTGTGTTGTGCTTCATTTTGTGAGTCCGAGAGCTTTTAAAGTTTTATTATGGTCACATACTTGGTTTGATGGTTCACACACTGGCCAGTCGTGGTTGGCACAAGATGTCATTGTACTGTATTCATACGGTATTAATCTACAGAGTAATTCACCTGCAGCTTCACAGTTTCATATCTCAGAGAAAAGGAAATTTACAAATCCCCAGACCATTTCCATTTCCCCTTCACAACACTGCCTTGCTTATTTAATAACCTGAGCTTTTCTTTATTTTAATCAAACAGCTTCCCTCCCCCTATTTAATATCAGGGCATAAAAAGACACCGCTGTCACATTACATTATGATTTCCCCTCACTCTTACTGTAAGAGAGATTGTGTAGCCGGTGTGTCACTCGCTCTGTGTCACACACAGATTAAACACACAGGCACGAGGTGACGTGCTGGAAGCCTGTGATCTTTAAAGCACGAGGACTAAAGGTTGATAAGAGTGTCGGATGTCAGCTGATGCTTAATTAATGTTGATTGGTTCATTAATCTAGAAACCTGGTTTGTGTAATCCTTCCGTGTTCCACATTCCTCTTCTGTTCTCTCTGCTCTTCTTCACCAGCTGTTTGAGTGGTCTTCTTCATCGGGAGCTTCAGCTGAAGGTGCCTCATGTCCTCTTGGCCCAGAGGACCGATGTGCCGCCGGCTCACTCGCCGCCACGACACTTCTCAGCACAGATTTCAATTTAACAACACCAGTGGTTGAAAAGCACTTCTCTTATTTCAGTGAACAAATATCCGGGATTATCCCTCTCCGCCCGCCCCCCCGCTGAGGTCCCCTGCTCGTTCTCTCTCCATCATGTCAACAGGGATCGGGTGTGTGTCCTCGCCGCTTCTAATTGGTCACCAGATCCACCGGCGGGCTCGTTGCTTGAGTGTGTAAGTCAATCTGAACTGAGCCATCCTCGTTGTCATACTGATCTACTGTGTGTGTGTGTGTGTGTGTGTGTGTGTGTGTGTGTGTCTGTGTGTGTGGCAGATGGTGCAGGTGCTTGAGATGTGGCTGTGTGGTTCGTCTAACGAGGAGAGAGACAGCTTCTTAACGGGCTCTTAGAACCTGGATTCCTGTAGAGAGAGCCCGACGGACGAGGGGCAGCCACCATCACCTTCATCACCTTCATCACCTTCATCCTCATAGATGTAGGCCCGACGATGCACGTGAGGAACTGTCATTTCTCAAATAATGCTCCTGGGACTTGACAGGAAACATTTACGCTGCTGGAAATAACGCTTTTTAATTAATACAACACTCCTGCAATAAACCCTATCATCGTAAAAGATCACAGAGGGGGGGGGTTCTGTTAGATTACACAAGTCTTTAGCCATAAAATTGAATAAAGACGCGGTTTAAACCTGTTTAATTACACTCAGACATGTTCAGATATATTTTCTGCATCCATTTATATAAATAAATGCAAAGTAAATATTAGATTTAACTCAGCAGCTACTTCCAAGGCCACAAAGTTCGGTTTGCAGCTCAGAGAGATTCAACAAAGACAGAACCTTAACGAGCATTTAATTCAGGGTACGACCGGACATTAGTGGTCAAGTTAAATTATAATAATATACGTTTTATGTAGAATTTAAAGGTTTATCCGAGTTTGCCGACTCATGGTTTACACGTCTTTATAGTGACATGTAAAGAAGTCGTTGTTGTTGTTGTTGTTCATGTGCCTGTTGTTGACGCATGTGATGGAGGAGCTGGGAGAAATCCTTCCCGGGGCTGTAACTGTATCTGGTCTGGGATCAGTGGGGCGTCTCAACCCAATGTACAGCTCACGGTTCAGGGGCAGGATTATCCAGATCATTGGATCAGAATACTGTTACCGAGCACCATCACCTCCCACAGAGCTGCTGGGATGTCCCTCCTTAATACCCCCCCCCCCCCCCCCCCCCTTCACCAGTAGTCTGGCACGATCATTACCTGGACTCAACTTGACCTCACCTTCACCTCACAAGACACCAGATAGGAGGCCGAGCCGCACAGCTGAGACGCTCAAGTCCGAGTGCAGACGGACGTTTGCAGATCAGAGACATTTCTGGAATTAAACTCGCGGTGCTTCTCCTGTGCAGAGTTTTCATCCAGGCAGAAACATCTCAACAGCAGTTAAACATGTTGTGTAATTTATTACTGACACTCAGAAATCCAAATAGCTGTGGGGATCCCAGACGTCTCCTCCAGTGCCATCATGAGCTTCATATTCCTGCTTCAGAGAGATGTTTGATGCAGTGATTCACATCATGATGATTTTAATAACTTTAGTGATCCCTCGAACCGCAGACTGAGAGTAAAGATGGACAATGCGTCTCTTCTTCCTCCCACTGTCCTGAAATGAAGCCAAAGTAGCGCTGCCATCTTGTGAAGACGAAGTCATTTGGAGTCAGGGTCCGCGCTGTAGAGGGGTGGAGCCACCGTAGAGAGGTGTGGCCTATACACATGCTTGACCAATCGTGAGCCAGTCTCAGCTGTCAATAAGGATGTTGGATATTTAAAACCAATCTCATCTGACACATGGACTTTTAGATGAAAGAAACCATTTTTGAGAAATATTTATTCACAGTGTACATCTCAACTTGGCCAATGTCCAATCTGCTAACATGGAGGAGGCAGGATTTATGACTCATACCACTGCCTTTATCCTCAAATCTTTAGTTTGTCAAACATTTCAGTTTATGAGAAAATACCCTGAAGATATTTGATATTCTCTCTTTGTGTTCCGTGTGATGCGTTGTTTGAAGAAGCTGCAGAATTCCTTTTGAGTGCGATGCACAAGGAATTTGATATAAAGACTGCGGCTGGTTAGGAAAATTAAAAAGTAGTGAAGTAGATCTTAAAAAAACATTGTGCTGTTAATTGACAGTAGTTTTCCAAAGCTAAGGTCTTATTCAGATATTTTTTGTCGTGTCAGCGTTTTGTTTACTTCACTGACTCCACTTCAGCTGTTTATTTTATGAATACAATAGAACGTAAGTGAGAGACATGTGTTTTATTTCTTAAATCCCTGTGATATTGCTGCGGTATCATTTGTATCCGTCCTGCGACAGTAACTCTTGGCTGCCGGTGAGTGAGCAGTGCTCTGACAGCCGGAGCACTTGCCTGATGAGAGGAATGGAAACGGAAACATGATTCCACACTTACAGCTTGTACTTCGTTCTGTTTGATTGAGTTTCGTTGTGAGGCCGAGCAGCGCAGATCATTAAGAGAGAGACTAAGAGTCGGAAAACAGGACGGCATCGTTTTCTCTTTGTCATCGAAACCTTCTTGCATTTGCTTACAGTCTAATGAGCTGGTACTGTATGCTGGAGCGTTCCAAGGGACTTTGGAGGCCGCAGGAGAAAAGGGGCCCCACAGCGCCTCCAGCTGGTGAGAGTTGGAAGTCGCAGACAGACCACAGCCTTTTTCAGTTCCATCCAAGTTGAGAAGTAGTCGACCAGATCATCGGTGGGATGTCTGTGTCTTTGACAATGAAGTCGACTGCCATGTCTCTCAAGTCAGATTTTCCTCTTCTGGATGAGAGAGAAACTCTGGTCCATGAATCCACCGTTTGCTTGACGGAGGTCATCCACTCTTTGTCCCCTGGATGCTTTATAAGCTGGATTCTCCTTAGAACCAGTTTATCTCCATTGTTCCACATCAGTTGCTTCTCTTGTGTCTGAACCGTAGGTGAAGGGAGTAACGTTCGTCTCTCAGCACTAAACTTAACGTCTTCTCTGGACATTTCAGCCTGTTCCTCTGATGACCTCTCGCTGAATTCATGGTTATATTGTTAAACCAACATTTCCCCAATGTTTACAGTTGATGTTCGACTGGTACTTACAGCTGAACCGAGAGTTTGTTTGCTGCTGTTTCCACCTCGACGTGGACCATTAAGAACACATCCCACTTTGGTTGATATCCTGAGAGGTGGACCCTATCCACCTCTCAGAATATCAACCAGCCCCTTTGACGTGTTTGTTCCAATGAGCAAGTAAGAGTAAATTTCATGAAGTTCAATACCCCTCAAATATGGCCACTGATCAGCATCTCCTGCATGGGAACATTCAGTTTCGGTGAATACATCAGGCAACTCAATGAAGTCATCCTTATCCAATCCAGACACAGGAAGGGAGGACGGCGACAGTGGAATTGAGATTGTTTGGTGGTTGTAGCATTAGCCTTTTCAAAATAAGAGCATCAGTAATATTATCCTTTGATCCCTTGCAGCTTTTCAACCCACGACCGAACACAGCAGCAGCAGCTCAAGGCTGTGCTTCATATCGTGGAAATAAATATAAATTTAAAGAATCTATTAAATGTTGCTTTGATCAGGGATTTTCTTGTTGATGTTCCAAAAGTTGTTTTTGTTCCTTTTATGTTCCAAAGGAAGTTGTTTTTACTTTAATGTAACATTCAATGTAAACCTAACCCAAAAGCCACTGAGGAGCCAGTTCTAGTTGCGTTGTACACTCGGCAATTAAAGAAATCTATTGTCTAGTGTCTAAAAATATAAATAACAATAATCCAAATATTTCAAACTAATGAAATAGCTAGTTCAGGATTAGCATCCGGCCCCAAGAGATTCCCTGTGTTGCCTTCCCTGCTGCGACCCCCCCCCTAACCGGGCCTCTGTCTGTGGCTCATGCAGGATGGGTCTCCCTGTGGTCAGCCCACACCGATACAGTGATGTGCTCAAATGTGAGCTGCGAGGAGAGGGAGAGGAGGGCGAGAGCCAGAGTGAAGCCGGCCCCCCCGTCAGGCCGCCTGTCATCAAGAAGAGGAGGAAAGGCAAGAAGAGGTACTTTACTGCTGGTTCTCCTCCATTTGTGCTTCTGCAGTTATTCCCCATTAACAGCTGGGCTCCCTGACAGCTACCATTTTATAACTTGTCCTCGAGGCTCTTAAGATTTTGTTTCCTCATTCGTCCTCATCATTTGGGGGGGGGGGGGGGGGGGGGGGGGCGAGTGTAATGAGGTGCCGGAAGGACCTCGCAGCAAAGCAGATGTCTGTCCTTCTTTTTGTCTCTCTTCTTTTCCAGATGACTGTGGATCAGCCTCACCAACTGCAAATATGAAAGTGGTATGTATGGGACACGAAGGCCTGAATTTTAAATGTCTGTTAAAGCTTCTAAAGAAAAGCTCTGGACATCTGTCTCAGTGAGACGAGCTGCCTGCAGGTTGGGCCTCAAGGAGGTGGGGGAGGGCGAGGACTGGACTCTGTTCTGGACCGACTTCTCCGTGACTCTGCTCCGCGTGAAGGACATGAAGTGTTACCAGGTACACGATTTGAAATCACTCTCAGCCGCCATCATCACAAAGGGCTAATTGAACTGGACCCAACGCTGTAAGATAATCGTCTGGTGATTCAGTTTCTTTACCTGCAGACTGAAGACAGGAGACTAGTGGCGCTGCTCTTTGATTTTGTAACGTCTCCACATGTCTTTTTAATTATCCTCGATATGTTTACATGTGAAATAAAAGGAGATGAATGTTTGTAGAGGTTCACGTTTGGAAAAAATCTTCAAGCAAACAGTTTGTAGTTTAATTGAGTTTTTCAGTGCGGTTTCTATTCAGCAAGTTAATACCAACGTCCTCCAGTCTTCTCTTCTGTTCTTCTAACTATGAATAAAGTAGATTTTGTTATACCCACTTCTTCCTAATAAAAATATGCAGCCCAGTCCTCATGCGCTCACAGAATACTTCCCATGTCAACCCCATCACCTGCTTTGTTTGTCTTTGCAGAAAATAAATCATTTCCCAGGGATGAATGAGATCTGCCGCAAAGATCTACTGGCAAGAAACATGAACCACATGCTGAAGCTCTTCCCCAAAGACTACGGCATCTTCCCCCGGACGTGGTGCCTCCCTGCAGAGTCAGTGGGTTCTGTCCTCGCTTCATTCTGCTCCTCCCAGCGTCCCCCCCCCCCCCCCCTGTTCACTAACTCCTTCCTCCTGTTGCACTTTGCAGTTACAGCGAATTCCAAGCGTACACCAGATCCAAGAGACACAGGACGTACATCTGTAAGCCAGATAGCGGCTGCCAGGGCAAAGGCATCTTCATCACCAAGTCCAGTAAAGACATTCCAGCTGGAGAACACATGATCTGCCAGGTCTACATCTCCAGGGTGAGGCTCGGTCAGGCAGCAGGTGGAGCAGCACCGGGAGGACACACTGTGATTCTGATGTGTTGTGTTTGTGTTCCTCAGCCTTTCATCATCGACGGTTTCAAGTTCGACCTGCGTATCTACGTGCTGGTGACGTCATGTGACCCGTTCAGCGTGTTCATGTTCAAGGAGGGACTCGCTCGCTTCTGCACCACGCACTACAACGAGCCCAAGCAAGGAAACGTGGTGGGAACCGAAGAAGAATATCCAATCATTATCGTAAAGTAACAAAGTTTGAGTGTGTGTGTGATGCTGTGTACTGTACTGACCGTGTCTTTGTAACTCAGGATGATGTGTGCATGCATCTCACCAACTACTCAATCAACAAGAACAGTGAGAGGTTCGTCCGGGACGAGGACACCGGCAGCAAACGGTAAAAATGTCCCCAAGTCAAATCTCACATTTCTTCACTGTTGCTAAATTTAAGTTCTGTTTTATTTATTGATTGTTTTTCTCTCTGGTAGAAAACTGTCCACACTGAACAGGTACCTGGAGTCCATCAGCTGCAACACGGAGAAGATGTGGAGCGACATCGAGGACGTGATCATCAAGACGCTGATCTCAGCTCAGCCCACGCTCAAGCACAACTACCAGACCTGCTTCCCCAACCACACCAGCGGCAGCGTGTGCTTCGAGATCCTGGGCTTCGACGTGCTGCTGGATCACCGGCTGCGGCCCTGGGTGCTGGAGGTGAGAGACTCGGGTTTGATATCCTGTGCAGATCACAAGCTCCTCACTGTTCTGCTTATCAGCATGAAAGGAACAGAAATTTATGAATGGGAAATTCATTCAAGTGTTTCTTTTTAATCCCTGAACATTTCCCCCCCTCGTTTCCCTTGTTAAACTCATTTCACACGGTATCACATATATTCTGAATCAGTTCATTCCATCGAGGCTTGATGGTGTTTACGTTGAGTTGTATATTAAAACGCAGATCTCCATGTTTTATGGCTTCATCAAATATTGCAAATCTCTTGAGCATCATTTACTCACATTTCCAGATTCAGCAGTTTGGCACCTTTAAAAACTAGAATTTAAAGTAAATATCTGTTTAAGGGAGAAAAAGTGTGACTCAGGAAGTTGATTATTGATTAATTGATGTCTGATGTGTTTCCGTGAGTCCAGGTGAACCACTCACCGAGTTTCACCACCGACTCGGCGCTGGACCGCGAGGTGAAGGACGCCTTGTTGTACGACACCCTGGTTCTCATCAACCTGGGCGCCTGCGACCGCCGCAAGATCACCAAGGAGGAGAAACGCAGGGTGAAGGAGCGGCTGGAGCAGAACCAGACCCGAGAGGCCAGGTGTGATCCCGTCAGACGTCTTCTTACCTTCATCCAGGGTGTTCGCAGGTTCAGTTAACCTGTGTGTGTGTGTGTGTGTGTGTGTGTGTGTGTTGTACCACCAGGCTGGAGGAGCTGCGGCAGTGCCAGGCGGCCACGGTGGAGCAGATGGAGCAGTACGAGGCCGACAACCTGGGCGGCTTCAAGAGGATCTACCCCCGACAGGGATCGGAGAAATACGACAAGTACTTCAAACACAGCAACGTGCTCTTCCAGAAGACGGCAGCGTCCCAGGCCCGAGAGGACTGCTCCAGGTACCAGCAGCACACTCAACGTACTCCACACAACACACACACAACACACACACAACACAAACATCACAATTGGTCTTGTTACCACTCACTCTGTCTGCACCTTTTTTTATTATTTAAAAAAAATCTGGTTAAATACAGATATTTTTCCACCACTTTTAAGAAAGTAAGGTTTTGAGGATGGTGGGATATTCTGACTTTTGGATTTACTGGCCAAAAGTATAAAGATTAGAATGTGGCTACTTGAAAATTAATTATTCAGCAATGCAGCAATAATACGATCTATGTATAAACATATACAACATACACTATTTATTGAAACCTTTATTCATTCTAATGATGACGCGTTACGTTTGATTTACACTTTTATTGGCAGAATATAAAACAGGCAAGAAAATACAACTGTTTATTAATGTATTTGTCAACAATAATGTGACAATAACTCGAGTGACATGCACCTACAAGTGACGGCTGCTGTATAAACACATCATAAAGGAAAATGTGGTTACTGACATTTTATTTTTTATTTTATTACTATATGTTCATAATATATAGAAGATATATAGAAGTTGTAATTCTTGAAAATCGAATACGTTATTAAACACTTGAAAATAGTCGCTTATAACTACACTCAAAATCTTTTAATATGAGTTTTGAATAGCGTCTATAAAAGATCAATAAAATGAGTGAATAAAAACCAATGATTAGATTTGATTAGAGGCAACGTATCTAAAAATCCTTTCACTTCATATCAGAGTTGCTTGATTTTGCGTGTTTGTGTGTTTTTAGGCAACAACTGCAGGAGCTGCGTCTGAAGGAGGAGAAGGTGAAGGAGAGGGAGCAGAGGGGGGGTCGGAGGAGAGACCTGCAGGGGGAGACAGCGGGGGAGCGGGTCAGACGTCGACATACACCAGCTCGAGTCCCGCTCACACGGCCGGTGAGGATCCAGTGTCCACATGGAGCCACCAGGGGGAGGCAGACCGCTCCTGCCCCCTGATGGATGGTTCATATCCTGTCTGACCCCAGCGTCACAAGCTAATGTGTAGAAACCACATTTTAAATTAGCCAGAATAATATTGCTGCTGATAACTTTTATTACAAATAGGCTTCATTGTCCACACCAGAGAAACCAACACGGCCATCAATGTTATTCAGTGACAGTAATTGCTAATATATTGGGAACCTAATACTCGTTGCTCCATATAGAGTCGGGCCATAAAAACAAATTGAATCACGGAGCTCTTTGTTTGTTTTCAGCCTCGTCTGTCCCGGCTGGTGGAGGATCCCGAAGCTGCACGCCTCCGAGCAGAGAAGCAGGAGGAGGAGGAGGAGCAGGAGGAGGAGGTGGAGGAGCAGCGGCGGGTCGAGGCCCTTCTCCAGAGGAAGAAACTGCTGCAGGACCTGGGGGTGGTGGAGCAGATCCGGCAGCTGCTGCAGGGCCCGGCCGGGAAAGAGCCCCAGCAGCAGAGGAGGCAGCAGAGACGCCAGGAGACCAAGGTTCCAGCTGATCCCTGGATGAACTCACGTTACAGCCGGATTCCTCACTGTCACTTCATCCTCTGAACTGTTTCTGTTGTTTCTGTTCATTTCAGATTGACCCTGTGATGCAGTCGCCCCAGAGGAAGCAGCAGCAGCAGCCCGGCCCTCAGACCACACGGCAGGTACACGACCAGGGACGCCTATCCAATCTAAACTAGAGGTGCTTAACTCCACCAAGGCTAATGCTCCATCTCAGCTTTTTAAATAAACTAGATCCCCCCCCCCCCACCCCCACACCCCCCTCCGAGTTTTATGGAAATGTGTTTTGTAGTTTTTGAGTAATCCAGCTGAGAAACAGCAATAACAACTCATTTCAGTGGAGATAATATTTCAGATCAGGTTTATTTAAAGAAAGAAATATAACAGAAATCAAGTCGTACTTGAAAAACATCATGTTACGCTTACTTTTATAAAAAGAAGAAATAACTATTTCTATTAGTTTTTGTTAGTTTTTAATTATTTTAATCATTTTCTCACATGAAGCTGCAGCTGACGATTATTTCCATTTTGGATTTATCAGCTTTTCAATCAATTTGCATCATGTGTAAAACATTTAAACAAAATGCCATTTACATTTGTATTTTAATTATTATTGTCTTGTATTGTTTTGAATGACAAATAGAATCCAGCTACATATTTGATGCTGAAATCTGACAATATATATATATATATATATATATATATATATATATTATCTAATATAAAAGATTACTTGAACCATTAAACACTTGCGGAATAATTTTCTTTTGTCTAATTAAACTTCAGTCGCCTGCTCATTTACATCGGATATTATTTGAGTTTCACATTTGAGATTATGATTTTTTTCCAACATCAAATTGTTGGTTTTAAATTGTATATGTAAATATTAAAATATCACAGTTAATTCAATGCAGCTCCATGGATGTAAATATAAAAAGCATGAATATTATCAGTGTCTGAATTTCACTGAAGGAATTCACCCTGACCCAGCAGCATGAGCTGAGCCCCCCCGCGGACCAGCGCGGCCCGGACGAGTCCGTCGACCCGCTGCTCGAACCCAAGAGCCACAACCGAGCAGGGGACGCTCACAGCACCATCAACACCATCAACACCATCAACACCATCAACACCATCAGCACCCAGCGGATTCACTGGCCAGGTAATACATCTCCACACTCTGCACGCTGGGAGGAGGCAGAAACCACCTCAGGCGGGTGAACCACAGAACGTCTTTACATGAGACTGTTCGTTGCATTATTGTTTCATTCAAAATGTATATAAACTTTGCAATTTTTAATGCTCCATTATATTCAAAATACATTAAATGTAGCTTCAGTAAAAAGCATTTTAATTATGATAAAAGCTTCACTCATTTAAGTTAAAATAAGCTGCAAAGAAACATCTCTGAATATTCTACAGGAGAAATATTGAAACACATCAAAGATGAACATAACACGACCTCGATAATTAGTCTGCGCTTTTAATTTCAACTCATTATTGTTTCCTCCTGTTTAATAATAGAACAGTTATGATACATTTGTGTAATATTGAAAATCTCCACAGAGTTTCCACAGAGCAGCTTTATTAAACACATTATGAAAACCACTGGACTGGTTTGGTCTTCCCAGTGAGATTTCACGTTGTCTCTCTCTCTGTGTTTCCGGGTCGTCAGTCAGCAGATCTCTGGACCTGTGGCCGGAGAGCAGGAGAAGCTCCGTGTCCGACCCCCGGCTCAGCGCCTCCACCATAAACCCCCCCGCTGCCCTGCAGAGCCTGCTGGTCATCTCCAGAGCGCCGCTGGTCAGGAGGCCTGGCTTCCCTCACGCCAGGGGCCCCCGGCACGGAAAGGGCCAGCGCCGGTCAGGGGCCACAGACTGAGGCTCATGTTTAAATCCACTTTGCAGGAGCAGGACGAGAAGAGAGCCGGAGGTGGAGACGCCTCAAACTGTGATGACACAGGAACTCTCTGTGCCGATGGTGCATGTGTCACGTTTGCAGACTTTAATATGTGGACTCCTGCAGTTTGCTCCACTCGCCCCCTCCCAGCATCACCTGCAGCACAGCAGAGAACAAGTTATGGCTTTTTTTATGTTTTATACCAGTGTGTGTGTGTGTGTGTGTGTGGTTATGTGTGTGTGTTTGCTCCGAAATGTGAAATATATTGCCGTCTGTGCCAAAATAAAAGCACAAAAGCCTCATTTAACGCAGTTTAACACAGTGTGTGATTCAGATCTGCACGTTTCCTCTGAACAGAACCAGAATCTACTGAACTCACTGATATTAGGTTTTGATATGAACTTCAATCACTTCAGTAAAATCTGATGAGATGTAACT
Source organism: Platichthys flesus (assembly GCF_949316205.1). NCBI lineage: Eukaryota > Metazoa > Chordata > Actinopteri > Pleuronectiformes > Pleuronectidae > Platichthys > Platichthys flesus. The sequence continues at coordinate 19,308,356 of NC_084964.1, read as the reverse complement.
GACTATTAGGCCACATTAGATATTAAGGTTTGATTTATTATATTTCATTTCAAAACACTAATTTAAACTGAAGCATGTTGCTGTTGCTTTTCAGCTCCGTGGAATTTTGAGGTCAAGTATCAAAAATAACTTTATTTGCACTGATGATCAATAAAATGTACTTTTTTAATCTGGGGAAAACAATCGCAGTTCAATGCAATTGTTTCACAATTTATATTCATTATTTAAGATTTCTTTTCCTTTTTTTTTAATATTTATTTTAGCTTTTCCCTGATTTAATTTATTGCAAGGTTGTAAATTAATGTTTAAAAAATAAGTTTGCTCCTGTTCCATCTCAGGACTTTTCACTTTGAGTTCCAGAGGTTATAAAGTTTTACAGCTTCCGGTTTCTTTATGTTCACAGACCGAAAAAAACAACTAAACAATACATGATGTTCAAATAATGAAAAATTGTTGTTTTTAAAACTCTGCAAAACCAGTTTCTTATTTTTATTCTTAAACGTGAATTTATATTATTGGCGACGAAAAAATTTAGATGTCTTATGAAGCATCCACAGTTTATAAAACTTTACACTTATCGAATGATTTAAATCAAGAGACTGAGTTTAATATATTTACTGAGCAGTGAAGATTTTCGTTTTTTATTTTTTTTATTTGTACGATTTCCATGATTGAATATCCTAACAGCTTCATGGCTGAAGGTCAAAAGGCCCAGAGAGAGAAAATAAAAGGTTTTATGAAGAATTATCATCTCAAAGAAACATTTAATGGAAAAGATCCTCGTGTTGTTGTTTTTTTTAAATTTCATTCCTTTTTATTTTGGTTACAAATCCACAAAAACACATTTTGAAGCTATGACAATTAGTTTTTTTGTGTCTTGAAATAACAAAATCAAAGTGCAGAGGGAGTGAGTTGTATTTAAGGAATTTATGGTTTTATTGCGTCTATAAATGTCGGAACTCTCCCGCTGAAAATGATCAACTCACACAAAGCAGAACGGAAATACACGTTTAGTAAAAACACATTAGGAGAAAGAAGTTTTACAGGATTAATTTCCTTAAATTGCTTGAAGATTAAAGTTGAATTTTGTCCTGATAATCTAAAAAGAAAGGTTTGATGTTTTAAAGTGAATTCTCCCTCAGGCCTAAATGATTAATAATCCAATGATCTGAAGGAATTCGTTGATCATCAGCGATCAGAACTGAATTTAATTCGGAAATGTTTGATCCTGGTTTCAAATCAATCGAGCACAAAAAGAAAATGTGAAGTTTGCAGATTATTTCCGTGCGTGTTGGAGCTGAAGATGAAACAGTGGAGGTTTGGGATTGAGGAGGATTATGGATGAAATCATCTGATGTGATCGACACTTGAATTGTTTGACGTCTGGATGATGTTATTTTCAGATTAGAGAAACGATACGAAGACGCACAGACCTTGTTCATCCACCATCGAACCAGGAGGCTGCAGCGGAACCAGCAGAACCAGTAGAACTCCCCCAGTCCTCCCACATCCTCCCACATCCTCATACGCAGCAGGAACAGTTCAGGCCTTGGGAGGAAATAAAGATGGCGAGGGGGAAGAATGTCTCGAGAACAAAACCGGCTGCTGTTTATGAAAATTTACAACTTTGCCTTGGAAGTTTACGACTCGCGCGGCTCCCGGATTGGCTGCTGGCGGTCATGTGGCCAGCAGCAATGGGAACTTATTTCCCATGAGGTCCCATCGCAGCTGCTGTTCCCCAGCGCTCATCCACTTAACACTGGTAACACAACCTTATCTGGACTCGTGTGTGTTTGTGTTGATTGTGGCGGCTGCGTTAAAGGTGCGTAATGCTCCATGATGGAGGCTGAGCGCGGGCGTGTTGATGTGGTACCCGCACGTTGTGTCGCTGTGTGTGTGTGTGTATGTGTGTGTGAGTTCGTGAAAATGAGGCAGCGTCACGCGCCTGGACGGCGGCGGGATTAATGGATGAAATCACCTGAGCGAGGTGGCGGACGTGCGGGGGAGAGGAGGCCGGGAGGACGCGGGAGGATGCTCGGTGGAGTGGCAGCCTCACGCCGGCCATGATGGATTATCAACAAAAGGTAAGAGCACCGTGTTTGTGATGCGGAGGAAAGGAGCTGAGCTCCGGCGCCGCTGCAGCTCTGCTCCGGCCGAAGTGTCACTGAAGCTCTGGAGCGGTTTACTGTCTGGACACGAAAAGACTGGAGAGCCAGACCTGATCCAGAACGATCCAGAAACCTGCGTGTCCCTCTGGGCTGCGTTGGTGCGAGCGATTCACAACCAGATGCTGCTCAGTCTGCGTAGAACCAGACCGGAGCTGCAGCCGCGGGACTCGACCTGAAACCAGTGGGAACAGACAGATGATGTAAACAGACACATGTTGTGGGTCTGAGGCCTGATGTGGAACCAGTGGATGTGATGGTTTCTGGTTTCCAGGCCTGATGATGATGATGGTGGTGATGGTCACGAGGCCTAACACCGATGAGACACAGATTATTAAACATCATCCACATTTTAAACTGATCAAATCATCTGATGTTATTTTAAATCTAATTTGGTCAGTTTTATTCTGAAAAAACACGTCTGGGGTCTTTTATGTTGAAAGCCAGGCGCTGTCTCCTCATAGAGCTTTACCGCCTTTATCTTATTTCTCAGTTTTTATATTATTATTATTATGAACAAATAGTTGCTGTAATATCTGACCTTGTATTTAATAATAATATAAAAAGGGCAATAATCCTCATAATCAAGGTTCTGCAGGAGTTCTGCAGCTTGTCTTTGTCTCATTTGACGCATCATCAGAAATATATTCTTTATTATAAAATATGATTATTATTATTATGTCCCTTATTCTATCATGTTTGTTTCAGTTGTTCAGCATCTGATCCTCGTGAGGCTGCGGAGCTGCGGCCTCGTTCAGAGCCGGAGCCGCTTTTATTCCTTCGAGACCAAATAATCAGGATTTTACTGTTTATAAAATGTTTTCTGAAGCGAAATCATTAAAAATAAAACACTACTTTACTCAGAGCACGGATTAATCAAATGTGAAATAAGGATTTTTCATTTTTTATGAGCTGATGCCAAACAAATATTAATTTTTCTGTCTAATTCATTCGAAACACTGCATCAAATTAAAGATTTGAACCAATACTGCATTTTATTTCGTTTCTATAAATTCAGTTTCATTAGATAATGTAACTTTTTCATAGAGGAAATGTATTTAAATAGATAATAAAATATCTACATGGAAAAATAAAAGATCTGAAATAGAAATCACGAAGCAAATGTCTTTGTTGTTGTTCATGAAAATCCTGAAAATGAGAAAATGAACTCCAAAGAAAGTGACTTGGAATTCACTAGTTATTACTAATGACTATAATAATATTCATTACTGCTCATAATAATATTCACTGATTCATTAAATTAACTGATACTGAGACTCACATCAGATATTTGTACTTACACAGGTTTTTGAGTTTAGTGTCCACTTGATCACGATGGATGATGATGGTAACGATGATGGTGAGTGTGTGTGTGTGACAGTGTGTGTGAGTTTGTGTAGTGTGAGTGTGTGTGTGTGTGTGTGTGTGTGTGTGTGTGTACGTGTGTGTGATCCCTCCTGCTCTCCACACGGTGCTGAACCAGGTCGAGCTCGCACCTTTGTTAAAGACAGTGAAACATCAACATTATCGATAAACACTTGGTGTGAGGGTTTGTTGTGGCATTAAAACACTGTGTGTTGTTGTTGTGTGTCTGTCGGTGATAATGTTGTTTTTAAAAAGGAGCAAGTGACGGTTTGAGGCAGAGATGGAAACACAGAGTGGAGCAGGTTCTCCTGTAATCTGTGCGTAAATAGAAATAATGCGCAAAGTGTTTGGGGTCATTACGATGGTTTTTCGTCTTGTCTTTGCATTTGTGTGTTTGTGTGTGTTAGTTAACGTGTGTGATAGTGTGTGTGTGTGTGTGAGAGAGAGAGAGAGAGGGGAGAGAGAGATAGAGAGAGATAGAGGGAGGGATCATTTGCGGAACCAGAGCTTGTTTATGTCTCCTTCTGTTTTACTGCGCTGCTGTTGCGCAAATCCCGTGTTATTTCACGCACAGTTCACATTCGCAGTGTGTTGTTTGCTTCTTCTTGTGTATTTGCATTTCTACACGCGTCGTGGCGACCGTGTAAGTGCGCGCGTAAAGACCCGCAGACCCGTGCGCCTCGCCTCGACTCACCGGGGACCCCTGCGCGCAACAAGAGCCCCCCCATGGGTGCAATAGTGCAAGCGCAGACGGCGGTGATTGGCCAGAGGTGGATCAGATGGTGCACTTCCCCTCCGTGTTCAGTGGCACCTCACCACCCCCCCTCTCAGCAAAAACCAAATCTCCGATAAAGTAATGGCAAAACCACTTGGACTATAAAAGACAACAAATCATATTCCTCCGGAGTATATACACCCCGTTGTCCACCCAATGAGTTCCTATTTTGTTAACTCAACTTTTCCCGTGTCTCTACCGGGAGGACAGGACTCTCTCCTGGGTCAGATACCGCTCTACTCCTCGGGATACACGGATCCGTTAAGACACTACTCCAGCGCGGCCACATATGGAGCAGCAGCCAACATGCAGGACAAGGTTTACCCGGCGTCCTACTACCAGCAGACGGGCGCCGCGGCCATCTACGGCCGGGCCGGTGGCGGATCCGCCTGCGACTACAACCCGGTGGGGACTTTCTACAAGGACGCGGAGGGTTCGTGCGCCTTCTCGAGCCGCGAGGACCAGCCGCTGTTCGTCACGCAGGAGCTCCAGCAGCGCAAAGCCGAGTGCGCGGAACAGAGCGTCGGCCTGGGCGGCGGCTTGGACGACAAGTCCTCCACTCTCATCTACCCGTGGATGCAGAGGATGAACGCCTGCTCCGCCGGTGAGTGCCACGCGTTTCACCGTGTTGTTGCCCCGGTGCCCGGAGGTGCCGGCGGTGCAGGAGGTGCGTGGAGCGTGCACGCCGAGCCCCAGATCTATACCTGTCAGCAGCCAACACGCACTCACATTTAGTTCAACATTTCCAAAGAGCGCGTGGAGGGATTAGATGATCACAGACACATTCAGAGTTTGTAATTCCCCTGCGCACGGATCTTTCCTGCGCCTTCAGGGCTTTGACGACTACATCGTCACATCGCCCACACGTGCACGTACACACACGCACGCACACACAGACTGGGCCTGCACCACCCGAGCTCTAAACGTCGATGGCACACATCTTCAGACTCGGCCCTTTTCAAAAATTACGCAAAAAAACACAACTTTCTGGAGCCATTAAATGTCCAAAACAACAAAACCACACAGTGTTTACTTCACTGTGAATAAGAACACAACACAAGATGTTGTGCAGTGGAACAAAGTTTGACTCTTTAGTGTCACAGAACAATAAACAGAGAGAATTCAGCTTTATGCCACTTTTACGCACCATAATTCTCCTTCTGGACACGAATGGCATCTTTTAGAGGCTTTTAAATATAAGTGAGATGATTATCAGGCGTCACGAGCACAATAAAGTCATGATGAGGAATATAGTCGTATTATAGAATATATATATTTAAAACAAATCAATATTAGATACCGAGGCCCATCCTCAGACACAAGCGTATCTATTAGAGGCGTTTATAGGAATATAATACAATTATTTTAAATATATAGCGTCTAGAAGAAAGTTCAGTTAATACAAATATCCTAATTAATGCACATTAAAATATTATATTTGCATAAGTCTGTGGTTTAGAGCTGCAATACACTAAATTTCGACTTTATTGTATTTTTTCAGAGACACCACTACAGATTTTGAGTGCAGTTTCAGGTACATTCTCCTGCCATACTTTGGACTTTCACTCGAGCCCAGCATCTGATCCATTAACTCATGAATCCACCTTGTTGTTCCAGGCCCGTTCGGCAGCAGCGGCCGCAGGGGCCGACAGACCTACACCCGCTACCAGACCCTGGAGCTGGAGAAGGAGTTCCACTTCAACCGCTACCTGACCCGGAGGCGCCGGATAGAGATCTCCCACGCCCTGTGTCTGACGGAGAGACAGATCAAAATCTGGTTCCAGAACCGCAGGATGAAGTGGAAAAAGGAGAACAAGCTCATGAACCCCTCGAAGACCCCGGAGGAGGAGGAGGAGCAGGCGGAGAAGAAGAGCTAAAGGGACACTGGCGCACGGAAATACAATAAAATAACAAAACAAAAAAAAATGAAATGTGTGATTTCTGTGTAGATGAAGAGCTGCGAACCCCCGTTAGAGACGTGTCGTGTGCTAGTGTCCGCACAGTTATACTGTCCTCATTAGGTTCCAGTCCTCCTCTGTCTGTCCTCGTGCTCGTGTCTTTTTCTTTAGAGGACTATGCAACAATCCGCCAAAATGTAAATAATTTGTAGTGTTTGTTTTTTGACCATGTTGTTACCTCATGACCACAGGCCTCCTGAGTTCGATTGTGTTGTTTTGATTTGCTCGTGACACGAACACGCGTCGTCCTTCACTGTGCATCTTGTGCTGTAGTTGTTCTCTATATGATAGTCTCGTTGTTTACAGCTGTGCCATCATCCACTCACCAACTTTGTACAGACGAGAAAATGTGACATGTTATTTATTGTTGTTCACCGTTTGTTCAATGCACATCTGGATATCGTGTGCAATATTTTCTTTAGGAAATTGTACATAGAAATAAAGGCTTTTTGATGTACATTGGAAAATCTTGTGTTGTCTTTTATACTCAGGGAAAAAACACTTATTATATATATATATTATATTATATTAATAAGAAGCTGGTTTATAGTGAGTGTCAGTATTTTATTGTTCTGGGGGATTTTGAGATCATAAAACTATAAATTCCCATAAACCCAGAGCAGAGATTGAATTAGATTTCCAGTTTGGCACAGTGCGCGTCAAAGTGCCAGCAGATAAGTCTCGGTTATGTTACCTGAGCCTTTTGTGGCCTCTGCGATCCGCGCGTTACATAAATGATGGATCGAGTCCCCCGCGGCCTGGTGGAGCACTACCGGCTCCGGCCGGAAGATGGCGCTCTCTGCACGCACGGCTCTCGGGGCGCAGCGGGGAGGCACCATTGACTGGAGCCTAACGACCATTATTTCGTCATCATTTGTAACCATGGAGCATGAATTACCTCTCGAAGTCATCAGAGAGGATTTACGACTGGTCAACAAAGGCACGTGATTCCGGAACGCTCTCCCATATTTGGCCGCATACCTGGCAAAGTACAGTAGGGCTCCATTGCTTATAATTCATGATTGCGTCCATAAATCGTGCAAACACAGGATTATAGCGACAAAGATCTACAAATCGAGGCTTTAAAAATCCAAGCAAATGAGCTCTTACTTTGTAAACTCGTTCTCAGGGCGCTATCCAAATGGCTCCGACTATCAGTTACTAAATTATGGGACTAACGGCGCTGTGAGCGGCTCCTTCAGAGACCCTGGCACCATGCACTCCGGGTCCTTCGGCTACAACTACAATGGCATGGACCTTACGGTGAACCGCACCAACACCGGCGGCCACTTCGGGGCCGTGCGGGAGGATGCCCGGGGATTCGGGCCGGACGCCCGCTACAGACAGACGTCCAACTGCTCGCTCTCGTCCCCGGATCCGGTGCCGGCGTCGTGCGCCTCGGCCGGCCGGGAGTCGCTGGAACTAAAAAGCCCCTCTCCCCCGTCCGACCGGGGCGCGACCTCGGGCGGCATCGCGCTGAACAAAAGCAACAACGCTCATTTCACGGAGATCGAGGACCAGACCGTGGCGTCCGAGACCGAGGAGGGCGCGCACAGCAGCGGCGGAGGCGGCGGCGGTGGCTCCGGCGCGGCACCGAGGGCGCAGCAGCAGCAGCACCAGGAACCCAACGCCACCTCCTCCACTCCCACATCTAACGATTGCCAAACGCCACAAATATTCCCCTGGATGAGGAAACTGCACATAAGCCATGGTATATTCCCTCCTAATGTTTAACTTGTGCCGGGTGTCACGCTGATGAATTATGCGGTGTTGCATGAGTGCGCAGCGGTGGTTGTGTGGTTGTGTGGCTGGTGTGTGTGGAGTCTTTGTGGGGCTGCGGGCTCTCGGTGGCTCCGGGTGAACCGCAGCTGGAGCCGGAGCACCGCGCGGGGAAATGTGCATCTGGGCCTTTTCTCTTAAATTGTGCGTAAAATGCGCAAAGGGACTTGATGGCGAGATGTGGAGATGATAATGATTAATAATAAGGCGACAGTAAACACTCGTGGCGTGTGAGTGTTGTGATGTGTCGTGTTGGTTGCATGCTCCTCCACCTCCTCCACCTCCCCTGCACCAGCTCATCCCATGTCCCCTCTATGTCTGTGCCATATCCCCACACTCCCAAAGCCCAAACTAATTCTAATATCGGCCTGTGTGTCTGCGTGTGTCTGCATGTGTGTGTGTGTGTGTGTGTGTTGTGCGGTGCAGTTGCTAACTGTGTTGGGTTTTCTGTAAAATTGTAGATATGACTGGACCTGACGGGAAAAGGGCCCGAACCGCGTACACCCGGTACCAGACGCTAGAGCTGGAGAAAGAGTTTCACTTCAATCGGTACCTCACCCGCCGGCGGAGGATAGAGATAGCCCACGCCCTGTGTCTCTCCGAAAGACAGATCAAAATCTGGTTTCAGAACCGCAGGATGAAGTGGAAGAAGGACAATAAGCTGAAGAGCATGAGCCTCGTGACGGGAGGCAGCGCCTTCCACAACTGAAGAACTTTTTTTGGGGGGGGGGACGACGGGGGAAAAGTGTTTAAAAAAAAAAAATGAAAAAAAAAATCATAATGAGAATTAAAATTAAAAAGAAAACATAAAAAAAAGAAAAGAGAAACCAAGAAAAATAAATCCATGAGTGCTGTAAAGCTTTTGAAAGCGCAGCACCTTCCAGCATGTTATTGTGATAGAAGAAGATGAAGATGAAGAAGAAGAAGAAGTATTCCGTGGTGTTAAAATGCCATATTTTCAGTTGACTGTCGTGTTATGATTAGCTTAGATGTGAAAGAAGATGTAAATATTACTGGGGGTATTTCTTGTCCTTGCTCTTTGCTCTCTCTGTCTCTTGAAGGTGTTTCAACTTCAGCTCTTTATTGTGACTTGTTGACGGTCTAACAGGAGTAACATCCATTGTACAGTTAAAAAAAATAACAAAATACGAGTAAAAAAAAATAAGGAGGAAAAAGGAATAAGTTTCCAAAACCATATGCTGCTCTTCATTGAATGTAATGTACCCGGAGGCCATTCAACGCGCTTTAGTGTAACTTTTACTGCTCTTTCGATGCTTAACGTCCATAAACCTTCATAAACAAGCCGATGTGTAGCTCTAGGACCTTTCGTGCATCTGTTATTATTGTTTAGAGCTAATTATGAGCAATGCAAATGTACCCGAGCTGTCAAATGTGATGAATTTTTAGTGCAAAGGGTTCTTCTGTGGCGGTGGTGTGAGCTGTTTCCTTCCTTTTCCTGGTGTTTCCTCGCCAGTGAGCTTTTTGTATTTGTGAGTGAACTCATAGCGCTTGAAAAAAAATAAAAGTTTCCCTCCATCGCGTTGAACGTGTCTCGACTGTGTTGTGCGTCCGAATCCGAGGGAAACACACACAAACACACAACAGGCGTGTTTCTGAGGGAAACACACACACAACACACAACAGGCGTGTTTCTGAGGGAAACACACACAACACACAACAGGCATGTTTCTGAGGGAGCTGCGTGCGTAAAGTTGGATTTACACTCGTTAATGATTAAACCTTAAAAAACAACACATGGGGAAACTGGTTTCACGCACCAGAGCTGAAGGGAAAACTTTTATATGAATTAAATAAAAAACTTACCTCGTGTGACCTCCTCGCAGCGAGACGCGTGTTTGGCACCACAGAAGAATTGGTGGTAAAATCTCACCCCCCCAGAGAACTAGAGTTTAGCTTTGGCTAACAGGTACAGGCCGAGCTGAAGTTGGTAAAAATCCCTCCTTACCAAAGATTGTATAGACCTATATTACTTACAGACTGTGAAAAGTCACGTGAGGTCCATAAAGTTGGTTTTATGGTTTTGGGGAGTAGACAATGTTCTATATAATTCACAACCTTGAATGAAAGTGACGGCTTAACTGCTGGATGGGACTGGGAAGGCTGGACTGGGGAAGGAAGTGGTGACCAGTCCGATTCACTTCGTTTAGGCTGAACCTTAAAAAGATAACTGTTCCCATTAGAGATATAAAAATAAAAGAAAAGAAAAGTGGCTGCTTACATTTATATTTTAAAATATCAACTTTTAAAAACAAAAAATATTCTTAGAGGAAATTTGACTTTGAAGTAAATCTGTTTTCACTTCTGCAGTTTGAAAACCAAATAGATTTATTCCATATTTGTTTCCTGCAGGTATAAAGACATATATTTGACACTTTCCTGGTTTGCTATTATTTTAAATATTTATAGTTGACATATTATAAGAATCACAACAAACCGGCTTCGATGTCCCCCCAAAATAAAGTGTGTTAGTGTTTTAAAAGCCCCTCGTGGCTTCACGTCGCTGCCGGGACTCGAACTTGACTCGGTCAGTGATTTATTCTCTGTGTGGAGTCACCGAGCGGCCAAAGGTGAAGTGTCGGGCAGCAGCGAGCTCGAGTCCGGCTCCACTGACCCCAACAGACACACACAGACACACACACCAGCCTCTGCAGCGTCTCATCACACACCAGCATTTTATCTGTAGGAATCTAAATGCTGATATCATTTCTCCCAACCCCCCCAGCCCCCAAAAAATAAATAAACCCTCATCCCAGGTTCTTCACCAAATAGAAAAAGTTAGGAAGCAGCGGTTGGGTTAAATGTGTCCCAGACATTTCCCACATATTCATAACTATTAAGTGGCAATTTAAGCGGCGTAATGAGTATTGCATATTGATAGAGGTAATCTGTACCCGGATCTCATGCATAATTCATGGCGGCGGGGATCATCGGCGGGTCAGGAGACGACGTTAGACCGCAGATGTGTCAGGAGGAAGCTGCTGCCAGACTCTGCACCGTCACCACAGCAAACACACACACTCTGCGTCGTGCACACGGAAATTAACAAGACCTTTTTAAAATCTGTAAAATGTTTTTAAATTCGAAGGTTTGTGTGTTTTTAATCCAGGGATGAAAACCGTGTTTAGAAAGAGCAGAATGTGGATCCATTGTTTTTCTGCTGCTCTGCTTCTTATTACAAGATTAAGTCCAGTGAAATCCTGAGTTCATTTTAAAGTGCAGATAGAATTACAACAAATAGAAATTAATACAAATTAAAATCCCTCCTTCTAAAAGCAACATTTAGACCTGAAATGCTTTCAATTGTAAAAATGGAATAAATTCAAACAGTTTTCTGAAGCAGCTTCACTTCAGCTCAGTTCATACAAATAATAAATGATTACATCATCCCTAAAATCAGAAGAATAAGAAAAGTGTATTTATTTCACTCTTAAATTAAAATCTTTATTATTTCGAAGCCCCCAACTCTTACATGGGATTTAATGTGATTAACGTGACCGTGGTGAAGGAACAGAAATGTCCCCTTGTCTCACGCTGATCTGGGGTCAGCGGTCCGGTGTCACGGTGGAGACCAAACATCTGGAATCTGCGTGTGACTCCACCGCCAATGGCTGTGCTGCAGCTGCCCCCCCAGCAGAGGGCGCCTCAGACCGGTCCGGCCGGGTGATGGATGGTTTCTCTGGTGTCGGGCACGTCTCGTCGGGAGCGCGCATGGCTGCAGAGAAAGAGCCCGGGAACAAACATGGTGTCACTCAGAGAAGGTTCACCAGTTCATCACCGCTGCAGGAGTCTGTGGAGGAAACCCTCAGCTCCTGGTGCAGGGAGCTGAAACCATCAGGGTCTGAGGGTCTGGGTCCAGGTTCAGGTGAAGACTCGTTCACCTGATAATCTGTTAGCTCGATTATTAGTCCAAGTCCTGAGCTCCAGTGCATTTTGAGCTACTTGTAATTTATATTTTATGCTACTTTAAATATCGACTCCAGCATATTTCAAAAGGGAAATAACCGATGACATCAGTGAATTTATTTTTTATTCTTAATATTTCTCATTAACATGTTATTTCTCAACCTTTTCACCTTTGACCCTTCTTACAAAAAACACATGTATTCTCTAACCTGCAGATTTTCATTTAAATGAGTGTGTGATGTAAAAACTATCGCATATTTTCCTCCATGATTAAAAATGGGAGATAACAGAAAAGGTGTCTGTGCGTCAGGATGAGTTTTAACTTCTTTCCTCTGAGATTGATCTGACGACCCTTCGACAGGGACACGACCCCTCGGGCGGGAAAAACCACAGCACTGAACCAAACTGTGTGTGAAGCAGTGAAACAGAAGAGAAGCTGCGGACACACTGATATTATGAGTATTAAAGAATTAAATATCAGTACCAGTTGATCAGTGTAGTTTTACTTCTCTAACTTAACTGATAATACTTCTGTGTACAATTTTTTACATTGTAGTATTGTTGAGTAAAGAATCCGAGTACTTCTAACACAACGAGTCTGAAGGAGTTGAAACTGAGGTTATATGAAAACTAATAATTTAAATCAAAAGGTTCTAATAAGCGTAAACCTCATGTGCTGTATATCAACTTTACTCCTGTGACGGCTGCTTCACTTCAATGAGCTCGTAATGTGAGTGTGAAGGGAAATGAACATGTTCATGGTTTCATACATGAACTGGAACAGAGCAGCCATATTAAGATAATGTCATATTTTGCTGCTGTTTTTTTATTGATGATAAATAAATCATTAGATTAAACTCTATAGATTCTTGTTAGTTATAAAAACAACATGTTGTATAGTTTGTACAGATTCCTGTGGACTGGCTTGGTTACACAATCTGAGGGGTTATTTCTTTATCACTTATTATTGTATAATCACTTTCAAGTAAAGATTGGTTGATATAAGACAATTGTTAATAACGTATTTAAATGAATTCATTCTTTGAATGACATGTTGATGTTCATATATACAGAATTGATATTTAAACTACTTATTAACTACTATTTTATAATGGATAACTCGGTGATTAAACTACTTTATTAATGACTTATTACCATAAATAACAACTTATTATTACTTACTAATATTTGTAATGGTCTTGATGACTTCATCAATTTATTAATGAATTATTTATAAAGACTTATTAATATTTGTAACTACAGACTAGTTGGATCAAACCACTTTATAATTGACTTATTAGAATTTATAACAACATTTGATGACTTGGTGAACTATACACCTTTATTAATTACTTGTAAACATTTATAATGACTATTAATGGGCTGTTAACATTTTATAATCGAAGACTTGGTGGATTAAATCACGTTATTAATTACTTTGAATGACTTATTACTATTTATAAGGGTAGACTTGGTGACTACTTAACCATTTACAATGACTGTTAATGATTTACTAACATTTATAACAGTCGACATGATGATTAGACCCCTTTATACTGGTCGAGACAGTGGATTAAACCTTTTATTAAATCACTTATAACCTCTAATAACTTATTAACATCTATAACAGGGGACTTGATGACTTAGTAGAAAATAAATGGTATCATCCTTTAAACCGCAAATGTAGAAATATCCATACTTCTGATGTTTAATCATGAGATGAATCATTTGGGGTCCGACTTCCTGTCATCTATATAAACCCTGTAGATCCGAATTTGTGTAAATGAAGCAGCAGCCACAAGTTCGTGTCTTGGGGAGTGTGTAGGTGACGACACTTCTCCTGGAGGGAAACGCTCAGAGTCCAGAAAATACTGGAATATCAGAGTTTATACTTTTTTAGTTCTGAAGTTCTCACTCCTAGAGCTGACCCTTGAGTGTGTTCATGTGAGTGTGTGAGTGTGTGTGAGAGGGAGTGTGTGTCCTCTTTTGTTGGAGAATATGACATCTGTTAAAGATGCAGGACAGGCCCCTCAATGTGGCCTTTGTTCTCCTCCTCATTAGTCACGTCTCCTCTGCACCGAGGCCGAGGAGGAGTTTGAGTTTTCAGGGAAACGTGAGGAGGTCGTCGTCAAACCGGAGAGAATCAGTCCCGAGGAGAAGATGAGACCCCGACAGGAGAGAGAGGAACAGTAAGTCTATCAAACGTATGTACTTTACAGCAGAATGTGTGTGTGTGTTGATTTGAGGATGTGATCATGTGGGAGGTGAGAAACCTCAACTCCTCCTGTGTGGAAACATTTAGAGTTTAAAACACTTTATTATATAACTGCACAGACTTTATAAATGTTTGTTAAGGTCTAAAAAGTGTCAGCAACTATGAAGGCATATTTTTGGATTTACTACAAATATGTTTTTTACTCATTATCCTCCCACAGGATGAGTGAGTTCACAAGTAACCTGACATAACTGTGTATTATTAATGTCTCTATAGAGGGATTCATACGTCTGCCTGATCTGGATTCAGATGGAAATGTAATTGTTCTGTGAAGCTATTTATTTATCCTAACTATGTATTTTCTGTTTATTAGATTTACACCTGACCTCCTCTATTCATGTGTTTGTGTGGAATGAACCTGCTGCCATTGTTGATTCAAACCTCTCTATGCATCGATTCGGGGGGGCAATAAATCCTCTCCTCTGCAGACACGTGGTTCCTGCAGCTAATTGACACGAGAGGTTGCAGAGAGCTGCATTTGTCAGCAGGCCGTGCATGGAGGGGTGGGGGGGGAAGAGGAGGAGGAGGGGGGGGGGGGGGTAGCTTGTGCATGTCCATCACGGATGAGACAGGCGACCACATGACGGTGGAGTGATGGGACGTATAAAGTGCAACTCACGGATGTTGTCATATGTGAATGACAACTACAGACAGTTTATATTTATACTGCGTCTCCATTGACTTATCATGTCCATCTACTACCCCCCCCCCCCCCCCCCATACATCAGGCGACAGTTCACTCTTTTAGGGCCGTGCACTTAATGCTGATTTTCTTTGCATTTCCACGTCACTGTTTATGGCACATTACAGCCAATCAGAGAGATTTATGGCCCATGTGCACCAAGTTGCCAGTTTATTAGGGACACCCGTGCATCCTGCTTGTACTGCCACCAAATACGACTGAGGGACTTGTACTTTTACCTCAATACATCAACTTCACTACATCTCAAAGGCAAACTACTACTTGTTAACTTCACTACATAACCAAATAGAAGCAGCACATAGATTCTGATGAGATTTAAATGATTCATGCCGGAAATTTACGAGCTGTAAAGTGGTTAAAATTAAATAAGTGCTGCACTAAAGTGATTCCTGCACATTAAATACACAATCATTAACATACAATAATACATGATCTGAAGTAGGATGTTCTGCACTTTTAAATTCTTTCACCTAAGTAAACTTTTGCACACAAACGCACACATCACTGCCTGAGGTGGACAAAATAACGTGAACCCCTCTCAGTTTGGATCGATGCCGTTCAGCAGCTCCACAGACTGTGGGACTGGTGACGGAGTTTGACTGAACCCTCTTGGCTCCATCAGTCCCACTTATCCTGGAGAGTTCCTGAGCTTCACGCCTCCTCTTGCGGCCTTCGTCAGCTCGGAGAGTCGGGTCACTATTAATTGTTGTTTGCTCTGTGACGGCTGCAGCGCTGGAGGAAGTGCTCACATCACTCACTCAGGTCAGAGCAGAACAACAACTGTGTGAGTGTTGTACTGTTGCTGCATTAAAGTGTATGCAGCATTAAACTCAATGATTTGGCTGAGGCGTCCATTTAACAATTTAAAGTCTGATGTATAGTTTTAGTTTTGTGTGTCAAATCAAAAATTTTTAAGTAACTACCTTTTAAATAAATGAAAAAGTTCAATGTTTCCCTTGATCAAAGACAACAGAAAACACTCAAATGATCCAAACATCCTAAACAAAACCCAACAATAATTTTGTATTAATCATAAAACTACAGTGTTAAGCTCATTGAAATCTGAGCAGTGTGGAGCTGCTGCATCACTTTTAACAATGTGTTCCTAATAAACTGATCACATGCATGTTTTTAAGACTTTAAACTTAAACCACAGAGACATTTAACAAATTCCATTTACCTTTTAAATTAAACTAAATGGAATAAAAACCCTGATGCAGCAGCTTGTTGGATTCACTCAGGCCTCAGCAGCGGTGCACGGCTCACAGATCAAAGACGAGGCCATTTGCATGAATTAACCACTTTGTTAAATATTACCTGGAACAGCCAATCAGAGCCCTGGAGCACGACGTGAGGACGAGAGATCAAAGCTGCGACGATCGACCCACTGGGACCGTTCACATGTTCTAATCTCTACTGGTGCACAGTGCACTTTCTAAATGGACGCGTCTGCTGCTGCTGACCTGTCTGTCTGTCTGTCTGTCTGTTCCTCTGTCTGTTCCTCTGTCTGTCTGTCTGTCTGTCTGATCCCTCATGCAAATCAGAAGACGCAGTGCACTTGGTATGCGAGCATGTACAAATACTGACGTCTTTCTTTCTTTTGCCTGCGTAATTTATGGCACCTCTGGCATCGGTCCGAGTCCGGGGACGTTTGAATGTATTGTCTCGGGCGCTGGAAACGTTCCAGGAGAATCTGTGTGTGTGTGTGTGTGTGTTCGTTGTGTCACTGTGCGACTTCAGTGTTAGTGTGTGACATTTAAAAAATATTGCAGCTTTTGACTTGCGTGGCGGTTTTGAGGAGAGGACGTCGTTGGAGTCAATTTGGCTCAGGACTGCGTAAAATATTCCTTTCTACGACCATTAGCATACATGACACTCAAGTGGATTCCTTTTTACGCACACACGAGAAATTAGTGTTGATATAACTGAGCAGGAAAAAAGAAAAATGCAACTGGAGTCTGAGTGAAATGTAAAAATAGCAGCCATGAGGTCCAGATGTGAGGAGCTGACTTCTAAACAAACTATAATCCTTATTTAAATTCACTTAAAATGGAGTTTAGTGCCAAAACCTCTCAGCTCGTCCAGCCCTCTGTGGATTGTGTTGGGTTTTCGTTCTGCTCACATTGTTATGATGATGAATTTGAAGACAATTTGGCACAGAAATGTGTAAATATCCTCCAGCCTGCATGATCCACAGAGAGGGGTCCTTAATACACACACACACACACACACACACACACAAACACACAGGAGACGTCTTTGTTTGCTACAATTGTGCAGGAAATTGCAACTCGAGTGTTTCTGGGTGAAATGTAAAAACAGCAGCTTCTAAACGAACCTTGTGTTTTTCTATCCACTGAATGTTTGAGTCACTTCGATGCTGTTGGATTTTCATTCTGCTCAGATTGTAATGAAGATGTAGCTGGAATCAATTTGCCATTTTCCTTTCTATGGGCATTACCACATGAAAGTGAGCCTGCATGATCAGCAGAAAGGGATTCCTTTTTACGCACAGACCCACACACACACACACAGCCCCCCACACACACATGCACACACACACACAGAGCGTGCAGAAACGCTATGCAAGGCAGCGTGCGAGCTGCAGAAACAGTGTCCACTCCGCTTCACCCCCTGAGCCACGTCCCCGTCCCACCGTCCGACCCGGAGCCGGAGAGGAGCCGCGTCCTGTGCGGGGATCATTCCGCCGCGCGGAGGTGAGGGACGCGTCTGTTTGTGTGCGGGATGAATGGAGGTGCGGGGAAGGTAAGGCGGCCGGGGTGTTGTGTGCCGTGGACTCGGTTGTGTGTCTTTATGATTTACGAGCCTGACTCCAGCCGCGGTTCAGCCAGAGTTCAGGGAGCCGCGTGCCTCCAGACTCCTGCTCCTCGCTGCTCCTCTCTCCGCTTCGCTCCTCATTCACGAGACGGGATTTCATTTAGCTCAATTACGATCTTCAATTCCAGCTTTTAATCGCATTTCGTTTGGGTCCAGGCCCTGAACGCAGCCGCTGCGCAGCACAATGGACCCGTGTTGTATTTTGTAGTTTGATGGACGAGCGTCTGTAACGTTTAATTCTTTCTCCATTTAGTGAATAAAGAGTTTCATTTATTCACAGTCTAAAGCCGCTGATGTCATTTATAGAAACTCCCTGAAAGCAGAATAAATAAATCTGGTCTTCACTTGTTTATTAATATTAAATGTTTTTCCTTTTTAATTGGCATTACATTTGAGATTTGTTTTATAATTATTATTATTACCCATGTCTTCTTGCTGCCATTATGGTTTAATCCTTTATTTAAATCAGAACAATAGTCTTAAGAGATAATTTAAAAATCTGAAATCATGTTTATTTGTATTACAATAAAATAAATCATCCTGTGAGGCGTCAATAATTAAAAATGATATTTTCTAGATGGCAGATTTGACCAGGTTATCCACAAAGCGTGTGTTTTCCAGGAGGTGTGTTGGCTCCATGGGCTCTTAATTCTGCTGTCGCCTCTGCTCAGGAGAGGCTCAGCTATTCACGTCAGGCCACTATTGAGCTGAGAAGATGGATCGTGTGGTCTCCTCCCTGATTCTCTGTCCTCTTTCTCTCTGGATCCTCTCAGGCCGGCAGCCCCGCGCTCCCTGGAAACCTGCCATGTGACATTTGGCTGCCAGCGCTGCGTCGGAAGGTCAAAGTGGAGGCTCGGGGGGCTGCACTTTCAATGGAGATGCAGAAAAGCAACGTGCACCACCAGCAGCACCTCCAGGACTTCACCCTCCCCTGCAGAGGGTTTGGACCCGTGGGGGGGCAGGTGGAGGCGCTGGAACGCGGCCCGGTCGCTCGCAGGTCAAAAATCCAAAAGTTTAACATGAGCAAAAAGATTTTCCCCTGGATGAAGGAGTCGCGACCCAATCAGGCCCACGCCAGGAGCCCCTCAGGTTTGTGTGACGCCACCAGGAGGAAGAGTGAGGAGGAGGAGGAAGAGGAGGAGGCCAGTTACCAAATGAGGCCTTTTCATTTATGAGCTCTCTAATGAGCTCGGATACAGTTAATTGAGGAGATTAGCTCATATTTTCCATCGTCGGGTTCAAAAGGTCACGGAAGCTATTAATTAAATCCAGTCAGGCGAATCCACACCGGCTCCATCTGACCCACATTCAGTTTCAGGCTCGTTTAAAGTGAAGTCTTCAGAAATTAATTTGTTCTGCACTTTTCAAAACAAAGTGCAGAGGATAATTGGCAAAGCAGAAAGAACAATAAACCCAGAAATGGAATAAATATTATAAAATGTTTTTTTTAATTATTTTGAGAAAACACAAGTGCTTCTATTTGACACCGTGATTCCCCTGTAAGGCCTGGCCTTTATTTATTATTAGCAGAAATATATTTTAATAATTTATAGGATTTTTTACAAATTATAACTTTGATGAAAAAACAAATTTGGAAAATTAAACTATATATTTGAAAAAAACGATTTTGGGCAGAACATGATATACTTGAAAAAATAAAAATAACCAGAGACAAATTTTCTTGGTCCCTTTTATTGTTTCAATGCTTTTATTCTGTGAATCTTTTGTTTTATCGTTTGGATGAAAAGTGCAATAAGCTCTGATTAATTTCTAAATCTTCCTCCAGTGTCAAGTTTAGTTTACAACCGATAACTTACTCGTTAAATATCCAATGTGCTCTGTTTGTGTTTCCATTGTTTCTTCATGTTGTTCATTTGTCTGATTATTATTTATTCATCCAAGATGTATTTTAGAGCAGGTGCACGTGACAGTTTAGTATACATGGAGGAAACTGACAGTTAAGGAGGAAAAAACACTAAAATCAGTTACAAGCAGAAAATGACTTAAAATAGTCAAATACGATCAAAGACAAATAAATTGAGGATAAAAGGGATAGAACAGAAACGTCTCCGGTGGATTCTGGAGTTCAACCCTTTCTCTCTTTCCTCTTCTGCACAGACTGCATCGTCAACGAGAAGTGTCCAAGCGCGACCCCGGCCTCCAAGCGGACGCGCACCGCGTACACGAGCGCGCAACTGGTGGAGCTGGAGAAGGAGTTCCACTTCAGCCGCTACCTGTGCCGGCCGCGGCGGGTGGAGATGGCCAGTCTGCTCAACCTGCACGAGAGGCAGATCAAGATCTGGTTCCAGAACCGCAGGATGAAACAGAAGAAGGACGAGAGGCAGCAGGGCCTCACCCCCACCACGTCCTCCTCCTCTCCCCCGTCCTCCCCCTCCGCCCCGGGCAGCCCCACTCTGTCCAGCCTGGGTTACGTGCATGTGGGAGGGGATTACCAGGCGGCCTCTCCTCAGCTCCAGTCCCAGCAGCAGCAGCCTCAGTACCCGGCACAATACTCCAAATATCCGGCTCTGGGCTTTACGCACAATCCGCCATTTGAAGTGCAGTACGACACGCACGGCAGCGCGCACACAACGAACCAAAGCGTGGACGTGAGCGGTTCCTTCTTCCCACAGAGCTGCTGCTCCTCTCAGGACAGAATCATGCAGGCTCCAAAACTGACTCATCTGTAGCAGATACTCGAAAAACTGTATCTTTACTTTGTGGAAGCGAAACGTGACTGATCCGTGTTGAAGCACGAGTTTTTATTGTTTATTTATTGAAGTGATTATCTAAATACTAGTCTCAGCTTATATTTATTTGTAGTTATTTGTATTTAAATGTATTTATTCCTCTGGAGCCTTTACAATCCACTGTTGGTTTAACTTTTACGCATGGGCCTCTTCAGGAGCGTTGCAACCCAGCCCCATGTGGTTTAAATGAAAACGTTAACTGTTGTTTTTAGGTAATATAAATAAATAAAAAAAAGAATCCCCCAGAGTAAATATTTCTCTAAGAGCCAGACGAATGTAATTCAGCCAAAACGCTGGGAAAATGGGAAATCCACCTTTTTTTTTGTTCCTAAAGCTCAATTATCTCTTGAGTTCTACAGCGTCACATTAACTCTACACTTAATTACAGCGCCCTTACGTGGGGCTGTGGACGTGATAGGTTTGGGAAGATATTACATTTTAGTGTGAGTGTCGTTAACTCTCAAGCAAGAGAGATAGACGCCAGAGAAAAGGGCCTGTGTGGTTCTTAAATGTGTCTTTGTTCTTTTATGGGCAAAGTGGGCCACACAAACTGTCAATCTGTAAAAGAGCCATGATGGATCACTGGATCCTCTGCGCTGCCTCCTTCTCTCCCTCCTTACAACACAGTCTGATTCACGGTCCGTCTGGATTCGGGTCTGAAACACGGAAATACTGTAGTTTGGTAACAAGATAAAACATATTTTGGCTAAATTTGTATTTAGATAAATAGAAAATACGAGATTTCGATGTGTACGTCCAACGAAAAGGTGCAAATAAATCAACGCAATTAATAACTTAAAGGCCCATTTATTTATAACGGTTATTACATTTAAATGAAACAAATGAATTCGTTCTTTTGTTATTTGTGAACTTTGTGAAATCATTCAATCAATTTGGCTCTTCTTGATATCATTATATCATAAAAGAACAATTCTCCTATGATCTCTGCACATCTTCCTATCGCTGGAGGCCATTATTATTAATACAAGCATATAAGTACCATTCCTATATATGGAATACATATATTGTGATTATTCTTTCTGTCATAAATGTGTCACTCGCAGCCCCTCTAACGCTGCAGCCGGAAAATTTGTCCTGGTGTTTGTGTTCTTATCAGATGGATGAGCGCGTTTGATTGAAGCATTTGTCATGTAAATGCGAGCCGTGTGATGGACGAGCCTGCAGACTTGACAGACTGCTGTAGGTCCTTCGCCATTGGCGTTCCGCGGGTCACATGGTGTGTCAGGAAGGTGATATGAGGGTGGAAGGCAGTTTTACAGCTTTGACATACTACCTAGGAGGTTAGGGCACAGGGAGCACCGATTAATGACTGCTCAGTCTTTATCACTTCTGAACAAACAAAGGCTCCAGGATGAACTCCTACTTAGACTACCCCGTGTGCAACCGGGGAGCGAACCTCTTCAGTGCCAAGGCCGGATACCACAACTTAAACCACGGATACATGTCGTCCAGCTCGTGCGCAACAAGTGATAGTTACGCACCGGATGGCCGCTTGGTCGCCGCGACGTCTGCGCCCCACCAGACGCCGAGCCTCCCCCTGCACCACCAGACACACGTCAACTTGGACCTGCAGTTCTCCTCGCCGGGGAGCTCCATGTACGGGTCGCCTCTGGAGTTCGGACACCACCAGTACGGCCTGCAGGCTACCGAGCAGGACCGGAACTTCATCCATGCGCAGGTTTCCCCCGTCGGAACAAACATGGCCCCTTACACCGGGGACAGCTGCGGGCCTGGGGTGGCAGCGGGCGGCCACTATCTGCACTTCGGTAACGGAGAGCAGAGGCAGCAAGAATATACAGACAGTGTTTACACAAGGTTACCGCCCCAGAGCAAGGAGAAGGATTTGGAGCATGTGGAGGAAACGTCTAAAACATTCGATTGGATGAAAGTGAAGAGGAATCCTCCCAAAACAGGTTTGTTTACCCCGAACTGATAAAAGAATTAGAGAAGTGAAGTGCAGCTAAGAGAGGTCATGTGATCTCAGGGGGCCACACAGGCTCACTGTGCGTAAACTGTGCGTAAAGAAAAGTCCAGCTGAGATATAATCAAACAAAATGGCACTGAACAAATATTAGGCCTCTAACTCTTTGCAGCGTTTGTTTCTCTTCACGGTCACATTTCATTCTCACCCATCAGTCACACACTAGTCCTTTGAGTTCCATGTTTGTTCCTCCATCACACGCTCATCCATGCTCTCTCCTCAGCGGGCCTGTCCGAGTTCCCCGGCCAGCACAACGTGATCCGCACCAACTTCACCACCAAGCAGCTGACGGAGCTGGAGAAAGAGTTCCACTTCAACAAGTACCTGACGCGGGCCCGGAGGGTGGAGGTGGCCGCCAGTCTGGAGCTCAACGAGACGCAGGTGAAGATCTGGTTCCAGAACCGCAGGATGAAGCAGAAGAAACGGGAGAAGCTCGGCTCCTCTGTGTTGAACACCCCCGCACCGGTGGAGAAAGTCTCTGGCCCTGACTCCTCTCCAAAGGAGAAGGGGAAAGACTCTGGACCATTATAAGACTTTAAAATAAATATATATATGGAGACTGTGGAGGCCTGAGCTGTTTCCCCCCCAGTGGCACAATTCCAGGAAATAACTGTGAACATACTTTTGGACTCGTGTGAATAGAGCTTGTGCTTAAAAAGACATTGATTTGACACTGAATGCTGAGATAACTTTTTTTTAAATGTCTTTTCATCCGTTCTTGTATTTTGTAATCATCCGTTCTTAGGCCCGTGCTGTGTTTTGAGTTGGAACACTGAAGTTCTCTGTGTCATTGTTTGCACTATTTATTTACAGGGTATTTTCCAACAATTGCTGAGATGATTTAAGCTTAATAAAGTTTATAAAGGTGAGGAAAAAAAAATTGTACATGCTGTGTTTGTAAAAAGGAAAATGAGGATATGTGACTGTGCTTTTTCTAAAAAGGTCTAAAATAAATTATTTCAAATCATGAAATGCATTAAAATCGTTTCTATATGTACTTCCATTTATAGTCTCACCCAAGTCCTCTTGCATAATGTGACAAGAGGAATCTTTCTCAACACACGGGGTGGGTCCCAGTGACCTCCTCACCTCCAAATACCTCCAGGGGCTCTAAACATGACAACAAACTCCAGGGAGCCAGGTCGCACCCTGGATTTGTTACACAAATTCTGCTCAGATACAGCTGACACAGGTCCCCACAGAGATCCTCATGTATTTTACATGATTTAAGTGACATAATTGTTTTTAATAACGTTTTTTTCATGTTGAAAACCAAGGAGATAAGTGGATTATCTAACGTCTCAGTGCTCATTCAGGTTTCGCCTTCAGCTAAACGTTTGCCGGACCAGGCCACCTAGGTTCAGCCGATGCTCAAGGGGCAGCAGGTTCAATATTTGCACTGGGTGTTAAGTTTGCACACACACAAGTTTCTGCCCCAGCAGCACCGGCCTGTTGGTGTCCTTTTTCCTAAAGCTGAGGTTCACTCAGAGTTCAGGCACAAATGAATGCAGAGTCAATCTGTCAAGACAGCAGAGTGGCTCGTGGAGGAGGAACTCCAGGCCCCTCTCGCTTCAGATGTTTGTAGGTATATTGCTTTTAATATTTAGTAATAAGGTTATCGGCCATTTAGCGAACTGTGCAGAGTTACAACTGTTTCCAGCCTCTGAAAACCATGTTTCTTTGAAATGGAAATCAGCAACCCTTTGAAATATATCTGCGTGAGTGTGCAGTTCTCACACAACTATATTAAAAATTAATACAGTTCAACGAATAGAAGTTACAGTTGAAATACCCTATGGGCCATTACTGTAAATTAGAAAAAGGGCTAAGGGGTTTGTTGTCATACATTTCTCTACAAGGCACCAGCCTCCTCTTCAGATGAGTCACAAGGCCAAGGACTGTGGAGACAATCGATTCGCTGAATAGTGACAGATCCAACAACAGAAAAGGGGACGGTGCAGAAAACAAGTGTGGGACTTCATTCCAGAGGTGTGATCCCTGCCATCTCTGTAGGCAATACCTCAGCGCTCCCAGCGGGTGCTCCATCTGGAGGTGTCAGAGTCGGTGCTGCCGCCGACGCCACGGAGACAGATGTTCCGCCGGGGGAGAGGAGGAGGAGGTGGAGGAGGAGGAGGAGGGTGTTTTTCACCTTCGGATCAGCGGAGCCCTCGCTTCCCTCTGCGGGGGAATGTAGGGCAAGGAGAGGAGAGGAGCAGAACATGGTTAATGAACACAATGGGACAAGAAGGAAGATCCTACACAAATAATAAAAAACTCCAACAGCTCACTGCACACGAGGACTATTAATAGATCCAGCAGCCGAGCTCCTTCTCCTCTCATATCTAACACATCTTTACCCGACCTGCCCCCCCCTTACACTTTGTTTGAGGTCAACCCGGTGCTGTTTGTACCCCATGCTGCTTGCAGTTGTTGCAGGCTCTTTTACAAGTCTATTGCAAGGCTCACTTCCTTGGTTTTCTACCAGTTCCTCTGTCGCATGTCACTCTGCAGGGTCCCCGGGCTTCAAAGACAAACTAGATACAGTATTCATGGCATAACGGGGGGTCGGTCATCTAAGAGAAACCACAGAGGAGTCATTTCTACTGGCAGATGTCAAACACAGCCGCAGTATTTATCACATGGTGCAGAGATAAATGGAGCTGCTGCTGTGTCAGGGAGACGTTTCACCAAAATAGCCACAATATTTCATCATATTTCTGAAATACAATATATCAGACTTCATAAAAGACAGAACAATCGAGTCTGGGACTAATTTCCATCATTGTCCCTGGTGTTTTTCCACTGACCTTCAGCAAGCCGGAGTCAGACAGACACAATGTCTGAACAGAGAAATGATGAGAATCATAAAAACAGGTCGGTTCATTACAGCTGCAGCGATAAGTCGACTAATTGATTAATCAGTCGGCATAGAAATTAATCAGCAGCAAATTGAAGACTGAAAAGTGTTTTTCAAGCCAAAATATTGATATTGAGCCAAATTAATAAATCCGACTTGAACCTTTAAATACTTTTTGATGTCTTATCGACAAAATCATACGTTTTTTTTATCTGCAGCTTAATTGTAGATTTAAATAATCACAATTGCAGCCTAAAGAATTTACATATAGATTCTAAATAAAGCAGAACATAACTTCAACATCAAAACATAAAGGTTGTGTGACATAATTCAAGGTGCAAAATTAAACAACTGTATTAAATTAATCCCCCCTCTCCTCACCCTGAGCATGTAGGAGAATCTACAGTGGCCTTCAGGGAACATGAAAACTCAAACCATGTAAAGATGAAACAAATAACAACAATCTATAGTTTCAGGTGATAATAAATTACTTAAAACCTAATTTTGATTATTATTTTATTTCTGCTCATACATCCTAACGTCGACACACTGGACCTTCAACAAGGTGACAAAGTTTCATCCTGATACTTTATCTTTATTAATGAGATTTCAAATATGCCTCAAAATAAAAAAGTCTGGTTTCAATGTGAGCTTTAAAACTGTTTTCCAGCGTTTAGCTTTAGTTTCGAAGCTTCAGCAGGTTGAGGTATCCATGGATGGTCTCTGATGTTAAAGATATGTATATATAATCATTTGCTGTAGTGAAAGGATTTTAACACATTTTCCAATAAAAAGACAGAATCTTAAAATCTAGAATATGATTTTAAACACAACAACCACTCTAGATTGTTTTGTAAAGTTCATTATAAAAGAATCAGTTTGAACAGAACAAATAATCAAAGTGACCCGACAGTGATTCAGTGCATGTCACCACCTTGCTAATGTTTCTAACACAGACTTGAAACATTGCAAATACTCTGTTATTTAATTTATCCGCCTGCTGTTATTGTTCAGCGAAGCCTCGGTCAGAAACGCTGCCTATAGTTCTGAGCAGCAGACTCTCTTCCTCCTTTGTTATGGCACTGTGGCTCTTCTAAGCCCAGCCTGGGAGATTCCTCACCACCATCCCCCCACCGAGTCTGGCTCTACCGGATGTGGAGGTGGCAGCCGACCTGAAGCCCCGGCCTCCTGGGTCCCTCCAGCGACTGCATCCTGTCCCCACTCCATCAGCACCGTAACTGAGGAAGACAAGTGACTTGGCCAGGGTTAACGTCTTAATACTCCCCGGGATTGCCTCCAGGATCCAAATGGCTACACCTAATAGTTTTCCTCCTCCGTGTGGCTGTCAGGACGCCATGACTGTATGCCGTAAGAAAAACAAGACCAGCTGAGAGGCAGAGTAACGAAGCAGCACAGTGAAATAATGAGGGGTGGTGAGGAAGAATAGGGCGCCCATGAAAGGTTCGGTGCAACGGCTTCAGGTTTGAAGCAAATGATGATGAGCCCCTGCCTGGACGCTTTGCATGGAGAGGCTGTACACTTGAAATTAAACCAGCTCCTTCCTCCGGAGCCCAGGAGGGAAAACCCAGAACTCAATCAGTGTCACGTCACATGGTTCAAAGCGGCCAATTCGATGCTGCCAGGAGGTTGAGAAATGCAAGGTGACAGTTCATTTTACCAGTGACAGTGTGTCGGTCTCGCTTGCTGGCTTCCCAGTCAATTCCCAGCGAGCAGTGAAGGTTGAGTGTTGCTGGAGACAGACAGCAGACCCCCCCCACCCCCCCTCACCACCACCGCCGCTCTCTCATCGACCTCACTCTGCTTTGTATTCCAATTAACTGGACAGAGGGAGCGGCAGCGGCGTGCAGGATCACGAGCTCAGGCAGACACGTCCTCCTGGCTTCCTTCCAGTCTCTGGATCCCACCACTCTGGAGAGCGCTTCCCTTTCCCAGTCCCCGCTCTCCTTCCACTCCTGCCAAGAGGCCAGTTGTTTCAGGGGGATAATTCATAGATGCTTCTTTAACAACTGCCCCTAGGGACAATGTCTTGGTAATGAAAAATAGCTCCCTCTCACACATTCATATATCACATGTAATAGAGGCGCTTAATCGCTCAGTGGAGTCCACGCACTGCGAGCTGTAACTGCTCCCCTTAACAGACACCTCAAATAATGCTGAATTAATATTTTGAAATGGCTCATATATCCTAACATAATACAATTTGAATGATTTTCTATTCAATGCTCTCAGGGCTAACATTGATTTGAGTACAAACTGAGGTAATCCCCCCCCCCCAGCCTACCACCAGGCAGTGTGAGTGAAGGTTGTAGATTTAGCGCAACACATTTGCTCCTCCGTCTTTTGTGTCCTCAATCTATCATCACTTTTTACCTCGCCGCCATTGAGGCCCCCCCCCCTCCGACACTGATGCATGTTTGAGCAGTGGGTGGGTTGAGAGTAGAGTGACTCGCTGGAAATCCCAAAAGTAAACTGCCTCCTTTTTATCTCCTCCAGCGACACAAACATTTACAACAGACCCTTAAGATTCAGGCCAAACACCTTTTTGTTTTTTTGTCATCACAGCTTTGAATACGCTGCGACATGTTTGCATGAGCACCGACTTGAGATGTTTGCTCTTGGAAAAGGTGAGACAGCTATTCTTATACAGTGATTAATGTCAGAGGTTTAGAGGAAAATGAAATAAAAAGGATAAAAGAACTTGTGCCCTGTGCTCGTGTTTTGAAAAGGAAAAAACTCAAAGGTGCCACATCCTTCTCTGAAACAAAGCTAAAGAGCCTGAAAGACAAGCATGGGTGCTTCACTATTTGTCCCTCTGGACTACCCTATCTTGAGAATGCAATGTGTGTGTGTGTGTGTGTGTGTTTGCAGCATACACACACACACACGAAACACACACCCTCCATGCCCCCAGGTTCCTCCTGACTCTCTCCCCTCGCAGATCAGAGGGACCCGCTGTCCCTCCCCACACCGCATTGCAAATGAAAAGGAATGCGCTGATAAAAGGCCAGATCCTAGAGATGAGAGGGCAGGAGGAGGACAGGGGCAGCGAATACTAAAGGCGGGGGGGTCGCCTCTTGGGGAGATGAGAGGTGGCGGAGGAGTCAGTGTTGGTAGTAGTGGGAGATCATAGCCGCGCTCCCCCTCAGCGGCGTTTGATACAGGGCTTTTGTCGCTCTTTCAGCGGCGCATTGTTGGGTGGTGTAATCCCCGTCGGATTACAAAGGGCTTCCCTTTTCATATGGGGCTGGCCCAGCAGGCAGGTGGCTGCGGCTCTGTGGAGCTGTCAGGGGGAGGGAACCTCTTTTCCAGGGGAGGGGACCCCAGTTCCTCTTACCTTCACAGGGGCTTTTTGCTGGGAGGCCAGTCAGGCGCAGGTCAACGCGGGGCCAATTCTGACATGAGATTCAACTCGGCCTGACCCCGGGGCTTCCTGCAGAGAGCTGACAGGGAAGGACACCATCATGACACAGTCATCAACGTGATATACGGAAAATTATTAATATACGATGATGCGCCGAGAGGAAACTGCTGCCGATACTGCTGTTTACTTCCCGAGTAGTAAAACTGAGCTGTATTTAATATCGAAAATGCAACAGAGCTGCAGCGATTTTGATAATCAATATATGGTTTCATCATTTTTTTTTTTAAATATGTGATGATTTCACTTTTTCAAATGTGACATTACAATAATATTAAATACTCTGGTTTTGGACATGACTCGGACAAAACGAGTTTCTGACAAAATGATTAAACTAGAAAATAACTGGCAGATGCTCAATGATAAAAAATAAATATTTGCAGGAATCCTAAAGAGCAACTTCCCTTTTTGGACTTTAATATAAGAGAAGACATGGAATCTTTGCAGCTGGTTGATGCAAACAGCCTTTTATTTTTGTATTTCAACATAGATATGATGCAAAATGTTGCATGGAGACACATTTCTGTTGAAATACTTAGGATTGTGAGTCTCTGAAATGACAGATTACGTGTGTGTGTCTGTGTGATGTTGCCTGGGATGTGAAATAATTATCCTGTGAGCTTGAATACACACACTACACATTTCAAAAAGCAGGACAGACACAGGACAAGTCCCACCCGGTCCTGATGGATATCTGGTGTGTGCTGTCGATGTGAGCGGTGGCTGATGGAGCTTTGGTTATTTGATGACTTTTCCTTGTCGTGTCTCTGTGATACAGGATCAATAAGGCGATAGAAAGGCCCACCACTTGTATTAGCTCCTCCACCGCTGCCTGGTCCACACATGTCAGCTGTGTGCGTAGAAGCTCGGGTCCGAACCACTGCTGTTCCCCCTCTGCTGCTAATACACACCATCCATCCATGAGCTGTCACATATAGCGAGGGACCAATTTAGCTTCGCCGCATTGTTGTCAGAAATATCCTAATTAGTTTCTCAGCTTCAGTCACAGACCCATCAACGTGGTGGATACTGTAAATTAAACAGTGAGAGGGAGAATTTGTCAGACCTAATTTGACACGATGTGCTATTCAGGGTGAAGATAATGTTCAACCATTTTCAAATCTGAGGCCACGTGTAGTTTATTAAAAGGTTTTCACTGTGTAAATATTTCCAGTGAAACATCACTCAAAAGCAAAAAAGCTTTGATTTACACATCTAAAAATAAAATGCTGAAAAACCTACATAGTGTATGGAATAAAACAAAATAAATAATTTGAATTACCATTTTATGTTATAGAACTGTGATTAACCATTTTACAACGTCAGTATCTACGTGGCACACAGTGAGCACTAGAAGGCAGCGCCGGTTCAAACATCAATCAACTTGCAATCAAATGTAAAATAAAAACCATTCATTAAAAACAAATGATTCATTCATTGTTTACAAAAGACGTGGAAATGTACACCCTGAATTAAAATCAAATAAAGTTCGAAATTTGTGGTAATTTCCGATTTTCCACTGCATTGAACGACAGTGACATCGCGAGTACTTGAATGCAGCACATGCAAAAAAGTCGTGTAAAAACCACTTAGCAAACGTAAAATCAAAATTAAATTGGCAAGAAACAATTCATACATTATTTATCAGAATCATAGAAAATTATAGAATCAACAAATAAACTAGATTTAATAAAATAACATCGACCCCTGTTTCTGCTTAATCTCTGATTTCCGATTTTACAACTGCATTAACCGACACTGCCATCGCGGGTACTTGAATGCATCGCGAACGATGTGGAGCTGTGAACTTACCCAGAAACATAGCCGGGGCCGGGTTAGCTCATCAAGCTAGCTCATCAGCGGCGCCAGGTGATAGACGGGTCCAGGTAAGCGCAACACGTGGAAGCGAGTTGAAATAAGACTTAAAGGAGATTTAATGGAGGTTCATCGTGTGAAGCTTCATTTCATTAGCCGGCTAACAGCTCCTAGTTCCGGCTGACGACCCCCGTCCTGCCGCCAACAGGCCTACGGCTCCATGTTGGATTTACAGGTGTAGGACCGTTGCTCCAGGTGAGTCAGGTGACCTCAAACAAAATGGTGGATAAACACCACAAACCAGAAGCCACGTGGTTTTCATTAAGAGTCCACTCCAAGTTGCTTGTGGTGAATTTAAATGAGGATTTCTGGCTCTAAACTGCTCACTGTGCATTATTTAGTGGAACAAATGAGCCGTGACACCATGTTGGGAAATGATTTAATGCTCAAACTGGATCCAAACCCACAAACAGGCTGTTAATTAGTTTCACCACGGAACTGGGTCACTCCTGCATAAACACACTTCCTCTAATTCAGGACTTTACTGCACACATTCTCAATTCAGGGTTTTAAAGGTGAATTAATCCAAGTAATGCTTCACGTGACTAGTCGCTAAATTCCAATTCAATTCTAAAACCATCTCTTAAGACGTTTCCTGGAAAATAATACACTTAAATATATATAGTTCAGGTTTTATACTTCAAGTACTTTCTAAATACTAAGTCCAGTGTCAACATCTAATCACATTAGTAAATTTTGCTTCAAAAGAGTCTAAAAAGATGAATGAGTTAACGTAGTTTACTGTTGAAGGACTAATTGATTAATTGACGAGTTGCTTCAGCTGACTCATGTGCTTGATCTAAAACCTGTTGGCAAAGGATTTTTCCAAAACCAAAGTGCTGTTGCTTCTTGGCTGCTCGTCTCCTGCAGTCGTGTTTGTGCTGCTGGATGATGCGTCTTATTTTAAAGTGAGATTTTGATGTCATGATTTTGGGGGATGTAATATACAGGTCAGGGGTCCCCTCAGGGTAAGACCATTATGTTGAGTAGTATTTATATATCTTTTTAGATAATATGACTTTAATACTTTGACTTCAAAATGATCAGTGACAAGGCAAAACTCTGGAGCTGCCGGGGCTTTGTGTTCTTGCTCCAGGACGCTCAAGTAGGTTTTACTACAAAAGTTAAAATCTGTGTCTACACGAGTCAAATCACGATTACACAGCCGGAGCTGCACGTCACCACCAGTTGCCTATTTTGTGATTCACCACAGACGCCTACATGGTCTTTAAATGTCTTGTTCGGTTTCACCTCTTTATTATCAGGTTATTCCCGGTTTTATTGCTGCCTAAAGGAAGCAGGGTCACGGCCCCCACTTCTGTACGGCGTCGTTATTGTGTCAGGTCTTTATCAGTGTCTGTCAAATCTGTCCTCGGCCTCTTCTGAGAAAACCAGAGTGTGCAGGAAGTCGCCGCCTGTGCTCCTGCTCCACCCCGTTTTGTGCAAATCGAGGTGCTTGCACGGAAGTCAGGTTTCAGAGCCAGAAGTGACAGGTGGCTTGATGCTGTGATAGTGAGCGTGGACGTGTGCATGCCAGGATTCTGCTTCTGCTGCTGGAGCTGTGACATTATGATAGAGACCGGGTTTGCATAGGCACAGTCCGAAAAGTCTGCAGACCAAAGTGACCTGAGTTGGACAGGTGAAAGTCGGGGGATGGGGACATTACCGGCAGACGTTAAGAGACTTTTGAACGGTAATGCCTTTTTGTTTTTACACGTCAGTTCCTAGCTCTACTAGTTTGTACCTCAACAACAACCCTAACTTTTAGCTTCATCATTTTCTTTCCATTGTTTTTATTCTTAAATCTCTTGCTAATAAAATGTTGCTTCAAGTTGAGCAAACAAAACCAAACACTATAAAATATGATCTTTCTCAACTTGTAATAAACATTGTTCCTGACATGATGGTTCTGTGTTATTAGCCACATTTGCATGTTCTGTCAGAGGGTCCATCCCGGCCTCTGGATTTGCATTTGCCAGTCGGCTCATGTAGAGGATGGAATCAGATAAGGGATGTGAGCCGACCTATTTTGCCTACAGTGTCATGGACTGGTCTCTCTTCTTATTCTCTACTAAAAATGAGTTTACAGCTCATAAAAGAAAATGTTGACATAACTGTTTACACACATTTATCAATGTAATGTCTTTGGATTTTTCGCTTCAGAGATCACACAGCAAGTAGCTTTATATTGTTTAATTTGCCTTCAGAAATATTGTGGTGGTCACGTTAGAAGCAGTAGAGATAGATAGTGCAGCTGACATGTTAGGAAAAGGTTGGATATTCAAAATACAATATTTCGTTAATTTGCAGGCTTTATTACTGTTGTTGGAATGTGTTATATTGTTCACGTGTCCATCTGCTGTATAATGATAAAGATCTGTAACACACAGCAGTTCTCAGTGCTCTGCAGTCAGGATATGTTGTTTCCATTAGACCTGGCAAACAGTCAAGTGTGACCTGTAACACCACATTATGATATTTTATCCAAGTGAATAATTGGAGGAGGTTTGAATGGGGAAAATTACAATTTGACACTTCATCATGTCTTCAGTCTGTAACCCTGAAGTCACGAACTCCATGTTTTCTGTGTCCTCAGACTGTGAAACTTTTATATCAGAGATCCTTCAAAATGAGGAGCTCGGTGAAGACGCCCAAGAGGCGCGGAAAGTGCTGCTGAACAACTTTACAGTCGTCCATGTGAGGTAGGGGTTCACCTCCAAGAGCTGCGTCCAATCAGCAGGAGACAGAAAACTGCTTCGCCTGTTACCTCTGCCAGGGAGGTTATGTTTTCATTGGAGTTTTTCTGTCTGTCAGGATTACAGAGAAACTACTGAACCATCTCCCTAAATGTTTGTGTAGGGGTTGAACAAGTTGGGAAAAGTGAATTTTAAATAACCTTCTCTAACATGGTGAGATTGGGGGCTGTAATCTCCAAGCAATCTTCTAGTTACAGTGTAATTTCATTACACCATTATCCAACTTTTGCTTTTAATGTCACACAAGTTCTTCAACTGTTGCTGTAATTGTCTTAAACACAGATTGCAAAATTGCATTTGAAGGAAGTCATTTGGTCTAATGGTGTCACCTTCAGGATGTCTTACTTGCTCTTTTTTAGATTTCTATTTCAAGTTTATAAAGTTTTCTCATAGGAGATTCTTATCAGAATAAATCACTCTTATTCTTAGTTTCCAAACAGGATATAAACAGTCCTTTAAAACACAAAGAGCTGCAGCTCTTGTGAGAAGAGCAGTCGTTTACTCCGGAAACAACCGTCTCCTCTCGTGTCGCCTGCACGACTCAATAAGAGACTCTTGCAGTAAACCTGTGGTTTTGTGGTCTTATGTGCAGGAAACCATTTGCTGAATGATGCAAGCACAGACATCTTGAGTGAACATGTTTTGATATATTTCCCTAATTTGACTTTACAGAAACCTTCAAGAATTCCCCTTCCCATGTGAGTAACACGACCCAGAACCAAACTATCAGTCTTCTATCAACACTGCTGAGCTGTTTTTATATATGAACAGTATGTGTGCAGATAACAAGCTCTGATAGAAGAAACTGCACAATCTTATGATTATTATGGTTTATCATTAACTACTGAAATGTTCTTTATCTCCCTCTTCCACACACACTCTCAGCGGACGTCAGGGAGGACGAGGGTTCTGATGACAACCGCAGCTCCAGCCTGGGTCGCTCTCTCCCGTCAGACGACGCCTCTGACTTCCAGGATGACACCGGCCCTGACAGTAAGTTGACAATAGTCCTGATTCCCCGTTTGTCTCAGTGCGTGAAATCTATTTGCGCAATGCAGAGATCTCGGCTCCCAAAATGTGTGTCTCTGCGCGGCAAAGCGGCACTAATGGCTTTTTCCTCACTACATTAGTTTGAGGGAAATGATTCTGAATTCCAGCAGCAAACATCGCACGATTATATTTATCTTTCAGCTCGTACCAGCTAGTTCAGCCAAGGACAATGGGAGAAAATTTAACCCCAAAAAGTGACACGTACACGTCGGCATCATCTTGGTAAACACACGTTTCCGCTGAACGGCTACGCTGTGGAAGGAATTCGGTATCGAGGTGGAAAGGTGGAGTGGTCCCAGGAGAGGAAGCAGCTTTAACACACGATCCTTCACATCGTCCCTGAAACGCCGACCCCTCGCCGCAGGAGGCGGGGGGGCAGGTGTTTTCTGCTGAATGCTGATGCTCGCCCTGTTAATTTGAGACCACATCAGTGAAATTTCCCCTCTTGTCCCGGCCTCCTACCCCTTCACCCTGCTCCGCTGACATCATTGGCTCCTCCTCCCTCTCCTCTCCCTCACAGCCAGTGTGCAGGTGAAGGCCAACCTGTGAGGAGAAACAGGGCTGCTCCTTCACTGAGGCCCGATTGGTGACCTAGAGCTCCCTCCAGTGGCAGGTCCTCTGCTCCTGGTCTGTGTCCCTGAGCTGTGGCAGGCAGGGAGGCAGCCCACACAGAGAGGAGGCTGTGTAGCTGCAGGCTAATGCAGTGATTGATTGACCCCGAGCCCCTCTATTCTTTCACAACCGGGTTTGAAATACAACACTGTACCTGAGGGGCCATGTGGGTTCTGTCCCTCTCTCTCTATATCAATCTTTCTCTCTATCTTCCTTTCTCGGACTTGCCCTCCCTCCCGTTCAGACTTCTTTTATTTTTTTGTATTTGAGAATCTATGCAGCAGCTAATAGCCCGGGACGTGACGTGCTGCAGGTGGGCATTACCGACTCCCCCGCCTCAGGTGCCAATCTCCACCCTGCACACTTTGTGAGCTCGTCTCAGGAGGTAATGTAGGAATCATCTGGAATTTCCCGCCGCAGTCACTTTGTGTTACCGGTAGTTAATGCCAGCTGGATGTAGTCAAAAAAAAAAACATCCCCTTATTTGGAAACGGCGTAATGAACTGTTCCGTCCTCAGAAGAGTAACTGCCGCCTTTTACTCCACAACTTTGAGGAAAAGCAAAGTAAACAATTCACGGCAGATGGCGGCAACATGGACCCAC
Source organism: Platichthys flesus (assembly GCF_949316205.1). Classification (NCBI taxonomy): domain Eukaryota; kingdom Metazoa; phylum Chordata; class Actinopteri; order Pleuronectiformes; family Pleuronectidae; genus Platichthys; species Platichthys flesus. The sequence goes on along the minus strand of NC_084964.1, from coordinate 19,272,630 downwards.
GAGGAAATAATAAAGGGCGAGATTTCCTTCGGGAGAAAAAACAAAATCAAACTGTAAAATGCTTTAAAAATTCCCCTTTAGGCCATAATGGTAACACGCCCAGCTACAAATACGCCGTCTGTTACCTTGGAGCACGATGGTTGTTTACGCTCTAACACGATGTCACACCATTGTCGATGTTAAATGTGAGAAATAGCCAATTATGCCGCATCCCCGGAATGTTCTTCCCCTCCCATTTGCATTTAGCTTTTATGATCACCCACTGATGCCCACTTGACACCGAATAACTACACTTCAAAAACAAAATCACATTTTTTGTCGGATCAATAATAATCACAACATTTGATTCCCGTTTAGAAGAAGCTACACGTCACAGGGCTGTGGCGTTTTTATTGCTGTGGGACTGCAGCCGCGTTGGTGCAGTGAATGGACTGTGTCCTCACCGAAAGGGCACCGGGAGTTCATAGTTCATTCCCTGTTCACCGCCAGTGGAAAGAGGCGTCTCACACTTCTCTGCTGGGCGCTGTGTTTCAAGGGAAGAGGGGGTGTTTGAGACCACCTAATGAAATCAGTGCGATTTATCGAGGAAGACTCGTCCGGGATGAAGATTTAAAATGTTCTTATATTCCTTCTAATGTAGACATGAGCTCGTTACCTTGAGCTTTCAAAGAATAAAGTTTGACTTTGAGGAAAAAGACAAAAAACTCTTGAGTACTATCGAGTGTAATTGTAGTATTTTATTTGGGGCTTACTGTACACAATAGAGACGTTGTGAGTCGGAGGATGTATGATCCGTGGTAATCGACTGGCTGCCTGCGCTGCTCTCTGCTCTCTAACCAGAGAGTGAGTGAGTGTGAAGTCGATGGGTTCTTCTACACGCGGGAGGAGCCTGTGCCGTTTGATTAGATGCGGTGGCCCGTTGTCTTCAGCGGACTGGGTGACACCAGATTTGTAATGGCTGACAGGAACAGATGGAGCCTCCATTGTTAGCCCGGGTGTCTGCATGGTAATGTGAACTGAGTTTCACCCGCCGACCGCACCGGTGACCTGACCGCGCCTGCAGCCTCACCCCAGCCTCCTCTGCCCCCTACAGCCGGCTCCACCTCGTTTTGAGCTCCCACTCGATTTGAGGATGTTTCTTTTTCACTCCCCACCCCCCCCCCATCTCACACACACACGTACATTCCTGTGTGTTTTGCATACATAAACAAAAAACTTCTCCCTCTAGTGTAGACAATCTATTCCTCCTCACACACACACACACACACCCCAGAAGACCCCAGGAGACAGCCGGAGACGTGGGGCTCTCGGTCCTGTCAAGCTGTTTGCAGGTCAAGTTTATGAAGTCGAAATGGCCTGTTTGTTTTTCTTTGATTGGGGAGCACCGCTGGGCGCTCGGGGGTGTTTGCTGGGAAACTGCAGCGATGACAGAGCGCCGCAGGAAGAGCTTTGTTTCAGGAGGCGTGCAAAAAAAAAAGAAAAAGAAGATGGCGCTTTTGAAAAGTCTGTGTCTTCTTCTTTGTGATCGTCGTGATGCTGCCGGCCTGTAGCTGTGCAGCCAGGTGCTGGTGTCACGTTATCTTGTGTTTGGTTAATGAAGCGTTCAAATCACATCATCTCATATAAAGTATGATTATTTACTGTGTATAATTTGGTTTATATTGTTTAATGTCTCTGAGATCTATAGGTGATTAGATTAGATTAATTTATCAATTAATTGGTCATGAAAAGTCTTAATTGCTTAAAACTCAAGGTGAGTTTTTCAAATCACTTGCATCAATAAAATAGATTTTTACTTCCACATCAGACAAAGAAGCTGCAGATTCCTGAAATATAGAAAGTGGAGCAAAGGATAATTTGACAATTTAAATTTTTTATGATTTAGCATTAAGTTTTAAAAAATACACCCCAGCATGACTCCTGTCAGTGATTACAGCTCCAGTATAATTTCCTAAACCAATTACTGGCAGTAGAATGCAGTGGGATAACCAATTTGAAGGCTATATCTAGCTGTGGCCTATTCCTCATTTGAATACGAGGAGCCACTGCACAGTAACAACATTATTACATGGTGCTGGTAAATAGAATAGTAAATTAAAATTTTGTCATTTTGGCCGAGCCCTGAAAAAGCTATTTAACGTGAAGTGTTTTTGAGTGTGCATGCCCCGGCCTCTTGGCTGGGGGAACAGGAAAAACAAAGCCAGCTGACGGATGGATGCTCCATTAGGGGGTTAATCAGCGATGCTCTAGGTGCCAACTGGCCCTCGTCTGCGTTTGAAGTCAAATTGAGTCATGGAGGAAGAGGAGGGTTGTCGGTGCTTCACAGAGGAACAAATGACTTTCAATGAAAATGTTTGAACGCCCCTAAAGAAACAGCTTAGTAACATTAATACCAGTTTTCTTTCTGGTATTTGCTTGAATGCACCTGGATGCTGTTTGAAGTGTGCACAGCTGACCTCCGTGCACGTTTTGATGGTGCCATCGCCTCACTCGCTGAACTCCTGACCTTTTGGCCTCTTGCCTGTCCGACCCGTGACCTGTCTGCACTCACTCCACAGTTGAGTGAGCGATCGGCCTTCCTGTCTCCGATCGCCCATCGCTCACCGAGTTTCTCCGGACCTGCTAATAATCATCTACAGTATCCACCCGTCGGAATATCTGCCCGGAGATTAATTTTTCACCCCTTTCGTCGGTGTATTGATTTCATGACATTTGCATAGCGGCTGCTCGTTTGCGAGGAAGCGAGGAACATGTTAATGACCTCCCCCCCCTCCACCTCCCCTCACTCTCCTTTCCTCTCCACCCTCTGTTGCAGCCTGCAAGCTTTTCTAGAAAGACACACACACACACACACTCACATTACGAGGCAGGAGCAGGCACCGTGCATCGCTGCGACTGCTTGCCATCAGGGTTCAAAAGTTCACTCTATTCCCTCAGGGCTACTGTGCTGCTGCAGATGCTGATAGTCTTTTCTTTCCCTCTCTCTCTCCCTCTCTCTCTCTCCCTCTCGCTCTCTTCTGGCTGCCTTTCTCTCCCTCTCTCCCTCGCTGTTTACACTATTAATCTTGTACACTCTCTCTCACACGCTCACTCACGCTGCCTGGCAAGAAGAGAGCGGCTTGAAGGGGGGATTTGGACGTATTTAACCGAAGGGCATCCATCACTCTCATCCCCGGCTTCGCCCCCACGAAAAGCCACACTGTGTAGTTTTTGCATCCTCCTGGTTTGTGAGCTCTCCGTTGCAGCTCTCCCCTCGTTTGCTTTGTTTTATTGTTGCATTGCATATAATTACATCCCTCCGTTGCCTCTGGTGTCGCTGCGTGTTGAAACCCGGGGAGAACAGGCGAAGGTAAATGTGCTGCAGTCCATCTGCAAGGAGGCACATAGGCAGAATGCAAAGTGGGAAGCTGGGGCAGGGTGGCTCCTAATCTCCCCCAGAGCTGTCAATGTCACAGACAAATAGCAAAACTATCAGATGCGGCGGGTTCACCCAGAGGTTAGCGTTCCCAGGTACCTCCTGCGTTCACTCCCTCTCTTTCTCCCCCTGCCTTGCAAATGAGAATTTGATTTTGCCCTCCGCTGGAATCCATTCCTGGAGATGAATGAAGTTTCGATGCCAAGCCCAGGTGGCCCCGCTGATTTCTTAGGGAAATAAATGGAGATGGGAGAGATGTGTTGGCCTGTAAACAGACAGTGACACGACGGCTTCCAATGCCTCTGGGATCCCTCTGTTTAATTGTTGCTGTAATGTAGCACTTTAAGGTCATTAACATACCCTTGTGGAGTTATTCCTCTTTACACCGGGATCAACGCATGGCTGGGAGAAGTCAGCAGCGTGTGTGTGTGTGTGTGTCTGTGTGTGTGTGTGTGTGTCTGTGTGTGAGTGGCTTTGATGTCGTGTGAGGATTGAATATCTACAGCTTTTAAAAATCATTGATCTATTCATGATACTGACCTGAGCTGTAAGTCGGCTTGTCAAAAAGAAATGGAATCAGAAGTGAGTGGAATGAGGCCTGGTTTTATTGTGAAGGAACTTGACAGTGGTGTTTATGGTTCGCTTGATTTAAATAAACCAGTAATGCATTAAGATAGTTAACTTCAAAATATCAATTAAGTGAATAAATGAATAATTAAATTCAGTGTTTTATTTTTTTATTTTTAAAAGGCTATTTTGCTTTATTTGATTGTAATTGTTATTTCGATATGATTTTCAGAAACTAAGTATTAAAAGAAGCATTTGCTAAATAATGTTAATCTTCCTGTTCATCCTGTTTTATATCATATTACTTCATATGAGTTAATTTGTTTATTGTCACTAAATCAGTTTTGAATAATTTCGGCGGCAGTTACTGTCGTGCAGGAGGATTTACCGTTTGTGTGAGTGTCACACGACAAAGTGTTGTGTGTTTTTCTTAGAACAAAATAAAGAGGATAAAATAGTTAAAAGAAGTTAAAGATATTTGTTTTTAAATGTTAAATATGGAAGATTTGTACAATTATCTTATTATTTTGACTCATAAATGTAAACAATGATTTTAAAATACACAGTTATTAACTGACAAAAAACCTTATGATACTTTTACGGCCTCTATTTACAAATGAGCAATAATTTCTGTAGAAAAAGAGGAAATAAAGACAATAGTACTGCAGCATTTTCTAATTTACTGTGAAAAGGCCAAATCCTAAATCAGTTTTTACTATTATTATTATTATTATTAAGACTAAATGGAATCCTGCTAAATTATATAATAAAAATATCACAGTAATTATGTTATAAATACAATTTAAAAAAGACAGCGTTTATAGAAGCTGTGATAATAAACTCATTCTTCATGCATATTCATCTTTCTATGATTTCCAAATTAAAACTCATACGGAGTTTTGAATTACATGAACCCAAACAAATAAAATATCAAATCCATGATTTCAGCCATTGAAAATATTTTAATAGAATTTTCTTATGTTCAAAAACAATTCAGATTTAACCTGATTTGAATCTTACTGAGCGTTTGGCTGCATTTTGCTTTGAGAGAAATAATTTCCCTGTAACACCTGTTGCCTCCCGACCTGCTGGTGATTTATAGAAGGAGTCCATGAATAAATGCATCATGTAATTGTTTACTGGCATAATATGTAACGGAAGTGACCATAAAATAAGAGTGATTATACGTAAAGGTAATAGGCATGAGACATCGCTCGGAAGCCCTAGTGCATCGCCACAGAACCTCTTTGAACATATTTACTCACCATTATCGCCAAAATGATATTTGAAGCATTTTAGTGGAAATAACAGAAGCGTTGTAAAGTTGCAGTAACTGTGCGTTGGGGGGGGCGAGTGTCTCTGGAGTGTGTGTCCCTGCAGGCTCGCTCGTTGACGGGGTTATGTCCCGTCTCTATCACCGACCCACCGGCTCTCCTGTGGACCCCAACTCCTCCACTCTCTGTATTTATATTCCTACATCTGTGGGGGGGCTTTCTTTGTTTTTATTTCATTCTTTTTTTATCTCTATCCCCGTTATATTTATATATATATATTTTTTTTGTGTGTGTCTGTCAGTGAAGCAGCTGAAAACCATCCCCAGCGATTAGAGGATCATTGTATCTGCAGTTAAGCATTTGAATAGTGGTAGTAAATCTAGAAAAGGGAAATTCAGGGTCGCTGCAGACGCTGCTTATAGCTGCCCAGGGGGAAGCTGATGTCACATTGTAAATTTAGCCCCTTAGTGTCTTCACAGTGGCGGCGGCCCGAGATGGTTGAACGCAGGTGGAGAGCAAAATTAAACCCAGAATGACTTGACATCTATTCCTGCACTGAAGCCACGGACGTTTTATTTTTCTTCCAAATTGCTTCAAATGTAAGAGTCGGGACAATAAGAGAGAAACACCAGATATGTCTGCGTGGCGTGTAGCTGCAATCTCATTGATTTTTCTTTTTTTCCTTTTTCCAGGATCCAAATCGTTTAAAGAAACAAACCTGTGCACGTCGAAGCTTTTATTAAGGCGTCGCTCAGTCGAAGAAGCTTTTATCTCAAGTCCGAGACAGAGATTTGTTCTTTTAATCTGATTGACATGTGTGATTAAAAAAACAAAACAACCCCACCTTAATCCCTCCTGCATAAAGTCCCATTAAACCTCAGTTGAAGCCATGCAGGCATCTCGCAGCCTGATATAATGCACTCCATGTTTTCTTTGGTTTTAAACACGTGCATTAGGAGGGCTCTAAACACGGTTTATGTATCGATGACTGAGGTCCTAATCAAATCAGGGGGGAGGAGGGGAGCCGTTCTGCCCTTAACCTCAGTGCCGCTCAGTCTCCCTCCTCCCTCCCGGCGGCCGCCTCGCTGCAGGGACGCTCGGCAAAGGGCCTCTGCGGTAATGAGGAAAAATGTATCAATTTAGCTGTGGCCTGCTCGCAGATTGAGCGCCGGGTGGGTGAAGGTGCACTGAGTGAATCCTTTTTCCTAATCAAGGACAGTATCGAAGAGGATTGCGGTCTCGCTCGCTTCGTCTGTAGAATCAGCGGCATTCCTCCCCTCAGCCCCCCCCCCCCCCCCCCCCCCGGGGCCCGGGGAGCCTCTCTCTGCCTTCTGTTTCACCTCATCAGCAGAGTTCACATGGAGGTCGGGTCCTGCCCCCCCTGATGCTGCATTCAATGCAATACCTCTTGCATGGAGAAGGCAGCGTGAAAGCCCCCGTGCTCAAGGACTAAGCAGAGGAGAAAGAGAACATATGATAACTTGACCATTTTGATTCCAACCTGTGCTGCGTGACTGGGGGGGGGGTCACCTTTTCTACTCTAAATAGATTTATTAATCCCATTGATCCTCTCCTCTGTACCTTTTTTAAAAATCAGTTTCCTACAGAATAGATGTGATGCATTGAAAACATTTGTGTGATATTAATTTGCCACAAGGTTGTTTTTCATTCTCGGCCTTTTGGCAATTTGATGTTAACAATCTGAAGCAATAGCAGATTTTCATTGTGAATTCAAAAATGCACTGGATTCAGTTTCTCAACTGTAACAGGCACGTTTATATCGTCTGGTTTTCGGCTGCACGTCAGAAGAAGAGAAGCGGTTTCAATCTAGCTCCTGACGGACATTTTATCGACCAAATGTTTAATACAGAAAATAACTCGTACGTCAATAATGAAAATGACTAAAAAGGGCATAAAAGAATAAGTAGTAGATCACGTTGTGAACAGAGGGACACAATAAAAGTTGTGTTTCAGCATGACGATCACACCCTGTCAACATCACAAAGGAAAATAAATTTAGTATCACAAGCACGAGATAATAATAAATGAGTAAATACTAAAGATGCATGACACACACACACAGACACACACACACTAAACAAAGAAAGATAGACGGAAAAGACGAGACACTCTTGACAACCAGGATTCGAGGCCACACACCAGATTTCAGCCCAGCAGATGATGAACAGAGCCGGAATAATATCAGTTCATTTTTATTTTCTTTGAAGACATTTCACTCATCACACTTGGTTCAGACAAAGCCCTCTGTAAATCAAACATCGTAAATACAGTCATCTTCCACGAGGACACGTCTTAATGTATTTGTGAATCTATAAATCGGCCTCATTTCAAGTGACAATAAAAACAATCGTGTGGATTAATTCCATGAAGCATGGAATTGCTTAAGATGTGGTAAGAAAAGCCCTGATCAGTCTCAACTCCTGCTTCTTCCAGTAATTCTCCATGTAAATGATAACAGAAGTGTTTCTGTAGCTGGGGACACAACAGAGACCCCCTGCTGGGTCGGAGCCGTCCCTGGGCCGTCGCTCCTCGTTCGCTTCCTGCTCTCCAAACGGAAAAGATAATGAAGCGCCTGCTTACTTTCCTTTTACCGGTGCCATCATCTGTACCACTCAACATCTCCGGTGCCTTTCTGTGTTTTCACAACATCTCCGTTGCATTACGACCACCGTTAGATCTAATGTAACGTATTAGTCCTCCCACCCAACCATTTGCCTTCATTTTGATTCACTCTCTCTCCAGCCTTTGATTGACTTTCAGCCTAACTAAAGTGGATTTTAATGAGAGAATACATTAACTCCCTCTGGTCATGCTGACATAAATCAGCCCTTTCTTGGAGGATCAACTGCTGAGCTCATAACACCATGCTGAGAGAGTGTGAATAACCAAATGAGAGATCGTGGCGGTGGCAAACTGCTGCCAGCTCAGATGCATTGTTGTGCGTACCCCTCTGAAACACACCCACCCCATCACGAGTTTAAACCAAGTTCAGGGAGGCAGCAGAACGAGGCAGTCACCAGCACACGGGTCAGCTCGCTCATGGAAATGCTCCTTTACGTGTCGGGATCAATTAAACACATATTTCTGGTCAATTTCTATTGATTATCTTCTTCCATTTGGAAACTGGGGGGGGGGGGACTCAAATCTTTTCTTGCTGATTACCACTGAGAGCCGTTAGATTCAGTTATCGCGGCCCCGTAGCAAGTCCTCACCTTGATTTACGAAACACGGGGAAGCGACTCGCAACATCACATCTATCCGCTTCTCTTTGTTGGTAATTGCACTCAGCTAAATAGGTTATGCTGAAATATCAATAAATTGCCATCAAATTAATGTCAATACCAAAGCTGTGGATGGGGCTAATTAAAACGCAAAAGGGATGAAAATGAAGTCATGGCATTGCCCTGAATAATTGATGCTGCAATTTATGATTTTTATGAAAGAGTGCCGTCTGTCTGCGAGTTTGATGAGGCCTTAATTAGATGCATTAATGTGTCTCTCTGTGCCTGTGCTCAAACTCAAAACTCAAACACCATGAGGGCGGCTGGCCTTGTCTTTTTTTTTCAACGCTCTAAATTACACGTTTTCAAATAACATTACCTCCTGAATATCCACTTAAAATTGCATTGGTCCCAAAGAGGTGTTAGTGTGTGGTTTTCATTAAAAGAGGCATTGTTACCTCAGGACCAATCAGACTCTGCTTTTGTTTCGGGAGGGATCGGGAGCAGAATGAAGCAGGGTGATGCTTCAAGGCTCTGCTGCGACCCCGTGGAAGGATCTAGAATTATCGTGCACGTGTTTCAGTTTCCTCCGTTGTGCTCACGTTTGAGGACGCGTACAAAGGACAGTCAAGTGAGGTCAGGTCACTCTGCGGCAAAGTGTTAAACACGCGCAAAAAGTGTAATGTTTATTGACTCGAGCAGATCAGAGTGATCCCATGTTGATTCTGCACCTCCTCATCTATTAGCCGGGCTGGACCTCGGAGATAGATGAAGAGCGAGGGAGGCAGACGGATGAGGGGATGAGAAGCGGGCCGCTACAGGGGAGCAGGCCCAGAAGGGAGAAATGGACGGGCTGCTGGCGGATGGATGAGGTGGAGGAGCGTAATGACTGCTCCATGTTATGATGTACTGAATCAGGTTCTCTTTGACAAAACACTCCTGAGCACCTCTGTATTTATTGTGTCACCGGTCAGTCCATCCACAAAAGGCCGGCTGATGATATGTGAGTGTGTTAGTGCCGTGAGGTGTCTGGGGCTCTGCTCTGGAATGACCTGCTCATCCGTCAGGCCCACGAGCTGCAGCGGCAGCGGGGTGTAGGTTCACACGCTGGACTGTTGAGAAGTTAAATCCCAGGAATGTTAACCAAGGTAAAGACAGATATCAACTTCATTTACTCGTCATGAGAATCATTGTCAACAAAGTCGAGAGAACCTCCTCCAATCAGCCACGGGAGAGAGTAGTTAGTAATTTTCTTTAAATCAGGAAGAGGTTCCTGGTTTTGTAATGTTGGGGGGGGTCTTTGTTTAAGCTAGAGGACCCTGTTGGGGGTGACATGTTTGGGTTTTCCCAGCAGTTAAACAGGGCCCCTTTGAGGGGGATGGACCTCAGGCATTCCCCTTGTCATCAGCGGTCTGAGGTGTCACACAGGCTCCTGGAAATGGTCTTTAAATTGTTCCTGTGTTTCAGACTCAGAAGGCGGTTCCTGTTCATGAGACTAATGCCTGTTGACTAATGAGTTCGAGGAAGCCGAGCTTTGTTTCTGACACGTGGGTAAACCAGGCAGTCCTGTTGAAGCACAGGGCAGAACGTGGGGCCTGGAGGTCAACCAGGGGTCAACGGCTGAAGGCGGGACAACCGGTCAAGTGAGCTCATTCCTCGGTAGAACCTCTGAACCATCCTGAACAAGGAGCAGCTGGTTCAAACCGCTTCTCCGGAAGAGTTGTGGTGGACGAGTGGTTCAAACGCACTTTGTGTGTAATCACATATAGATCCCAGCCTCTCCATTAACACAAACAGCCGAGCAAAGTCATCTCCAAACTTCTCCCCAGCACAAATGACTCAGTCGACTTAATGCCATCGGAAATGCATTGTGCGTTGCTTTCCAACAACTGCACTAATTAACTTGAGGCTCTTAAGGTTGTGCCATTGTCCTCTCATGTTGAAAGTTTGACTTTACAAATTGATGAGAGTTGTTCGAGTCCCCACAGGAAGGTTAGTCCCATTAAAAGTGCAATGTGAGCAGATGAATGGACTGCAGCGCTCAGCAGCACTGTACATGTATTGATCCCAGCTTCCTACAGCCTTGCAGGGATGTATTTGATCCACAGGGCTGGAGCCTTTATGTTCAGTGTGTGTGTGTGTGCGTGCATGTGTGTGTGGGGGGGTGAAGCTGCAGCTTAGTAGGCATTAGTGGTGAAAAATTAGCTGATTCATTTTGTTGATTTGTTGCTTTAAGTTCATTAAAAATCAAACATCTTTGCATTTTGAACTTGTGGCTAAAAAAATCCTTTTTGAAGAAGCTCTGAAGTTATGAGCATTTTGATCTATTGAATTATTAGAGCCTAAAAGGATTTGTCAGCTGATATCTGCATTTATGTTTGCCGATGTGCACATTTTCCTATTACAGAACAAACGATGCTGGAAAGATATGTATTCATGTTAAAATAATTGTTATTTCCCCATATATTTGGTCGTATTGGTGTTTTCATAATTATAGTTGTTTATATTTATAAACTGTGAAATATCAAGCATCAATTCCACTTTTCATTCACAAGGATTTAAAAAAAAGACATCCTGGGAATCATTGCCAATTTTTTAAATCTGTATTAGAAATGTTTTAGTCCCTCGTTTCAGCCCCTAGGACGTGTCGGGCTCTATCTTCATATTTAACTGTGTGTGTCACAGACTTCAGTGACATCCCTCCTGTGGCGGCTCAGGACCTCAACAACATCTTGAAACAAGGCTACATGGAGAAGAAACGAAGAGGTACAGCTGCTTCTAGACACCCGATCGATTCTCCTCAATAAGAAGTGCAAATGCTGTATATTGATAGAAACCTACTTATCTGTTTATAATTAGATCACAGCTTCTTTGGCTCCGAGTGGCAGAAGAGGTGGTGCGTCCTGAACAACTCAATATTCTACTACTTTCGTGGTGAAAAAGGTTTGTATGAGAAGCCACCGTGCAGAAGCATCACAGTTAAAACCTGAACTGAATCAGATAACAGCCCCCCCCCCCCCCACAGACAAACAGCAGAACGGCTCCTTCTACATCAGCGGGTACAGTGTGCAGCTGGTGAACAACCTGAGGAAAGACTCCAAGAGAAACGCCTGCTTCGAACTCGTGGCTCCTGGACGACGAGCTTTTCAGGTCTGGACTAGCACCACGACCACCATGTGCAAATACAAGTGTGTGTGTGTGTGTGTGTGTGTGTTGGGAATTAAAAGTAAGGCGAGAGATGCTGTTGTAGAATTGGTGCTAAGTTGCTTTGAGACGACAGAATTGTCCTTACTTAAAATGTGCCTCTCTCCTCTCGAGGAAATATTTAAAACACATCTAAATATATAAATCAGTAAAGACACTGGAGGTTTTATGTCATTCAGAAACAGACTCTGTTACGTAGTTGGTCCACTAGGGAGCAGTGACAATTTATCTGAAAAACAAGTATATGTGTTATTTGATTAGATCTGAAATTATTCATCCACATAAAATGAAAACCTTTATTTGTGATTGTGTCGATTTAAATAAATATTGTTGATATATTGTCATCTGGCAGATTTGATTTTATATGTCCTAAATATTAAAATTACTGTTTTACTATTTGGATAATTCCTGTAATGTAATTTCTTTGTAAAGCAATTTTCTATATTAAGAGGGAAATTTCCTGTTAGCTTATTTTTTATTTCCAAGCCGCCTAGAGAGAGAGAGATTTGTTCCGTATCTCAAAGAGGAAAAATCTGGATTTTTATTTCTGCATAATGCTTCTGCAGAGGAGATGATACTTGCCTCTGTCCCTCCAGTTCACCGCCAGCAGCCCTCAGGAGGCCAGGGAGTGGGTCGACCAGATCAACTTTGTCCTTAGAGGTAAGACTGTTTGTTTCTGCAGTTTGTTTCTGCCCCCCCCCCCCCACACACACACACAGGAAGAGCATTGTCATCTTCAGACGAGGACATTTAAAAAGTCACGAGTAGAAAATAAATACATTTTTGGATTATATAAATAAGATTGACTTGACTTTTAAATAGTCACAAAGATGAATTAGGAAACCCAGTTAAAGCAGAATAAACCCTCTTCTCTTTCTGAGTGTGCTCGTTGTTTCTGAGGGTCTGAAGGTCAGAAGTGAAAGAGTCTTTTATCATCTCTGACTCCAGTGAAAACCAGCAAATCCATCACTAACTGCACACAACTCCTGAATCTCCTGAGTCCACAAGTCGCCCACCATGTGTCACGTGCACCATCACGTAGCTCTAGTTCTCCTCCTCCTCCTCCCCCCTGCTCCGTCCGACCACTCCTCCCCCCCTTACCCTCCTACCAAATTCCAACTTACAGGAAATTGATTGGTAGATGTTCTGGTTATCCTCCAGTGACATTGATTTCTGCCTGGCCGCTGGTGTAGGCCGAGGACCTGATACCCTGTGTTGCAGTGGCCAGTCGCCTGCAATGAGACGGCTCCTCCATCTGAGCGGTCCTGCCTCGGCTACTCTAAAACGGGCTCGGGCTGGGCCACCGATTTGCGGGAAGTAACAGACACTCGGCAGTTTGTCTTACTTCCGTCCAGTCCGGTTTCACTAGGAGATGCAGTCTGAGGCAGAAGATGCAGATGATTCTTTTAAATCCTCCCGAATGAACCAGGCTTCATTTGGCTTTGCAACGGGTTCTTTTGTTTTTCTGGTCACTCTTGTATCTGCTAGTGACCGGAGGGATATGATGCATAAAAAGATATCATATGGTTTGAGAAAATAGGACGTATAAAATGTAAGAGTAACCAGTTCACGGATCAGTATATAGACAGAAAAGGGTCAGAAACATAAGTCATGAATTTCTCCTTAATGATTTTAGCACAAACTGTATTAAAAGTTCAGATTACTAATGAATCTGACCTTTGACCTTACGCAAAATTATCCATTCATCAATACATGTCCTGCTGTTTATCTAGATGATTATTTTAAATATTTCTTTTACACTTTTAGGAAGTATAAAGGTATAATAATGTGACAGAAATGTAAAAATAAAATCCTGCATTTAATAATTCCAGGTCTTATTGTCCCTCCTGCTCCTCAGTGACGTCTTTTATACTTCAGCTGCTGAACCGAGCATCAAATTTAACACAAAGTTGTTTTTAAAGAAGTTAAATTTAATATGTAGAGACCCAGAAGAAATCATCTTAATTTGAGCATCATTACCGAAACATCCTGCTCCTAAAATCTGCTGCTTCTCTCTGTTCATCAGTGACCGAATTGATTTTAAGGAATGAAGCGTGAGCAATTCAAAGACGTCCGCCCTGTTTCTCACTACATCAGACATTTTATAGACTCGACAAATAAGTGAATCAATGAAAAACACAATAAAAAATATAAAAATCATTATAATGCCGCCTGAATACAAGCCTGCGTGGTTTGTTACTGCTGCGACGTGGCACGTGTCCTCGTCCGTGACCAGTCAGGCATTTCTCTTACTTTACCCTTTTAATACATGTGAGTGTCTTCAGTGCTGTGCTCCATCTTCAAGCTAACATCACGTAGTGCCTCCTTCCCTCGTAGATCTCAGCTCCAACTTCATCCCCTTCGACGAGGAGGAGGAGGACGAAGAGCCCTATGATGACATTGATGGGGTGACCCTCCCTCCCCCGCCGAGGCCCGGTGCTGCCCACGCCTCTCGGAACGCCGCGCTGGGCGCAGGGCGGGAGACGGGGGAGGTTGATGAAGAGGACGAGGATATCTACGAGGTGCTGCCAGGTATGAGGACGTGGACGCTGCACATTGAGAGACGCAGCGGCAGCCGCCCACACACACACCAATAGAACGTGTGATACTCAGTCAGACAAACAGACACACACACTCCAGCCCTCCAGCCATCGGGGGCGTTTGCAACAAGAAAATATTTGTGATGAGGTTCCCTGGTCGCGATGGTCGTGTTGCCAGGTGCCCCCCCCCCCCCCCCCCCCATCACCAGGACACCCAGGCTGATCGCTCATTTTAAATCAAGCAACACTAATAAGCCTGTCAGGACCGGGGGGGGGGGGGGGGGCAGAGCCACACAGGACGAGGAGCAGGTTCTCCTGACGCTGCCTCTGGGCTCCGTCCTCTCGCTGAGGATCCGTTACTGGACGTTGTTGAAACCAGCGAGAGCCGGGTCGGCCCCCCCGACGCTCTGTCATAGCACATCCAATTAGCTCATGTTGCCAGGCAACAAATAGGCTCCACAATTCAATCCACTAAGCACAGTTTTTTTGCTAAAGTCGCCTAGCAACAGCAGTTTAGTTGAGAGGAAGTAAAGAATTGTCCCGGAGCTTTTAACGTCTCGTCTTTTATAGAAAACTGGAGTTTGATTGAGGCCGTTACAAGATGACTTGTGTGTTTGTGTGTTTGTGTGTTTGTGCGCGTGTGAGGGAAAGTCTTCACTGAGTCTGTCCCGTGTGTCCGGGCGGCTACAGGATCCCGAGAAGGACAAAAGACGTGATCCGATCTTCTCAGCGCCGTCGTCCATCACTCCTTCTATTAAATAAGATACATCAAGATTCTGTTTCACTCAGTGAGTACATTACCTTCGCCAAAATCACTGGTGAGAGGGAGATCCGTCTTCAGACTGTCACACGGGCGTTCAGAGCCATCTGGGAAGAGGTACAGAGCCTGACCACAGATGGCGTATCGGGTGACGGGCTCTTTTGTTCACTTTCTCACCCCTTCACTTATCAATCACTCCGCTGCTCCCTTCAGCTCACGTCCAGCTTCTACACACAGATTAGACACTCTGCAATTAATATGTTTTTATTGTTATTTTCATTGATGAGGAAAGATGCTTGTATTCAACACATCTTCTTTATCCTTGCCAATGCTCTCATGATTATTTAAGATTACTTAGCAGGACTTACCTTTCAGATTCAGGGTTATTTGCCTAAAGTCATGGATATTAAATGTGTAAAGAAATGCAGAGGAGGACCGGAGCATCGTTTTCTACACGACAAGCTCCCTCAGGTTTGTCTGAAAACTCGGAACAAGGCTCAGTTGCCGGTGGAATGAAGCGTTGGAGCTGATGACCGATTTTATTGACTGGAAAATTAAATCACTGTGATATAGAAGCCGTTGGTCCAGAGCCGCGGCCTCGCGACTGAAGGATGCTCCTCTCTACGGCTGCAGAGGATCGCTGAGCAAATGATGCGCCCCTTAGCAAACACAAATAAAATGTAGTTTTTATTAGTCATCATGAATGAATAAAATAAAAATTGAATAATCTAGTAATAATATTTTTCTAATTTAATTTTAATCATAGTCTGTGGGTTTTAGAGCGATAAAGACTTTCTGCATCCAGACACAGACTGTTCTGATGGTCACAAAAATACATGTGGTGTATATCCAGTGTGTGTGTCTGTCTGTGTGTGTGTGTGTGTGTGTGTGTGTTGTCCGTCCTGCTCTTCCTGGAAGCAGAGGCGCAGGTTGTGCTGGAAGGTGGATAGTATTGCTGGGTTGTGGCGTTGCTGTCAGCCTGCTAGTGTTAAGGATGGATGTGGGAGACAGAGGGCAGGCGTATCACGGTGTCACCTCTCAGACCACCGGGTGCCACGCCCCGCGGCCGATGACACGTCCGCCTCCTCGTGCCTGAGAGGCAGAAACTCGTGTTCTTCAACTTTCCTCCTGTCTGGGACTCTGATGAATTGGATCCCATTGAGGAGTTCTGTCACACCACAGATTGTCTGATGATGCTTTTCATTTCCTGTGAGATAAAAATAAATCTGAGGAAAAATTGTTTTTACTTTAAGCAGAAAATGTGGAAAAATGAAGTTCCTCCCTAAAGGTCAACAGACAAGTATAAATGTTCCGTCACAAATATCATTATGTTCTGTTTTTTTTTTTTTAGAAGAGGATTTCCTGGATCCAGATGAGAGCAGTGAGAACCTCAGCAAAAAGGGTCAGAACCTCATCACACTCATCTGCTAATAATGAGAACGTTTCCAGCCTGATGCTTCAGGAGAATCACCATTGTGCTGTTTTGTAATTTAAATGTGTGCTGTGCGTTTCCTCCCAGCTTGGTCATCAGATTACGCTAACTACTACCAGTGTCTGTGGGACTGCCAGGCCGACGAGCCCGACGAGCTGGCCTTCGAGAGAGGAGACCTCATCTACGTCGTTAGCAAGGTCAGCATCTCCGTCAGCAGAAAGACTCCAAGAGGTTTTGGGCCTTAAAACTTGAATTAAAAAGAAAAATACAAATTTATAGATTGCTGAAAGTGTATAAACACACAAGGAAGTGAGGTACTTCCTATCACTGATCAAATTTCCTTCCACAGCCTGTTTTTCTATTTGCGTATTTCTGATTTTGAGCATAAAATGGAAGAAGGGGACACGAGCTGTTATTAAATAGTTAGTGTTGCACTCCATGAATCTATAGAAAACAGATTTCCAATTCCCACTTGAATATGAAAAACCCTAGTAGTTTCTAATCTTCTAATTCTCTACATTCCACCTCTAACACGAATAATCTCCGTCCTCACTCTCTCCTCATGTTCGAAACGATGGCGATGAGATGCCGATGTTTTAAAATGTTTTAATTATTTCCAGGGGTTAAACAACATCAGCTCCAGTAATCCTCGTGTCCTCATTCGCTTTTCCCACAACCTGATGATCTGCCCAACATCTCAGGGAGCTCTTGCATCTCGCTGCAGCAGAGAAGCAGCAGCGGTGGCGTTGTGAGTTCCCCGGGCCTCTGGGGGTGAAGCTCCATCCGCGTGCTGTGTAATGGAGCTGTTGTTCATTACGCCGCCTCCATCACAGGGGTTAATTGAGCAGGCAGCCATGCGAGGCTCTTCCTTTTCCTGTTCGACATAAACTGCAGGTGCATCTCAGCTCTTTTCTCTCAATCTGTTTCCTCGTGTTTTATGGCCGTCTCCTGGTTGCATGCAGAGAATCTACCGCTGGAAAGACAACCTGCTGGAAATCAATGGCTCGTAATTCGGGCACTTTTACTGAGCTGCTCACGGCGACTTGTTCCCCCGACTGTTGAGATGGAACCCTCGTGTTCTGGGTTGAGGTTGAATTATCTGAGGAGCAGCGAGAGGAGGAAGTTACAGCTTCATTCTCTGTTATTTTCCAGTGGAGATTATGGATTCAACCTCGTGATTCCTTAGTTAAAGAAGCTGAAACCTAATTATACTTTATATTTTCCCCTCGGAGCAGATTAAATACAGAGAAGCTCTCACTTCCTGAGTCAACTGAGGAAGTTGATGTTTTAGATTTTGTTGGAGAAACGAACAGTGTCGGTATTTGTTGAAGAATAATGAGACTTTTGTTTACAGCAGCAGACGTGGCTCAGGTGAAATATGCTTTTTGCACATGATGGACTTTTAATTGAGGCTCTGTTGGCAGTGGCAGATTAATGAGATGGCAGCATTCAGTGTCTGTGTGTGCTGGTGGATGAGGGGAAATGTCAAAACAGCCATGTTCATTTTTCACATGAAGAAGATGGAGGCAGCGTAGTTGTGGAAACGGGGGGGGGGGGGGGGGGGACCTGGCTCTGTGCTGCAGCTCTGCCTGGAGGATCACTTCTCACTGTATGGATCAGATTACCACCTCGCTGGAGAGCTTAAAAGCCAAAGAACCGGTTGGAAGCAGGACACAGATTCCTCTGGTTTGGTCAAAACAAGAGAACATTCTAACTGTCTACCAGAGGATTTAAAGCCAGAGTCTGAAACAAGGCTGTAAATTATTCAACGCAGATGTCCGAGCGGCTCCTGAATGTTTGATTCCATGTGAGGACACGACTCCACCTGTGTCCCGCTCACACCTGTGTCCCGCTCTGCGTCCTACCAGCATCACACTTCCCTCCTGAATAGCATTATTTGGATTATGGCCTGTAATCGGCGATTCCCTTTAACGAGCCCTGTGGGAGGACTTCCCTGTGTCTCCTGCTCGCAGGCCCCTGTCGACGCTCCGCTTTACGGGGGATTCCTGAGAACCCTGACCTCCCTGAGTGAAATACGGGCCCTTGGCTAGATCTCAAGTCTGTCGCTTAACTGGGGACCCAGACACATGAAATGGCCGTAATAAAACCAGGGCCCATAAATTCTGTGAGAGGGTGGGAGGCCTGGTTGTCTCTGCTGTTATGTCAACACTGACCATAATTACAAGGTAATAAGGACACGCTCTAAGTGCTAAATCAATGGTGCTAACAAACTGTTATTTTTAAAGCCGCGATGTGATTGAGTGCTGAAGTGCAGAATGGGATCGCCACAGGCGCAGTGTCATATGGCTGTGAACTGAGGAGAACATGCCGATTGTATGAAAGGTCCTCGTCCATCATTATTGATCCTCACTTACTGTAAAGTGGGGGCATTTTTACTGTATTCGTGTCCCCCCCCCCCCCCTTCCTGTTGCAGTGTGCGCGCGCACGTCTGCGTGTCACTGACAAAGTAAATAAATTAGGAACCTCACAACTCGTATGAATCCCATTAGGTCAGGAGGATTAATCTGGTGCCGTGGCTCCGCCGCTCGGCGCTGACACACGAGGTAGAAACACGCCGGGGAATCCATCTTGTGATTCCTTTTTTTTTTGTGGCTCTGGCATTTCATTTCTGAGGGCTTGCATTTTTTCTAATGCACATTATGGCTCCACAATGACATTTTAGTGTGTGATGACTAATACGGCACATATCACACTCATCACACCCTTTTTCTCTTTTCACTTGATTTAAATTGTTGAGATGTTTCTCTGCATCGTGGAAGTCTAAACTGCAGCTTATCCCCACATGCAGAGGGGAACTTGTGATTTACATTGTGTGTGTGTTGCAGCATTGTGTTCATTCATCACCGCTGCTAAACGCTGTTGTTGTACTTCTCCCTGACGTGTGCACATTGTCGGCCACGTCCCAAACCGAACCAGGAGCTTGTCCTGCATTCTTCCGATCTAATTTATGTATCCACAATCAAAAGACATGGGCTCCACAGGTCAGCTGTCACATTCCTGTATTCCCACAGGCACTCATGGAGAACGGCGGGATGGAGTGGGGAGAGATTTATGGCACAAACCCGACCAGGGTCCTTAAAACTCTGGCAAGCGCCGCTGCCACCTCTCCCTCGTTCTCTCCCTCGTTCTCTCCATTGCCCTGCTCACCTCTCTTCCTCCCCCGGCTGTCCAACCACAGCGCAGAGACAGGGAGACGTGCCAGCCAATCCGCTGCCTCTCCCAAAGCAGAGCATCATCTCACATTAGCCTGAAGTGTTCAGCTGCCTGTTGGAGACAAGGAGGACATGGACACCACTGACACCTTGTGGCCGAGTCCTGCAACAGGACGACTTCACTGAACTTGTGCAAACACCAAAATCTGATTTAGAGCTTCAGAAATCCTCCTGCTGGGATTTTTAGCCTTATTATGGAATTAGAAAAGGAAAATAAGGAATTCTAAAACTGCCTAACTGGCTCCTCTCCTGTCCCAGCTTCCTGTGACAGACTCTGCTCGGGGTCATCACTGGTTTCTCTGGGTTGTACTGGCTGGTTTGCTGCACTGGCCACAGGTCACAGCCGCTGAATGCAGCTGAAGCAAAGCAAAAGTGGGCAAACAATCAGATGGGAAAAGTCAAGCTAGAGAGACAAAGAGGGGGGGGGGGATCCCTTTATTCTTTTGTGTGAACACCGTCCCCCCCCCCCCACTCTCTCCGTTTCTCTGTCACACTCCCATTTGAAGACCCCTGGCTGCTATTGTGGCCATAGACACCAAGACGCTATACACAGGCAAGACATCCTATTTACCACCCGGAGTAGCGGGGGGTGGGGGGGTGAGTCTGGGGTTCGGGGTCACGCAGGAGGCAGCGGTCATCCCCCGGTCAACTACAGTAGGTCATTATTCAGCCCAAGCCAATAGCCCAGAACCGTGTCCGAGCAGCCCACCCCCCAATCCATTCTGCTTAATTATTATAAATGAGGGGCGGCGTAAACAGCCATCATTACAGACACTCAGTGGCAAACACAAATCCACTTTAAATTGCTATTAAGTTAAGGAGCTATCTGTAATCCCAGGCGTGCATTAGAAAGGAGCGAGTAGCTTTTTTCTTTTTATTAAATCTCACCGTCCCTGAGATATTTCCAAATGTTCTCGTGCTCTGTCATGTTTCCAATTTGAAGCCAATTCACTGATTTAATTAAAAGCCCACTTGGAAAAAATGGACGCTAAGTAGCCGTTCCCACCGCTGCCCGAGCAGAATCACCTTCAATATTCCTGGATTGATTTCAACAGGATTCTTTTATTTTTTTAATTCTTCAGGAAAATAAGCATCCCCCCCCCCCTTGGGTTCACGTATTATCGGCTCATTTGCAAAGTGTACCTGGGCGAGTGGCGAGGGGGGGCGAGCGGCGAGGGGGGGGCTCTCTAACCCGATTGCAGATTACAGATCACAGGCTTCTAACAGGCGAAAGGTGTCCATGCCTCTTTGTTAGGGTGACCCCGTGATGGAAGAACTGCAGAAGGGCTGCAGTGCATCTGATGAGTCCACGTAGAGGATGAAGGGAGCGAGAGGGCGGGGGGGGGGGAACAAGAGAGGAGGATGCAAGGGGAAAGGCAGCTAAAGGAGGGAGGGGAAGGAGGGAGGGAGGGAGGGAGAGATTGTAACACCCAGGCGGCGGGTTCAGCAGCAGGGCAATGAGAGACTTCCTGCGCTCCATCACGCCCAAGGCCTGCCTCAGTCAGCTGGTGGCCGAGGAGAGATGCCTCATGTGTCAGGCTTATTAGCACTCCTCCTACTTTGTATGCATTTGGGATTGTGTGTCTGTGCGTGTGTGTGTGTGAGTCATCAGGGAGCACGAGTGTGTGTCCGAGAAGAGAGGAGGGACACAGAGAATTCCAAATT
Source organism: Platichthys flesus (assembly GCF_949316205.1). Taxonomy (NCBI): domain Eukaryota; kingdom Metazoa; phylum Chordata; class Actinopteri; order Pleuronectiformes; family Pleuronectidae; genus Platichthys; species Platichthys flesus. Next base: position 19,251,298 of record NC_084964.1, on the reverse strand, counting down.
TTTACGAAAGAAGTCGAGGTGTTTTCCATAAAGCTGTGTTCTCTTAAGGTACAGTCGGTGGCATGAGGCGACACCTGCCCCCCCCCCCCCCCCCCCCCCCCCCCCCTCCGGGCCCAGGCGGCTGTCAATCAGTCCTGCGGTCCTGGACCCTGAGCGATGGGCCCATCAGAAAGACGCCATTAGCGAAGCCCCCTGAGTGGTAAATAAACGACCGCGCCGGTACACTGCAGGTGTTGTCATGGCAACCTGCTCCTGCTCGGCACCAGCCCCGCCCATGCTCGTTTCACCCCCCCCCCCCCCCACCCCCACCCCTCCATCCCCAACCCTTCCTCCCCTGCACACCCCTCCTCGTTCTCTCGGCAGAGGAGTCACCGGGAGGTTAACGAGTCAACGCGCCGCAGCCACCACAACATGGCGCTGTTTGCTTCCCCCCCCCCCCCCCCCCTCACTCACCCCCCCACCACTGCTCCCACACTGGGTTGATTTGATCTGCATCCAGGTTGCAGCAAACACCGGCTCTGATATGTGTCCCCTCTCAGCGCCACACACTGCGTCCCAGGTTCGTCTCCTTAATGGGACGAGAGCAGACGTTTCCCAGGCCTCGGCCGCTTGCCCCCCCCCCCCATCAGCATCTCCTGGTGAGCATCTTCCATTTCCAACCGATCCTTAACAACCGGGCCCATCGCTCACGGTGGCACGGCCCGGCCGCCGCACTTCAAATCTTCAGACGCACAATTACAACTAAAAAACAAATCAAAGTTAAAAGAACAAACAGACGGACGAGGACGTGGAGGAGTTGTCTCAGTTTTTGTCATTTGGATCATTTACTCTCGGCGCCTCTTGGAATGTCCCTGTTACAGCAGGTGTACTCTGGATGAACCCGATCCAAGTGTGAGGAAGATGGACTCTGCACGCCTGACAGACTTCCAGCGCCATTGGCAGCCGCTCGCTGATGCGGCAGCCGTATTAAAATGGCGGCGCTGATAATCCAAAAGACCTTTCTCTGGGAGAATTTGAGACCGACTGCACAGATGGGCCACGGAGATAAATACAAATCTCTGTCAGTAGGGTCGGTGGAATGGAGCTGCGACGCCCCCGAGGGAGAGGAGAACTGTTTCACGCTCTCTCGTCGATGCCCCCCCCCCCCCCCCCCAGTCCGTCTGTCTCCCCTCTCCTCCTCGTCTGTTCCGAGACAGGTTTCCCACAACCGGGCTTTTCCCTCTGTGCTCTTACAGGGACTGAACTTTCCCCCTCGTGATGAAACACACACTGAACTGTCGAGTGAGAGTCAGAGCGACGAGGCCGGGAATCGAACTTCTGCGTCTCTGTCGTCCATTTGAGATGAAGCACACGACGAACCCGCTGCAGGTCACATGACCCTGAAGCGTTTGGACGACTTGTTGACCTGAAGACAGAATCGTCGTCTTTTTAGACGTGTGTGTCTGCGGCCGTGTGATTTCACAGACGTGATGTGAGCTTGTGTGTAGTTGAGTGTTCGGTCTCCTCAGTGGTGAACTCTCAATCTGCTGGAGTGGAGAGAAGAGCGCCCCCCCCCACACTCCATCAGGACAGGGAGGACAGCAGGCCTTCATCCCCCCCCCCCCCCCCCCCCCCCCGGTCTCCGGCCAAATATTGATGGAGTACAGATCTTCCCAACTGGGATCTGAAGATCATGGCACTGGTTCCCAGAATGTTTAAGACTCTCATGAAGCACAGATCTACGTTTGGTTACTTCAATCTGAATTTAAAAAGTATTCAATGTGCACATTTTTTCAATCTAAAATAATATAAATACAAATATTTATGCATATCTTTATAATATCAAACTATAGAATATTTTCTCCTTCAGTTAATGTCTTCATTATTTAACTGAGTATTATCAGAAGAACCAAATGAAAGTTTATTGGGATGTTATCTAATATACATTTAGTTTTTTATGATTAAATGAAACATAAAATATCACATTATGTACACAGCTTGATGTAATTTAGATATTGTCAACATGTAAAGCAAAAACATGAATTTTAAAAAGGAACATATCCGATAAGAGGAACAATTCGATTTAAATTAAAAACACATTTATTTTAAAGCCAAATTTTTGCCTCAACCCACAAAGTTAAATGATATTGTCATCTTCCTCTTGCCGGATCATCTCCTTCCTCATATTTAACTAATACATTGTTTTTAATTCGTCGTTCAATACATGCACCTAATTTTATCTGTTTTTAAATTGATTGAAACTTTGTTTTTTAAACCTATAAAAAGTCAAAACGCTCCTCAGAAACAACAGAAAACACAAAGTGATTCTGTTAAACTGCTGATTGTGTTTCAGCAGCTGTCAAAAATCACCCTCAAGGTTTTTATTGTTGTTGAAATAAAACGTTTTTTCAGATTTAATGTTTTCAGACACCAGCTTGAGTTACAGTGGATTTCATCTAACGTCAATATCGTTATTTACTCTCTTATTTGTTTGTTTGTTTCGGTGATGTGAGGATGAACAGAGTCCGATTATAAAACTCCTTTAGGCAAATGTGTGAATTATCCCTTAATGAATGTACCTGATCTGATTTCACACGAGAGAATCTCTGCTCCTGTCTGTTTCTCTTAATCACATCACAAACATTAACTTTTGTTTGAATCGGTCTGGGGAGAAGCCGTTGTGTCTTTTCATCCGTGACTAAAAAGCAGTTTTATTCCAGCCTCTGTCTCTCTCCTGTTGATCAGCACATGTTTGAACGAACGCCCTCCAGGTTCACGTCTCACAGAACATCTCACACGGCTGCTTCCTGTGAGGGCCCTCCACTTCTCTGGATTTCCTTTGCCAGAGTAGAAGAACATTTCTTAATTTTATTATCTCGGCAGCCGCTGAAAAGCAAAAGGCCAAAAATCTAACTGCAGCTCAAATCATTCAAATGGTTGTTCCTGTGTTAATATTATGAGACCAGCGTTGCATTAAAATGAAATAAAAATGTGAGATTGTTGCTTCGCTGGCTCGTTCTCCGACTCCTCGATGACTCGCTGATCTTTATTTGCTCTCTTCTGGTTCAGGAGTACAACATTCACGGCTGGTGGGTCGGCGAGCTGAACGGCGCCCTGGGAATCGTCCCCAAGGACTTCCTGCACCCCGCCTACATCCTGTGAGCTGCCACAGGTACGAGCTTCTCTCTTATCATCAGCGTTATGGACCATTACTGGGGCCTGATGCTCAGGAACTGTCCCCTGGTGCTCGTCCAGATTGCCATTGAGGTACATTCAGTCGTTGACCTGCCGTTTATGGCCTCTGCTGGCGGGAGGAGGTACTGCACAGGGCAATCTGAACGTGTCAGATGTGGTATTTAAGAAAATGATTCCCTGATACTGTGAGAAAGACACAGTTTGAAATGAGAACTGAATTATTGATGCATCTGTTAAGTGTGTTTTTCTTTTGTTTTGTTTTTTTACTACAGAGCTGCTGCTGACAGGCCCCTCGGATCATCTCATGAAAGTTCAATATTCTCTGATACAGACTGTAAATTATTATTCTCTCATACAAATTAAAATCTCTTTGTCAACCTGCTGCAGTTTTGCTCATTTCTTTCAGAGCACGAATGTACGTGAAAGTCTCCTTCGTGCCAAACAACATGAAGCAGTTAATTCATCCGTTTGTCAATCAACAGAATGTTAATAAATAATTTAAGTTAAGAAAAATGCTAAAAGATTTTCTTGTTCCAGCTTCTCAAATTTGAGGTGTAATTATTATAAATGATAAAAATTTGGCTTCTAGACTTCAAAAAAAATTATTGGGAAAAGGAGAATTTCCAGATTATTTCCTGGACTTTAACCATTTAATAGAGAATAATTTGATGATAAAAAAACGATTAAGCAGCAGCCCTGTTATGAACTGAATGATTATTTTCCTCCAATATGATTTTGTTTATTGATTCACTGGTTGAAAACGTAGATTGAGTACATTTAATTTATTAGTTTTTTCCATCACTGATATCCATTAAATAAAATCCACATTTGTTTTGTGTGATATGTGAATTATTTTAAATCCAAATACTGTATGAGAAATAAAAGAAATCTCAAATGTCAAGTATTCACTGTTTAAATTCAGTTTTATTATTAATCTTCCATTTCCACCCACTAGGGGTCAGCATTGCTCCAACAGGTGTGTGTTGATATAATTACACAAAGTCACACGTGACTCAATAAAGACGAAAAACAAGCAATTTGAAATAAAGTGAATTATAAGTTGACATGGACACGTCTCTCAGGTAATAAAACAGTCTCTGAAGAATCAGTGGCTTTGTCTCCAAACTCATATTCTCATTAACAGTGGAGAAGGAAATCTGAACTCAGATCTGTACAATTCAACAGTAAGCCCCCCAGGTCAGGATCACTGGACCACTACAGTCAGATTTATGAACAGTGACCCAGTGAAAGCTTGATGGTTTAAATGGTTCCCCCAGCTGTGCGTCCCTTTTTAAAAGCATCTATAGGAGTTAGACTCAGAAGTAGTGTGATTGAACCAGTTGGTGCTTCCCAGTGAGTTAGACTCCTGTCAGTGTGGCTTTCATTTCGAACCAGTGACGCTCACCTTTATCCAACTGGGTCCAGTTAGAGAAGAGGCAGCGTTGTGCAATGTGACGTGAAATAAGAAAACTCCAGTGAAGGAACTGAACGTGTTCCAGAAGGTGACGACAGCTCGTTAGTTATCGAAATGGCTCGATGTAAATTAAGTCAACGAAAAATGATTCCATGATTCTGATAATTGTTCCTGAAACCAAACAGAAATATTGATCTGTCCTTTGATCTGTTCCCGTTGTTTCTTCCCCCCCCGTTTGGTTGAGTGTCTGTTGAGACGCCTCTGAAGCCTCGTGTTGGTTCAAACCTTCCTTCAGCCTCTCGGCAGGTAACTGGAACTGACTGGTCCACTGTCACTCCCAGTTGCATCACGTTACGCCCGGGACACACTGAGCCTCTTCCCAGTTCTCTGGTGTGAGAGCGTTTCACTGTGAACATCAAAGTCAAAGCACTCGAGCGTTTCCTGTCGACTGTTTATTTGTTTAACGAGGATTTTATTGTTAACGCAGGATGAGTGACACAGAAGGAACCTTATGATCAACACAGCAGATTCAACCACTTATCAATCTGCTGATTATTGTTCCTCAATTCTTTAATATTTAGTCTATGAATCAAGGAAACGGTGAAACACGCCTGGTTGAACTTCCCACAGACCTGTGATGTCACACGTCCTGATCAACCGACCAAAACCCAGTGATTCTCATTTCAATCGAAAAATAATAAAAGCATCAAATCCTCACATGTGAGTAAATTACAACTGATCCTTTAATTCAAATGTGTTTGTCATAATTTAATAAAGTCATAATTTCAGCTACAATAAAACCTTGAGCTTCTGATCAGGAAACCAGAAGCATCTCGTCTGTTTGTGTAAACCTGAGCGGGGGGGGGAAGAGAATCATCCCGATCGTTACGGCAGAGGAGAGAAACGTGTTTAGTGTTCCTGAGTTTAAAAGAAGAGAAGTTTAAAATTAAATAAACTATTTTAAAAACAACTTGAGCCTAAACTCTGAGTCTGAGTGGTGGATCTAAGTGATCAGGAGGTGAACAACCATCTGACCAGCTCCGCCCATGAACCCTGTTAACCTGTGTGTGACTGAGTCTCTGTTAGAGGACGTGTCCTGCAGCTGTTACACCTGAACCTTGTGAGTCCTCCAGAGTTTCCTCCTCCTCACATAGAGCGTCGGCTGCTCCAGGAACGCAGCTGCTCTCCAGGACGCTGAAGTCTCCACTTCCACTCAAGTCTCCAGCGGCTGCGGTGGAGTTCAGGTCCAGAGGCGTCGAGTAGAGCAGCTCGTCTTTCTCCACAGGGAACCCGTTCATCTGCAGGTCCAGGATGTTCGGGCTGGAGGCGTCAGGGTCGGACATCTTCTCGAAGTCGTTCACATTCTGGAGCGACTCCTCGCTGTCGTCACAGACGCTCTCCTCGTCGCTGACCTTCACGATGCTCTCGTTGGAGGACGGCAGCGAGTGAGTGTCCTCGTCGCTCTCGTCCTTGGTCCCCACTAAATCCACTTCCTGCTCAACCTGGTCCAGTTGTAGAGCGGCGCTGGGACTGTCCTCCTCTGGGACGCTCTGCACATCCTCAGTTTCTAGGTGGATTTCTGACGGAGGTGTCGTCTCCTCTTTGCTCTCAGATTCAGAACTGTCTTCGCTGTCTGGTTTCTTTGACTCCTCCTCACAGAGGACGTGTGGAACTTGAACCTCCGTGTTGTCGGCGTGGTTCACCTCAGAGGTGACGTGGTTTTCTAGAACCTGCGTCTCAGAGTGGACGACTTCCAGAACCTCCTCCTGAGATCTGTCGTTACTTCCTATGATCCTATTCTCACAGTCATTGTCTTTAAAATCTGATATTTCTTCAGGATCTATACGTTGTTCTGGCTCACAGGCGATTTCTATTTGTGCCTCCTCAGGACTGAGCAGCTGCTCGTCCACTTCTGAAAGGCAGAGAGTCTTTTCTTCTGTATCTAAAGTCACACCTCGTTCCTCTTCTTCTGCAACCTCCTCCTCCTCAAGCTCACAAACCACCTCGCTCTGGAAACCAGTCCCTATGGGCGAGTGCACCTCCACTGGTGTCTGTATCTGGCAGCTCATCTGCTGGGTCTGCTCTGCGAGGCCGAGGCTCTCCTCCTGGACGTCCCCCAGGTAGAAGGTGGCCTCTGTGGCTTCACAGTCGACCTCTAGATGGTCGCTGCTCTGGCAGATGGTTACTGAGGATTCCTCCTCGGGCTCTAACTCTGCCTGGTCCTTTTCACGGAGCTTCAGTAAACCTGCCAGAGGATCAGAGTCTCCACTGGAGAGCGGCTCGGGCCTGGACGTCTCTGCAGCTTGGAGACACGGCTGATGAGGAGCTGGACTGTTCAGTGGGAGAGAGGGAAACTGGTCAGAGGACTGGTTTTCACATGGTTTAGAAATATGTTCTCAACTTGAGCCGAGACTCAAGAGGATGGAAACCACTCGTATCAAACAGGAAGTCAGACACCAGGTTGTTACAGGTGGTGAAATAATACTTTGTACCAACAATAACACTTTAATTATTAACCATGGACTTTAATCACATTAATGTTGAATCTCAGCAGATTTGAAGCTGATCTGTTTTGTTAATATTCAGATGCTTGTTATTAACTCGACCCAGAGGCAAAGACACAAGAACTTTTATAAAAATCTGCATAAAAAACAGCAAGTCACAACTTTGACAACAACACAGAAGAAAAGTTAACACATATCATTTCTTCAAAAACTGAAGTCACCAAGTTACTGAAGGCTCTTTTACTTCCTTAGCAGCCTGACGGGCAGATTGTGTGTTTGCTGCTTCCTCCACTTATTATTTTTATATTATAAAAAGAGAACTCACACCAGAATATGCTGAACAATTTAAGTCTTGAACTGTAAAAGGCAGCTCCTGCATAAAACCATTTAAAAGAAGCTAAATTTTGAGCCCCCCCCCCCCCCCCCCCCTTACCTCTCCATGGACTCATAAGAAACGGTCAAGCTCTGCTCCTTGCTGGGATCTTCCTCCTGGGCCTGAGCGAAGCCCCAGTTGGACGAGGCGTAGGTGAGGATGGCGTCGGTCACCGAGTAGGGGGTGTGGCCCTGAACGCAGTCCAGGATGTGACCCACCGGCAGCTGGGTCTGCAGGAAGAGGTGGAGCTGGCTGTCCGACAGGCACACGGTCATGTTCACCACTCTGTCAGGACAAAGGTTCACAGGGTCAGGACGTCTGGGAACCTTCTAGAGCCACAGCAGATTAAACACAGAGCTTTAATTCTTCAGAAGAACCAGATGAAGAACTGACTTGTCCAGAAAGGCCTGAAGACCGGCTCTCCTCCGCTCCAGAAAGTCCTCGTTGCAGAAGGAGAAGAAGGATTTTCCTGGAAGATCTGGGACGGGTCTGGAAGAAGAACCACAAGCAGAGGTTTCAGCTTATTTACTTATTTAAGTTACACAGAAGATACACAGCCAGAGGTATCTTACTTCACCACAGTGTTATCAGAGTGACTAAGAGGAACACGTTTCTTGGAACCTGATGAATTAGAGGCTCCACAGACTCATGAGGGAAATATCTGGCCTCAGGTCCTAATGATAACGCACCAGTTTATCTGTACTGGTTTGTAAATAATAAATAAGTGTACTGTGGCTTTTGAGAAGGTTTCCACTGAAAACAGTAAAGTCAAAATTAGATTTAATAGTGTTTATCCCTGCAGGAGGGGGAGGGAAACACACTCTCATAGTGGTGTTACAGTCTATGAGGTCAGGTGTTGTCAAACCACTGCCCCACGTTTCTGACCTGGGATGAATCATTGTTTAAAAACACAAACCAGGACGATGGACTTACACCAAACCAGCGTTCTTCTGCATCTTCTTCTGGAGCCACACAAACTCGCTGTAGCGCCGCCGCACACACGACGTCTTGGCTGTGAAGGCTTTGCTGTTTGTCTGGGAACAAAAACACATGATTCCACAGTTCAGTTTAACAGTGAGGAGCTGAAATCCTATTAAAAGGTTAACGAAGGTGATATTTTATATGTATCTTCAACAAATTGTATTTATGAAATCAGTAAATAATAGATGGTGAGATTCAAAATGCTTCAGCACATTTCTCCTCGATGTATTTAGTCTTCAAATATATATTTTTCAGTAGCTCTCACAACGTCCAATTCAAAATATTCCCTTGAGGAACTAATGAGCACAAGAAAGTAAAGACGTAAAGTATTTAGAGGCAGAATAACATTTCTTGATTTGTTCTCTCACATGATTTGAAGATAAATAAATAATGAGTTAACACCAATTTACTGTACAAGTACTTCTCTGTACGTTTGTGACTAATGTCAGTAGAATGACTTGTAATCACATGCCGGTGATTCCAACGTGTGACAGAGTCCACTTGTGTTTGCATAACAAGCCGCCTTCAGACAGGACCGAATCCATTACACCGCTGGTTCAATTCCCACGTCATTAAAACACATGAACTGATTCCACGGGTGTGTAAAGGTCCCGGGAAGCAGCAGAAATATCAAACACTTCCTGGTTCCAGCTTCTCTGCGTCAAATATGAACATATCCAGATTATATTTAGATTTAGATATATTAAATTTTTGAAGATGTTAGATTTGTCTGCAACAAATTAGAACATTTTTACTATTTTCTGACAGACAAGACATAATATCCTGCTGCGTTATCAATAAAGAAATCGAATAAATGACTTTACAAAGAACATTTAAGACTTAATACCACATTATCGTAAGTAGGAAGGATATCAATAAAATGGAAATCTGTACCCTTAAGACTAAAGTTGACTGTGAATGAGTTTAATCTAAGGTTTATAGTTTACAGGTAAACTGTATAGTGTAGTATTTTCCTGGAAGTTGTAAGTGGAGCTGAACACTAAGGGAAACAAACTCTCTTAACTTTCTGATTCCCACTTTGTGCATCAACACATCAACCACAAGCTGAGTGATGCCTGATCATGTGATGTCACACGATCGTTACCAGTTTCCCGAGTCAACACCCACGCAGCACGAAGCCTCAGTGCTGACTCAGCATTCCTCAGCACAGCCTCAGTGCTGAGACAACGATAAGAGCTCCTGTCCACACACAACATCAGGAATCTGTCGGCTGCAGTAGTTTCCTCAGGCTGGAGGTTACGTCGGGTTGAAAGGGCCGACGGGGATCTAATCAAGCGAGTGGTATCTGAAGCTCCAGGTTATTTACTGCTTCTATTTGACCTGTTTTCTGTGGCGCCAGTTATAGAAAACTAAGTTTGTTCCTTTGTGGCCAAAAAACTGCTCCACTGTCGTACAACTACTGGTGATATTCATCTAGAATAAAACGTCCTCTGGGTATTATAGACGTGACTCATCTTCAAATATTTCAGGGAGATGTTCGTGTCCCAGCACCAACATACCATCGAGGAATAAAAAGATAAAGACCAGAGGAGAAATAGATCAATCTGAGGTTTACAAAACCGGCCAAAGGCTGGAAAACAACACAGATAAACAGACTGTTATCAACGTGTTGTTTTCTCAAACTCAACATAACTGAGGCTACAAATATTTCCCACCAGCAAATAGACTTTAAAATTCCCTTCCATTTAATCTTTGGTTTCTTAAGATGGTTTCTTATCTTTTGTTTTTCTGGCCAAGAAGTTTGAAACTTAAAAAATATGAACGTCATAAAAACGAAACTAAGTCTTCACACAGCATTTGCACACTTCTACTTATTGTCATTAATACTCACATGCAGGAATATTTTAAAGTCCACAAATGAATTCCACGAGCCTTCATTTTGAATGCGGGGATCTTGGACGCGCACTGCAACAAACTCCTGGAGGACGGAAACAGAAAACACATTTTAATTCATTTAAATTTACATAAAATAACCGCGTGTGTGTTTTACTGTATCGAGGCTAAACTAGTAGGATCTATATTTGATCATATCCTTCATCAACACAGATGTTTCTTTGGAAATGCTTTTAAAAATATCAATGGAGGAATTATTCAGTTTTTATTAAATGAGGAAATGTGCTCAGAAGTTAATCTTGTGTTGTGTAGAAAATGGGAAAGAGCTCAGCTACTCACATCATCTTGATTCCGGTTCATCTTACCGAGTTCTTCACTGCAGAGACACAAGAGGACACAGTTCAATCAAAAGCTTTATTTTGTTTTTTACCTTTTCTACGGTGGCGTCATGAGTTGATGACTCATCGTCTCAAAGAGAAGCTGGTCAGCGAAAAACCACTGAGTCACTCGCACAGAAGTTTGTCTTCACTTCCTGAAGCGAGTGAAGATCCTTCAGGGTTCCTCTGAAGTTTAACATTCTGAAAACTGTTCAGCTCGTAAAACAAAGATCGCTCAAAACATCGTGATCACTATCGGGACCAATATTCAGCAGGGAGCGCTGGAAATGATGAGATGAAAGTGATCTTCTATATTTGTAGTTCTATTTATACTGTGATACAGCTGCGATAACCGTAAACTGAAGTGGAACTAACTTCTTCCCCTTTAGGCACCGGCCTCGTGGAAGGATCAACAAGTGGGACGACCGCACACGAGTCAGAGCTTCTGTTCAAAGTGTTGTCAGGGGGGGGGGATAGGGACATAACAGTGAATCAATGACCACGGGAAGATTCAGATGACCACATTAGAGACATAAGTGGGAGAAATGACTAAAGAGACTAAATAAAAGATCAAATGACAACATGACGATGGCAGAGACAAAAAACTAAGATTCACGACCACAGAAAGATTAAAAAGACAGAAACCAAATGATCGTTATAGTCAAACATCAATTAAAGTCATGTAACAAATCGATATCAAGTCGTTGAGGAGAAACAACACGTTATTGATTAACTGAGGATTCAACTGTTTTAAAGAAGATAGTTTAAAACCAACACCTTGATTCGGTGGAGGAAACGCGTGTCGTGGATATCGACTCATTTTTTTTTATCTTTATGACTTTTGGGCCGTGTCATCCAGCCCAAGACAAAATGACCAGAATGTGACAATCTGTCAACGAGAGACAAATGAGACAACTAGAGAGCATCAAGTCCACAAATGTCACTACTCAATCACATGTCTTTCAGAAGGTGGGCTTTGGGGGGCGCCCCTCTTGTTTGTGCCCCGGGCCCATTGTTTTAATCTGATCCGCCCCTGCTGCTCAGCCCAGTGTCCCTCCTGTGACTAAACGTTGAAGCCATGTTGGAAGGAGTTTGTCTTCATGTCCTCATGTCCTCATGTCCTCATGTCTCCGTCCTCCTCGCGCAGCGGACACACACTCCTCTTCATGTACAAGTGAATGAAAACGTTACAGTTTGACCCACGTTACTTCTCCTGGGGGAGTAAACACTCAATGCTACCTTAGCTCCAAGCTAACCCGGGCGGGCGGGGACTTACTTTCACGCGGTGTGCGGGTTGTCTGCTGCTGCTGCGGGATCGAACCTGCGGCTGTGTGCGTGTGCGCGTGTCTGCGGGAGGTTATTGTTTCATCCTCCGGTGGAAACCCTCCGACTCTTGGACCCTCTGCGAACTGATCTCAGATCCATTCCGTCAAGTCACAAGCGCCGCGGCGACGTCATGACGTCCGGCAAACTGCTTCCGGGAGCGTGAGCTGTGACGTCGGAGAAGGGGGCGCGGTTTATAATAAAAACAATCGAAAGGATTTAAAGGAACATCACATTGTTTTTATTTGTTTTATATTCATTAGAAAGTCAGAGACACGATAAAGAGAAAGTTCACAGGAAACTGGAACTCCTGATCTACTCAGGGTCCAATAGAGAGTTTATAGCTCTTAGATATTTACTGTTATCATATCAATACGAAGTTTTAAGTATAAAGTTTTACTAATTCTATGTAGGACGATTCTAACAACTGCCCTCATCAGCTAAAACCGTCATTTTAAGGAAATGCAATTTTGAAATGAATGAAAAGAAATACACAAAATATACTAAACTACTTGTTGTCTGGAAGTCTAATGATGTAGGGACTGAGTTATCATTCTTTTTATAAAACATGCTTATCAGGATAATGACCCCAGGAGTATAGAGAAAAACATTTACTGCAAAAGATAAAACTTTATTAATCCACACACAAGAGAATAGAAATATCAATAAAAAGTCAAAAAAACTTTCACTGCAGTGGTTTGTATGCAAATGTTATGAAGTAAAGTAGCAGAACTGTTTGTACATAAATATAAATATATTGTGAAGTGTACATGATAAATATGTGTTACTAATAAGTGTATTCCCATTTATTAATACTTTATCCATCTATCTAACTATTTAAGTCTCAGTGAGTCCGCTCCGTGGATCCATCTCGCAGTTTCCTCTCTCTCAGAAATCACAGATCTACATATCACTCGGGCTCAGCACCGCCCCCCTGCACATGTAAATCCACATGTTCTGTAGTCTGTGTTGTCCAGCGGATTCCCTTGTTTTCTATCCCTCCTCTCCTTCCAGACGAAGGGGCGGCATCGAACCATTTTCATCACAAACAGCGACGCTTCCCTTTTTTCAAACCGTAGAACTCCGGGACAAAGCCTCGTTGGTTGTGAACCTCCTCCTCCACCGCCACTGATCGAAGGTGAGTTCGGTTCGATCTCCTCCTCGACGCGGTGTTCTCCTCTTTGATTGTGCGGAGTTAGCTTCATGTGCACATTTGCAAAGGGGGCGGGGGCACAGTTTGAATAAGCACGTTAGCTCCCAGTTTGAGATCAGGTGGAACCTGTGCGACGATCGATAATCACCAGTATCCGCACTGGTCCCGCTGCGTGACGCGTTAGCTGCTAACGAGGCGAAGCAACATGGAGGAACCCGCAGCTCCACGCGAGCTGGGGCTTTGTCGTGCCCCGGGTTTGTGTTAGCAGGCTAACGTTAGCTGCACCGACAGACCGGGGGGGGGGATTCAAACCCGCGTCGTTTTCTGCTGAACGTCATCGTGCTGTGAAGCTTCGTGGTTGATGAAGCTGCGGCTGACAGACTGGGCCTCGAACCCATCCCAATCTGTTCCAGATGTGCAAGGAACACAAACACTGATCCCACATGTGCAGGTCACTTTTCACAGCTGATCAGTGTTTATGAAGGGTTTGATACACCACCCCCCCCCCGAGACACACATGTAACACTAAAGGCACTTGGACAAATTATCTGATCTACTGTCAAATAACAGCAGCAATTTATGTGTTGATTGTCTCAAATCATATTTCAAATCACAATATTTATTTTCTTTGTCGTATCTCATCGCAAACTCAATATTTGTGGGAAGTTGGACTCAACATGTGTCGTGGTTTTGAAAAGTTTCATTGACTCCTGGGTTAACAATGTAAATAATGTCCTAGACGGAATCATCCTACACGTAATGAGCTATGGAAATACAATAAAATATTGTCGTATTTCATTTTCAATATTTTCGGGTTGTTGCCTTCACCCTGAAATGTCTCTGCGATGTTTAAAGTACTTTTCTTTGTATACGTCATCACAAACTAACAACTACAGTGTTATTGATTATTGGACTGTAAGAAACTGTTGAAATCTGGAATTAATCATAAACTAATCAGAAGGAAAAAACGAATTATTAAGCAATATAATATAAAATTGGAAAATAACAAGTAGTTAAATCTGAATGATTGCTGATGATCTGCGTCGCCTCACGTTGTCGCCTTGTGTCTTTCTATCCGGTTCTCTCCTCTTGACCTCATCACCTCCCGCTCGCCTCCACCTCGCCGCCTCGGTGCCGCTGATCAGGAACCTGCTGGTCCCCGGGTCCACCTGATGAGCATGAGCCTGAAAACAGAACCCTCTAACGATGGTCCCGCTGTGACAGAAGGTTTCACACTTCACTTTCTAAAACGTCTCTGGATCAGAGAACTGAACAAACACATGTTTTTTCATCCATTTGATGCTAAGCTCAGAAGTTGTTGTTTTCCATTCATCTGTGAACCCGAAAGTTTAAATAACATTTTACAAAGAGAATATTCAGTGTCAAGGCTTCAGCAGAAAGTGGATTTCCCTCAGGAGCAGCCTCCACCTGCTCATTTCTCCTGTTTCTACCCCAGAGGTGAGCAAAGCGACTTCGCCTGAGAAGAAAGAGAAGAAGCCAGAGGATGTGGCTGAGGAGGAGGAGGAGGAGGAAGAGTATGTCGTGGAAAAGGTCCTGAATCGGCGGGTGATGAAAGGGAGAGTGGAGTATCTTCTCAAGTGGAAAGGCTTCTCTGAGTGAGTGGGGGAGTTGTTCTAATTGTTTTTATCAAGTTATCGCAGCAAAGAATGCAATGAAATACCAGCATAATTAACAGATGGCTATATTATGAATTAAATGCAGGAATACTGTATTTTCTATGTACGTAATATCTGCAGAGAAGATAACACGTGGGAGCCAGACGATAACCTGGACTGTCCAGATTTGATTGCAGAATTTCTGCAGTCCCAGAAAACGGCTCACGATGGAAAGAGGAAGGCGGGAGGAGAGGCCGAGGGAGACGAGAGTAAATCCAAGAAGAAGAAAGATGACGTGAGTCCCGACTCGTCTGTTCAACGTGTGTCTCACAAACCAAAGCAGTGGTTTGATATGTAGTTTGTTTTAAGCTAGAAGATATTAAATAAAAATGTCTTCATGACAACTTTAAGGCAGAATTGAGAAGAAACTGCAGAAAGTGACATTTGGATTCAGTCTCAGCAGCTGTCCAAAGGGAAGATAACACACATTCCTCTTCTCAAGGTCGCTCCAAAGATACTGTGTCCCACCAGTTTTTTCATTTTACAGCATTTTTTAAAGTCCCACGATTAATAATGGTGTATTCCTCGATTTGTTATAAATTCAGATCCTGGCCTTACAAACACAGGAGCTATGATTTTTATTTTTTTTATTAGTTTTACGATTGGTTCAAGTTGTGTTTTGATTCCTGATCCTCAGCCAGAGAAGCTCCGGGGCTTCGCTCGAGCTCTGGACCCAGAGAGGATCATCGGGGCCACAGATTCCACAGGAGAACTCATGTTCCTCATGAAATGGTTTGTGTGAAGCCTGCAACACTGGAAGTGATCCTGGAAACATCCGAGGCTGAATCAGTGAAATTCTCTTTTCTGCTGTCGCTCCTGCAGGAAGAACTCGGACGAGGCCGACCTGGTGCCGGCGAAGGAAGCCAACGTGAAGTGTCCGCAGGTCGTCATCGCCTTCTACGAGGAGAGACTCACCTGGCACTCGTATCCCAGCGAAGACGAGAAGAAGGAGGACAAGAACTAACACGGGCGAAGAAAGGGAATTCCATTGTACTTTCAACAGGGGGGGGGGGGGGGGGGGGGGGGCAGGCAGCAGAGACAAGTGAGACACCACTGGACTCACTCGTCTCTCGGTGTAGTATCACTCGTTCGATTCTACTTTTATCTGGATGCAGTCTCCATGTATATAAGCTTCAGGTCCATCTGTTCATTCTCAGTATCCGTTCCAGTTTTAACGAGTCGATTAAACGAGACGTTTTCAGTGTTCTCTCCGCTCGACGTGGAATCAGACGTTTTCATTTCATCATTGTGCCATGTGCTCGGTTCACCGGTGCTTTTTTCGAGGGAGACACTTTTCCCTCTTAGCCGCGACCTTCGACCTTGTTCGGTGTTCGGTGATGAAGTCTCTTTCAGTGAGTCGTTCTCTGTCATGTGTTTCATTGTGTGTTGCTTCTCACTTTTTGAAAATAAACCACTTTTTGTTAATGTGCTGTTTCCTGCTCGTGTCACTTATAGTAAAACCAGTTTGAACCCAGTGGAGCTGCAGCTGAGGATTGTTTTCATCTGAGATCAAATCTTCAGAGATTAAAAAGCTCATCAACCAATCAGAAGCTTAATTTAGGACCCGGCTCATAGGATTTGGGGATTTTTCATACCAATATCGGCCAATTAAGATGTTTATATAATATGTAAACATACTTAAATATATTTCCTGCATTACTAACATCTTTGTAAACACTTCATTTGAAGCATTTATATAATTGATAATGTTAAACAACAATTTGTTAAGAACAAACAACGTATGCCAGTCATAGAAAACGTTGGCATTCATTAATTTAGTAAAATAAGTTTTTAAATCAGCAAACAAATGCTGATTAATATGTGAATGACTCATAACGGCTGATTGTTTAATTGACCAACTGATTATTCTGTCGGGTTCTAGGTTTGTTAGGTTCTAATAAACAGAAACTCAAAGTACAAAATATTATGAAATGCAAGAAGACAAAAATAACTTAATTGTTGCAGCTCTATTATCCAGCTCTGGTTATTCAGGCTGCTTCGAGGTGTCAGATCTAATCTCTAAACACCTGAAGCTCCACAGAATTCAGGACGTGAACTTGTTCTCCGGACCGAGCTTCTGTCGTGCAGAACGACGACTGAACCAGAACACACGAGACACGGGTGAAAATAAAAACACTTTATTAATCAATAAAAACAATTCTTGATTGCCAGCAAATATCTCAAAACAGGAAACTACATCCAAACTCAAAGCAGAGGGTGAGACTGTGATGGAGACATTTGACCAACGTCTTAAATCAGGACAAACAAACATGAAAATATTTACAGGACGAGACAGACGGAAAAGAAAGTGCAGTAAGTCGTAGCAGTACTAAATAGTTGGTGCTGCACTGGGTTACACTGAAGTGATGATAACCGGAGTTTCATGCCTGATAATCACATTTAATGGACATTTCTCTTTCTTTCAGAAACATTTTTTTGGACATCATCTTAATGTAGCGTGTTCTGTTCGGCCTCTCGTGAAATACTCTATTCTAACTTCTACCTCGACGACCGACCTGTTTTTAAACTGTGTTTCACAGAAGGTGATGAAACATACATACCGACAAACGTCATTCAAATAGACAAGTAATAGCACTTCTACTCTGAGAACACGTTTCTCCGCTTCTCAAATCCTTAAAGGTGAAGATAGAGAGATTGTGAAATCCAAAAGGCATTCGACTCAAAGTGGCAACGACCGACGCCGTCATTTCACGCATTCAAAGTAGTTTTTTTATACCTCACAACAACTTGGCTCACTTTGTGGGTTCAACACAAAAAAAACTGAAACACACAGGACTCGGCCAAACAAGTTGGCTTTACAGCAGTTTAAAAAGAAATCGCCTCAAGTGGCTTTCAATTGGCAAATAAAAGGGATGTCGCTAAACCACGGCAACAAGTGTTTTAAGTTAATGCTCAAAAAGGCATCGCAGGAAATAAATAAATCCAGTTCCCGAGCTGTGAGAGTCGGAGGTGACTCCTGGCTCGTCACAGCCCAGTCCGCTCGAACATGATTACAGGCTCTGTGCAAAGCTTTCAAATCAACAAAGAGGATGTAGACTTCTATGTAAAGCTGATGTGGCGAGACCTATAACCTTGCTTATACTACAGATTATGAACAGTTAATAAGAGCCTTCCTAAACGCAGCTCCCGTATTTAGGGAATAGCGACAGACACGGCAAAATGCATATAGCCAAGCCTTTTAAAAGACAAATTACAGTGCTATGTATAATTCATAAGGAAGTAGATACATTTTGCAATGCAGTGTGCCTCCTCCCTAAAACATACATGTCCTCCTCTCGCAGGGCTTCTCTCTTTTAAATCAGTGGCCTAACCCGGGAACACTTCAGCCTCCGACACCTCCCTCGTCTCAACATCCCACTTCCACCCGTCAAACCCGATCTCTTCAGGTCCTGCTGGACTTGGACGCCGCTCGCAAACCGTCTCGAGAAACCGGGAATCTGTGACGCAACCCTACAGAACAACGAGCGCGGTGTTTGAGCGTTTCAAATGTGTTCAGCTCAAGCAAGACGCCCCATACAACCTCAGCTTGTACAGTATTCACCGACGTCCTCACACACGACGGACTTCCTTTAGCCTTTGGTATCTAAACTCCGACCACTGACGCTGCTCACTGCCTGAAGACAACATTAAAGCTTCAGTGAAACCTCTAGAAGTCTCCAGGGTGGGGTGCGACCTGTGAGTCCTTTAAAACCTTCAGTGCATAGCTTCTCCTCGTCGACTGGGTTCCTTCCTCTCAACACCAATCTTCTTCATCCTTAGTGGTTTGGTGCAAAAGGATCAAGAGCAGCTAAACATTTTTTTCTCATAGCTCGTTTTATGTCCTCTCATATTCCTCCTCTCCCCGCTTATCGTCCCCCCCCTCCCCGTCCAAATAATGAAATATCAGTACTCAAACGAAGAGCTACTTCTGCGTGGAAGTTTTTACAGGAAAAAAAATGCAGGAACAGAATGAAAAGGGAGAAACTAACGCAGGAGGAGTAGTCAACAAGGCCGTTTTCTACTCAACAGAATCTTCTTAAAGGAAAAAAGGACATCTCTCTTGCTTCTGCAGAAATCTTTCTTACTGATTTAGCAAAGTGATAGAATAAACAGCAGTTTCTTCCCCTCACTTCTTTTTGTCCTTCTGTTTTTTCTCTGGCTTTCGGCTCTGCTCGGCCGCCGTCATGCACCGGGGCATGATCAGCACGCTGCCGTCAGCGCTGTACTGCAGCGAGTACTCGCTGGGAGGATAGGGCCGGCCCTCCTCGTCTCGAAGCTGGGTGAACACCTCCTGGTACAGGCTCTGCATCTTCTGCTTCATCTGCCGGATGGAACGAATGAACTCCATCTTCTCCTTCAGCAGCCGCGCCTTGTTGCGCCTCAGGTCTTGGACGCCGTCCTCCAGGTTTATGATGGTGTCCAGTTTGCGCTTGCGGCAGTTCTGGGCCGCCATCTTGTTCTTGCCGCGCCGGCGGATGTCCCGGATGAGGGCGAGCTGGGGTTCACTCAGGTGGTGCTTGGCGAGAAGCTCGTTGAACTCTTCCACAGGCAGGTTGATGATCTTTTCGTTGGAGAAGGGGATTTTCATGGAGCGGGCTCGGCGCTCATCGCGGCTGGCGTGCTTATCGAGCAGGTCATGAGCAGCCTGAAGCTTTGAGCTCGATTTGTCGCGGACAGATTTCTTCACTGTTGATATCGGGAGCTCTGGGTGCTCGTCGAAAGCAGAGGAGAGCGGCAGGTTGTAGGTGTGGTTGTGGCTGATGCTGTCGAGCTGAGGGAGGCTGTGGAACTGGGAGGGATCCTGATAGCTCATACGGCAGAGCTTACTGTAACCGGGCTGGTAGCCACCGACAGCACCTTCCTCCGGCTCCACAGTGGTCACCTCAGAGTCGGTGCTGTATCCCACAGCTCCTTCCTCAGAGAAGGTTGCAGACGTTGAGGAGGAGGAAGCTGCAGAGGAGCAGGACGTCTCCGAGCTGCTCGGCGACGCCGGGCTGTGGCTGGAGTCCAGGGAAAGACCAGAATCTGAGTCAAGCTCGTCCTCCAGCTGGGAGGCTTGGGCCTGGCTGAAGCCCTCCTCCATGGCAAGGTCCAACAAGCTGATCTCATCCAGCATGGACTCCTCCAGCAAGGTGCTGAAGGGATCGGGCAGGATGGGTGTGGACGTAACATTGCTACTGGAGCTGTTTATGTGCGGAGGGAGAAAGATCCCGGTCAGGTTGGTGGCTCCGAATGTGGCGTTGATGTTAGTGGAGTTGTTAGAAGCAAGTCGGAGCATGGGGGTTCTTGGGGGGATGCTAACAGTGTCCAACTGGGGGCCGAAAATCTGGGGGAAGTCTTGGCTGCAGCTGGGGAGGGAGGCCTGGTGGAGGCTGACGTCCTGGTTGACCGGCGTTGGGTGAGGAGCGAGTCCAAAGCTTCCTGTCGTGTTGGAGTCTGTTGCCTCAGATGTTCCACTAACGCTGCCGGAGTCGGTTTGAGGCGAAGTGATGTTCACTTCCATCGCCTTCGGACAAGAACATTTTGTTAATGGAAACATACAAATACTATAGAATCAGTGTTTTCCCCCTTTTTAAAGACGAGACTATGAATTAAGACTCGAGCTTTCAACCTCATGCTTCAGGTTTTCAGTCTGATTCACTGGTTTTGGATCAACTTGCCATAAAGACAGAAAGATTTGATTTGAAGATTTGAATTGAAACCAGGGATGTACCTGTAGCTCCATGATGGCCATGATGTCCTGCCACTGCTGCTCCAGGTCTAACTGGGGCTCCGCTGGGGGGGGCTGCGGCGCCAGAGGAACGGCCTGAGACGTGGACGGAACTTCATCAGTGGTAACAGCTGTTTCTGGAGCGACAACCGGGGCCGGAAACTGAACGGGAATATATTATGATTAATAAAAACAAATAATTTCAACGTAGTTTTTCCACATTCAAATAAAAAACACTAAACTTGTGTTTTTACCTCAGATTCTTCTCCAAAAGGGAAAGTGGCTTCCAGCAGCCTCAGACATTCTTGTAGAGAAAGTGACGTCTGGGAGCCGAGAGCTGGGAGCTAAGAAATCACATTAAAATAGTTTATTAATGGTTAAGTAATTACTGAGCCTTCACAGCTTACTAATGAACCATGAGCATTTAACAAATTAAAGGAAACACAGACAAGCACAAGACAAAATGCTCCAAAAATAAACAAGTTATCTTTCCCCATAACCATCAGAAATATGAGCAACACAACCGTTTACATGTTTTGAACACAGCAGCTCTTCTGACCTCCTCTGGTTTATTTCTGGAGAATTCCTGATCATTTGTTCCACGGACCATGTTACGTGACTGCAGCTCCTCTAAAGCTCGGATCAGCATTAAACTCACCTGATTGACTCATTAGCACAACAGATAAACAAGTGCCTTAGGAGCCGACAGGTGCTGCTGAGAGTTATGAGCGCTGCTAAAGGAGGAGGAGGAGAAACTGTGATGAGAAAACTAAAATATCTGCAGTGAGAATCTGTTCAGTTTTGGGTAAGAGCCCCGCCTCTTGCCCAGTGTCAGCTGGGATTGGCTCCAGTAACCCCCATGACCCTGAGAAGAAGTATATGAATGGACTGGTGTGAAAATATCTGAGAGTCTTGTTCCTGATCCGTCCGTCCTCCTGTTTTATTTTGTGATTTAAGGCGTCAGTGTCTTGAACAGACACATTTTCACAATCTCTCCTTATTAATAACTTGCCTTGTTGTTCAGTACTTAGTGTTTTGACTCACTGTGGTCAAGTCAGACTGTTTTACCACAATGTTGAAAGGAGAACAAGTGATTCCTTATCTGAAGAAACTTCACTGATGGCACAGATATCATGAATTCCACAGATACCAGCGCTGGGTGTGCATGGATCTGAGGATTACATGTGTGTTACTCGACCAGTGAAAAGATCCCAGTGTGATGACGCTAGTGGAACTAGAAAGTGAATCTCAGCTGGTTCGTGCGTTAGAACTATAAAAAGTGTGTCTGCATCAAACTGCCAGTGCTTGAATTTTCACTTTCACTCTCTGAGACTCACCGAAGTGATTCTACTGCAATCTGAGCAACACACTACTTTTTTTTAGGCAAATTGTGAAAACGACCAATCAGGGAATATCTCCACATGAGTAAGAACAATTTCTTCAGCAGACAAATGTATATTTTATCACCATCCTGCAGCTCCCAGGTCTCACATTTGGTTTTATGTGCAATAAGGCAGTTCACCGTGCCACCTCCCACTGCACAAAGCCCTTGAATATGAAAAACCCACTTCACCCACAGACCTGTTCTGGAATGCTCTCTCCAGTCTCCCCGTCCACCGGCTGAGCCCCTTGGAGGTTGACTCCATTTCTCCAGCTCTCCTGCTCCTTGTCTTTGCTCTCCTGCGGGCTGGGCTTCTCCTCCTCGCTCTCCTTCTGACGGTTGCTGTAGTTGAACACTTCTCTTCCCGCGCCAAGGTCGATGTCCTGTCGCCACAGGATGTCAATCAAGTCAATGTCCTGGAGAAACGCAAAGCAGCCATTGAGAAACGATTGGCCCAGCACAGGGAAGCGTCAGTCACATGAGCAGATTTTGTTAAAGCAAACACATTTGGCCTATTTCTCACAACGTGTGCTTGTTTGTGATAATAATAGAGCACATATGCTGTTTATCTTTCATACGAGCAGTTTGGCTTTTCATCTTCATTCGAGCGGGTAATTTTGGAAGGAGCGGGAGGCAGCTCATGTAACAGGAATATGGTCAGATGATGCAACCATGACATAAACACTTGGGCACGGTGGTAAATCATGTGATCAGAAAGAAGTCTGTGTGTTTAACAGTCCAACAACGACCGGCTTATATGAAACCAACACATATGTAATTTCTTTATAGTGTCGACCCTTTGCTTTCAAAACTCTGATGACAACATTAAATGTGACCGACTGTAATG
The DNA here is from genome assembly GCF_949316205.1 of Platichthys flesus. Classification (NCBI taxonomy): domain Eukaryota; kingdom Metazoa; phylum Chordata; class Actinopteri; order Pleuronectiformes; family Pleuronectidae; genus Platichthys; species Platichthys flesus. Next base: position 19,228,531 of record NC_084964.1, on the reverse strand, counting down.
AATGTGACTCAACTGGTTTGACTAAAAATATCTGACACTGATAGAGCGACCTGGGGTGTGGACCAGGAAACGTACGAGTCTGTAACCGCAACTTAAGTCATACTTTTCTAATCTTCAAGGAATTTGCCTGTGATTCGCAGTAAACAACAATATCAGATTGATGATTTAATTTGTCTTTGTCATTTAAAATCAGGGGAAAAAGCAGATTTTTGTTTACCTAGAATAAGATTTGTTTGAAAATGACCTAACATTTAATTTCTCTGAGTCTGTTTCAAAATAACTACATAATAAAACCCTGTTTTTGACAATGAGCAGCCTTCAACAGGAGCGTCTGTGGCTCTGTACCACAGACGCTCCCCAGCTGCAGTCAGTACCTCTTTCGTGAGGTCGTCGTTGCCGTCCCTGGTCCCCTGCTCCTGGTTGCCCTCCGGGGCCACGGCTCCCAGGCTGCTGTCCGCTGCGTTCAGGTTGTAGGTGGATTCAGGCGCTCCGCTTCCTCCCCTCATGGCCGGGGAAGCGTCAGGGCTGTCTACGTCCTCTAGGCCGGCCCCATTGTCCAGGGTGATGGTGGCGCTGGACTGGCTGCTGGCGGACACCACAGTCTCAGAGTCCCGGTGCACTAGCCAAGTGTTGAGCTCGGGAGTGGGCACGGAGAGGCGATCCAGCTGGCGCACCTGGTTCAGCAGCCGCCGAGTGGTGAAGAAATGGTCCAGGTCCACACTCTTTGGATGGATGCCATAGCCGTCCAGCGTGTTGCGGAGGTTGTGAAACTGTGTCTGGGTGTAGGCCGAGCTGGGGCCCAGGATGATCTCTCTCAGTGGGGGCAGCTGATTGCTCAGGTAGGTGTCAAGGTCCACCCGCACCCCAAGGAGACTCAGAAGGATGGTGAACTGAATCAGGCCCTCTGTGAAGTACTTTTTCAGGTAAAGCATTTCTTTACAAAGTCACAAAAAGGTGAAAGTAAAAACTAAAAAAAAAACTAAAAGGGGGGGGGGGGCAAGGCTGTCTTTGATCTACCCTCCTGCACTTGCACGTGAAGATGGAGACGGACACGGGGACGTGGAAAGTGAACGGACACAGCCAGGGGGGTGGAGGGGTCTTCTGCAGGAGTTTCAGATCCAGGTTTCCACAGGGGTCCAGGTGGTGCTCAGATCTTTCCTCCTCTTCTTCATAAGGGTCTCATCCTCTGATCCCTGGGGGGGGGGGGGAAGTGAGAGAGAGGACATTGCATTGACTCTGCTGCCAACTTCCACACCACAGACACACGTCAGCTCTTACCTTCCTACAGTTAGCACGTGTGGGATAAACGAGGGGGGGAACGAGGACTAGCTAGCCCGCTGCGGTGGCTCCATCCTCCCGAGACTGGAGCAGAGATGTCGGCCGGTCGTTCTTCATTGAGGGGTGGAGAGCACGCAGGCATCACCCCACCCTTCTACTACTTCATGTGGGCGCTGCTGAAGGTGAATGAGGGAGTCTCCGGCTCCTCCCTCCTCCTCCACGCCGCGCGACGACGCTAGCTCCGCGGCTAAACTTGCGTGTTCGGACCCCTCGTCACGCAGAACCGCCGCGCTGATACAAAACACGTGTCGCCATGTTTGTTCGTCGCTTCACAGATGAGATGTGTGTTGTTGTTTTTTTTGCAGAGTGACAGGAAGCTCCTCATCCACAATCTCCCTGGCAACAAGTGGCGAAAGAACGGAGCGACGGCTCGCTCGGCCAATAGCAGGCCCCGAGCGCGGTGACGACACATGACTCCAGTCGGCTCCGGCCAATAGCGACGCGGCAAGGGTGGGGTCCCGGGGCGACGCTGAATTCCTATTGGATGTCTGCGCGGTGCTAGCATCGTTAGCTCCTCCGCTGCTAACTACCGAGACAATCCAACTAGTTTAAAAAGTGGCCCGGACAGCGCGCGACGCGGTGCCCGCTCGTGCCCACGCGGACGCCGGGCAGCAGCCGCCGGTGTCCGCGGGGGTCGCGGCTCCGGGACATCCTCGGAAGTAAGTGGAAAACCTCCTGATTTCATACTTACGCCTGGACATCGTCTTCATGGCAGGAGAAGTCCGCGTTCCGTCCCAGAGCAGCGCTCACACCCGGCTGGCTGCGCGGTGGCTCGGTGCGGACCGGTTCTCCTCGCGGCGTGGCCCGGTTCTCCTCGCGGCGTGGCCCACCATGACTTGCAGAATGGTTAGCTTGGCCCGGCTAGCTTAGCCGCTTCACACCGAAACACGCTGCCACACTGCGCATGCGTAGAATGTTCTGGTGCCCAGCTCTCATCAGCTGTTCCTCAGAATAAAAACCAATAAAATGTGACTTCCAAAAACACACATTCACAGGAAGTTATGTCACGTTTTCTATGCTTTTTAATTTCTACACATTAATTACAGTCATTGGAAGAAATCAAACCTTAAATCCAGGTTATGAAAATGTGAAAATACAAGTTCATAACTGCATTTAAATGTGTAATCACCTAAAAGTACTAAGCATTGTTATGTTATGTGTAAATTCATATCGCACAACGAGCAAAAACTACTGTTCATATGTCTGTGATAGTCAAGTCATTTTTAATGTGTAAGATAAGGTAATAAATGGGTCAAACTAAGAATAAATAAATAACTTGTTTAAATTCAACACATTACATGTCATTTCATTTTCAACAATGAATTCACCACATTAACTAAAATAATATTTAGTCAACTTTATTGTCAGTTCTGCCACATGTACAGGACACAGGATTGATTTTCTCTATGTTCCACGATGTAAACAAGTAGACAGAACATACACGTATATTAAAACACGTGTTAAACATACAACATGTTAAGTACTTGAAACTTAAACGTGTGTCTTTCCAGGTAAATATTAAACAGATACTGGGGATATAATTGACCTGCAGAATCAAACATCTTTCATTTTTGTTAGTGATTATTATTATCATCATTGTATCATCTCCAGGCTCTTAACAAGACCCCATAGTTCCCAGTGAGAACATGACATGTGATTGGGGTTTTGTGGTGATGTCACTCCCTGTTAGTTTGGGGGGTTTTCATCACAGCTCTCATAACGTCTGGCATCAGCTGCTGTTGTCTCTTTTCCTAGTCACGAAGCTCTTTCAATTTCCTTTTGACAACAAATATCATCTGCACATGTGAAGCTTGTGACTTTAACAGTTAAACAAGTTTCAAGACTCCAACAGTTGAAACCTGGGCGACAAGAAACCACATGTTCAGGTATTTAAGGAACACTGGTAAATAAAGTGAGACCACTGTCCAAAAATCATCAATATTAATAATTGTTTTGGAGATTTAGGAATGTTTCAAATCTGTTCTTTTAAAAAGCTTTAAATCTTTTGTAAAATGTTCATCAAAATGTGTAAATAAACGACAAAGTGCTGTAAATTAAATACCACTTTTATTTCTCCTTCAAGATCATGACAAAATATTTTCTGTGAATGTGTGTCGTCACTATATATTAACGCCCATCAGGTTCACAGGTCTGTTGTTGTATCGCTTTGAAATGTCGGCTTCAATCTGCAAGAACAAAACACAGTGGACAGTCAGAGATAATATTCAGGTTTTAACATCCACTGAATTAATTAAATCTATATTTATCTGTAACTCCTTAATTAGCAGCATATTTTAGAATAACACATGATCTCATGACCGGTGCTGAGATGTTGCACAACTTTCTCATCAGCTGGGAAATCACCAACTGTGTGAGCGTAAATAAAAGTGAAACAGAAATCAGACACCATTTTCTGGAGGTCTCTGGTGCACCCTGCCAGCAGGTCCACACGCGGCTCCAGCCTGGACTGCTCCTCCAGCGCCTCCTGCCTCTTCTCCACCATCGTGGCTCCTTTCAGCACCAGGATATCTGCCTGCTTCAGCTTCTGTCTCAGCACCTCGGACACACGCTCAACATACCTACACACAAACACACAAGGTTTAAGAGGAGACCAGTTAGAAAAGAGCAGATGTGGAACAATGCAGAGGTCCAACAAGGATCTTCCTCCACAGTACCGGGGCGAGGCCTGGATCATAAACAGGTGCTGCATCCGGAGGGTGGTGAGCCGGTGGAGAAGGTCCTGCACCTGGGACAGCATCTCCCGGACGCGCTTCTGGGTCTGGCTCTGGATGATGGAAGGAGCGAGCTGGAACTGGCTCATGGACACCACGTCTCCCTCTTCTCCCATCTCACTGATGCGCTGGGTGAGGAACACTTCCAGCTGCGGCCACATGTGAAACCAGTGTCACTCCTTTTTGGATTTGACAGACCCACATTTACTCATTTAGACACAAAACCACTGGTGTGTTTACCTCCATGAGCTCATCAATGAACTGGCTGCGTGACTGAGAGTGCTCCAGCAGACTGGAAGCATCCTCCCCCCGAGCCACGCCCTCAGGACCTACGAGATCACACACTCGTCTTTAAGCAAACACAAGTTTCCACAGCTGAGAGTGGTGATCTAAAGAGAAACACTTACAGTCTGTGCCCACATCTACGATCTCGATTTCTATCGGAGCTGCTTCACTGTCGCCCCAGTCGATACCGCCGGAACCTGCGTCCTGTCGAGGGAGATGGACATTTGAGGTTCTGCTGTCAGAAGACAACGTGTACGTCTCATCGTTTTCCTCCTGAGATATTTGACTTTCCCATTCTGGACATTTTGCTGCTGCACCCTCACATGTGTTCAATGTGACATTTCACTCGAGAGAAGTTATCGAGCAGCTGACAGGGATATTTGTGTTCTCACATACATTGGTGTCATACCTCAGAGTTTGGCTCCACACTAATACCCCAGTCTATAGCCTCCTCGACAGCAATGCCAGAATTAACCCCTGCAGAGTCGGCTCCTGTGCCAAAGTCGCCCCAGTCGATCTAAAGCAGGTTTTAAAACACGACACAAAAAAAACTGAGTCAATATCACTGAGCTGACACAAGTCCTGAGGCTTTGTTTTACAAATGTAAGAACTCTAGAACATTTAACTGGATAATAAAAAGCGTATAGAACAATTAAGAAAGTAAAATATAACACAGGGGATTTTGTTAACCTTGGATCCAACATGGGAGGTGTCTGTAACATGATCCGGTTTAACACTCGATATAGAGTCGGTGAAACTAACCATGTCGTCTGTGGCTGAGCCAGAAGGAGCCGCCTCCGCAACCGGCCTCTCAACAACTGTCGGGACTTTCCCTGTTCTCCACTCGTAGAACGTTGTGTTTCCTCTCGTCTGGGCAAACGTCAGCATGGGCAGGACCGGATCAGACCTACGAGAAACACACGTGCGCTCAAATCAAAGAAATAAAACTGTCCACGAGTTTTATTTGAGGATTCATATTAAGAAATCAATTTGTATTTATTACAAGTTATTAAATAATATTTAAGACTGAGTTTCACAGAGGAAGCAGACAAAGTGATGAGATTTCCACGATTCACTCACCATTCGCATACGAAGTTTGTGAAACTGGCGTAAAGTCGGATTTGCTCGTCTAATTTCCCAGAATCCTTCCCGACTTCCTCGAGAACGGCCGGTAGATCTTTGACCAGAGCCTGAAGCTCACGAGCCACATTCTCTCCCTGACAGAAGAAAAATAAACCATCAGACGAATGAAATGTGTTATTCTAAATATTGCAGAATCTCTGTGTTTGTGTCTAAATTTTCTCCAGTGAGTGTGTTTGAACTTACGGTGATGCCGTACTGTTTGCACGCAGCATAGTATCGTTCCCTCAGGTCTGCCGCTGAGCTCTGACACTCCACTTCCCGTCGGCTCAGCTCCTGCTGCAGCTGCTGGGCTTTGGCTAACTGCTTCCTCAGAGCCGGGCCTTCGTAGCTCACGTTGCGACTCAGCAAACTGGCGACCTCCGCTGGTCCAACACAAACAAAATAATTCATTTATGAATAACTATGAAGATGCAATTATTCTGTTTCTTCAGCTTAAAATAACCTTCCTCCCCTATTAAATATAGTGTCTGCAGATGTTGCCACGTGTAAGTAAATATATAAGATTAAGGGTTTTTCCTTTATTTGATATTAGACTTACCCAGATAGACATTATCTGCTTCATAAAGAGACACAATCTCCTGCCAGTCCTGATGCAACAAAAACACAAACCACAATTTAAATCCAGACTTCCTGAGGTTTCTAGTAGTTTTTAAGAGACGAACACGTCACAGGAAACTTTCCAGACAACTGGGTGTGAGTTATTAATCAGAAATGGCCGACGTAGTGTGAGACAGACGATAGAAGCTGGATGGACTCGTCTCACCTTCATCCTCTGAGATGAATATCTGCCAAAGATGTTCTTAGACGAAGCCTCGGTTCCCCTCAGGATCTCCACGATTCTCAAGCAGTGGAAGTAGTGAATGTCTGTCGATGAAAGGTTTATAAGTTTATAATTATTAACAAAGAGGAAGAGGTGGAAAGGGAACAACAGGAACGTCATGATGAAAACAGTACACGTATTAATACATATGAGGACTAAAGCTGTAACAACAATGAGGGAAACAGTCAGAGGTGCTGAGGGACGTACAGGAGCCGGACAGAAGCTGCGTGATCTCCTGGTTCTCTGGCATGTCCTGGATGGCAGCATTGATCTTCTCCCGGATTGTTTTCACAGCATTTTGCCATTTCAGGTCACAGTGACGTCGGTCCAGGAGCCAGTCTGTGCACAACAACACAGTTATTAACCTTTTCTGAACAAATAACTTTATTTATCTTAAATTTAAACTAGTGATTTGGTTAAGTTTATAAAATAAACTGTGCCCTATCAGTAGCTCCATGATCTGATCTTATTACTTCAGATGTTCACTGTATTTAGTCGATTACATGCAATTTGACTCATATAGTATATTTACACAAATCGAGTACGTGATACGACAGTGAACCTTCTGATTCATGGAAACAGATGATTTTTACACAATAAATAACTATAGATAACCACTCACTTGTATGTCCTGTACCATTTTCAAGAGGTAAGGAACTGAGCAAAGGAAGGATGTACCAAGTATTATTATTATAATATAGAGTTCTTGATATTTCTATCTGTTTTCTAATATTCCTACTGTTTTTATCATGTTTATTTAGTGTTTTTGACATTGACACATGTCACAGAACAGAAAGTAGCCTGTTCTATCACAGTGTCTCTGGACTTACCCAGAAGTTTACTGCTCTGGATGTCGATGGGCATACTTTGAATGTTCTGTTACAGGAAGGAAACACATTAAAAAAGGTCATTTCATAATCTGAATATTCCACATTTCCTACGAAGCACCAGGAGCGGACATTATGTCCTAGTGCAGCTTGACAATACACACAACACAACCTGGAGCACAACACAACTATGTAACTATTAGTGAAACCTTGCAAACGTGTTTATTTCACTATAATTTAACTTTAACAGTGTGACACAGCTCACGTTAGCGAACATGTGTGTCACACTCAGACAGATGTTGTTATCTCACCTCCATTTTCTCCTCACGTTCTGAACCCAACACGTAGCAGATCGTAATGTTTCTATTTATTCATTTTAATAAACGAGTTCAGTTAAAAAAGCTTTAAATCCAGAAGAGACGACCCGGAACAAGGAGCTCACTGTTTACGACACGTTACAGGAAGCAGAGCCAATAGGAGGAGGCGATGTTACCCGGTGACGGTCACTGACCAATGGTGGCACACCATGCTGACGGCTGCAGCTAATTGGTCAATTTGACTCAGTGTAGTTCTAAAGATTTGTCAGCAGAGGGCGACGTCGAGGGAAGGTGACTTCATTGTTTAAATATTTACTGTTTAAGTTTATTCATTTATTTATGAATAAATGAATAAACTTAAAAAAATTGTGCAAGAAATATTATAATATTCCCCAAATTACTCAGTTTACTGTAATATCTGCCTAAGAAATACTTTTACTTTTGCTACTTTAAGTTAATTTAAAAGAAAATACTAGTGCCTTTATTTTGGTAACATTTTGAATCATAGGACTTTTAAATTGAGTGTTTAGTTTAGGGTTACCTTTACTTTGAAAAGGGATCTGAGTTCTTCTTTACCAGTATTTGGTGTCAAACCAACAAATAACTAACAAATAAAAAGGAACTTCAATTTAGAACTAAAACCGAACCCAGTGGAAGCCTCCATCTTTAAAGTGCATTCTGACCCGGTGAGGAGAACCCCCCCCCCCCCCCCCCCCCCCCGGGCTCCTGCAGGAGGAGGCCTGCAGGAGGAGGCCTGCTCCCAGACGCTCTCGTGCACTTCAGGCTGGACAGAGGTCACATGTTTCTGTGCACATGGCGGATCAGCAGCAGATCCTCTCAAGTGGTCGAGTCTCGGCTCATTTGAATGGAAACCAAACTTGCAAAGTCAGCCTCTGTGATTTTGCACAACTCATGCAAAGCACCAGGGATCATTTATGTGATGGTCGTCTCTTTCTGTCCAGATTAGAACAACTGAAGACTTTGAACTAGAGACGTCTGGTTCTGAGTGATTTCATATTTTTTCTTTGGCCACCTGCTCTCCTCAGGTTCACCCTGTTGTCATGTGGTCTGAAGAAATGTCTCACCTGAGTCACGGCTGCAGCTTTTCCCCTGGGCGGGCTCTAGGTGCGTGTCTGTGTGTGTGTGTGTGTGTGTGTTTGAGGAGGGTGTGTGCTGGAGCATAGAGGGACGAGGTCAGAGAGCGAGAGCCACAGAAGAGGAGATGCTGCACCTGTGCACGATCACCTGAGGAGAAGCACAATAAAATCCCAAACACAAAGAGAGGAGCACAAAGAGACGGTAAACATGGAGCTGCAGTCTCACATCTGAGAGAACCTGCTCCAGCCGGCTCGCTGTCAACAAGGTAAAACAACACACTTCATCCATTCAGCTGTTGTTTCATGTGTCTGATGCTGTGAGAGTTTCACATGTTAGTTGACAGAATGAACTCCGACCTCAGAAAATATCCTTTAAAAGCATTAGTTTGGTTTATTATCATTTTTATGCAGTTTTGATCAAATCTAACTTATCAGACTGTGACAGGTGAAGACCGATAAAGTCCAGGACTCGTTTCTGTCATCGTCTCTGCACAGATCAACAAACTGTTTTCACAATCTGTTCATTTATTTCAGTTTTATTAAGCAAAATGTCAAATATTCGACGGCTTCAGCTTCTGAAATGTGACGATTTCTTTATGAAAATGTGATTGTGAACTGAAAATCTCTGGTTTCTGGACGATTGCTCGAACAAAACAAGATATCGAAGCTGCTCTACGATGTTGCAATGGGTTGTTTTACATTTTAAAGATGGAGAACTGTCTTAAAACTGAAAAGCAAGTAAACTGACGGATATGAACAAACAGAATCTCCTGTGACAACATGATGAACTGGTGTCATCGCTGGTCTGTATCTTGTTTGAGCTGCTGAGTGGAATGAGAGTTATGACATTTTTATATTGAGGAAATTGAAACTTTTTTAATACTTAACACATTTGGACTTTGTCTCAAGTGCACGTGAAGTTTCAAACTTCACCTTCAACTCCCTCTAAGGTCTCTAGAAACCCTCACACTCACTGTGATGATTGGAAAATAAATAATCACACGTTTATATCGATGCATATTATTTTTATTACAAGCGTCAGGTGAAGAAAGGCTCCTCATCAACTCTGCTGTTACGGGTCATCGGTGAAACCGGCACAAAGGATGAAACCTGAGAGTGGAATGAAGCTGCAGCTGAATTATGAGCCCGGTCCCCGGTGCCCTTGAGTCTCTGCAGCTCGGACATTGTGCCTCTGAAAAGACGTCTCGGCTGGTTAGTGATTTCCAAACACGGTGTTCCCTTCCTGCTGTGATCTCTGAGGCTTTGCCGAGCGGCTCGCCCTCACATGAGCGGGACACATGGTAACTTATTAAAGAGATCGACGGAGGGCCTCCTTTGTGTCAACACGGCTTTTTGTCTCAAAGGTCACGTCTAAGTCAAACACACCAAAAGAAATATGTGTTCATATTGTGCCGCCATGCATGTTCTCTTTCATAACTCGTGTGAAAGTGCCGTCGGGGCTCTCGGCTACTTTGTCCTGAAGAAACTCCTTGATGGTAAAGTCAACACCATCATGCAGATGCTGTGTCAACGTTTGTTATGGAGCAGCCGGCGCTTTTTTAAAGACACATCCACTTTAACTGGATTCAGACAGAAACAACGACGATTAACTTTAGAGGTTGAGCTGGAAACTAGAAATCGTTAAAGCAGCTGAGAAACAGCTCCGTGAGTCGGAGGCTGCAGCCGCTGGAGAACTCATGGAAGATCTCATTCTGTTTCCTGTGTCAGGACACAACCACCATACCCCCACCGGCCGTCCACCACAAGAAACCACGTTCAAACATTTTAACCAGACTTTAATTTGGGTCCATTTGCACCAACTCATCGAGATCCATGAAGGATTCTTTGGGAACCAGGTGAAAAGGTCTCACTGTTGGAGATGATCCAACCTCTGTGTGGATCAGCACCAGAGGTCCATGAGGTCTTCTCCACCGATGTTCCATCCTGTTCCTGAGATCCGGAGATCCGTCCTGTAGTTTATGAGTAATCTTGCTAATAGATGAACCAACAGGGATGAGCACAGGATCTCATGGACAGAAGTAATTCAGCAATTATTCAATCAAAATTAACTCAAACTCTTCGTACGTGTTTCCTGAAGCGTCTTCGGTCTTGAACCTTTGCTCCTCTGGTCCGTGCAGGGGCCTAAACGTCACATGTGGCCGATAAGAGTTAGACGAAGGGCCGGGACTCTTTATTTGCGTAGGTGCTTCGTGATAAAGTGACCACGCCAAAGGAGGATTTGAGTGCTTGATTGTTTCCTGTCAGGCTCATAAAGCTGCAGCCACGGCTCCATTGAAACTCGTAAAAGCTGCTTTATAATCCAAATAACAAAGTACAAAGTCGAGGTTATTAAATGCATGAAGAGGAAGAAACCTCAGAATTGTTGTGATAAATGTATTCATAGTGCGTGTGTGTTTGTTTTACAACTCCAAGGAACTGATATTTAATTCTGTTATCAATGGATCTGGTGATTAAATGATAGTTTGGTCTTTAAAAGATTAGAAAACAGTTCAAAGAACAAAATATTTGAAATCATTTGACATTTTTGATGAAAACAATAACTGAAACGAATGATTAATGATAAATATTTGCCGATTGTTGAATTGTCATCTCACAGGATCATCAGTCATCTGTTTATTATTATATTACTATTAAAACACACATTCCCTGTTTACTTTAAATGCAGCCAGGTGGATTTATGTGAGGTACTTTATAAAAACATAAACTTTATTACTGCCCTGACTGTGATGTGATACCAGTCAGGTATGTTCACCATGTGACTGGATTATATCAGCTGACTGGTGAACTACTGGTTCTGTAACTTGGGTCCATGAGCATCAGTCAATCAGATGAATCATGAAATCAGTTATTATGATAATGGTGCATGTGAGCTCCTGCAGCCGCACGGAGACGACAGCTTGCCTCCTCGGGACAGTCTCTCTTTTCTCTGGCCTGGTATCGGATCACATGAGGGACAGAGGACACTGATGAGATGCTCATTAATTCATCAGCTGAGAGGAGCAGAGTGTCGGGTGTCCTCCTCCAGGAGGTGCCACCTCCTGGAGGAGAGGAGCCTCCCGGTGACCAGGGGCTTTCTGAGGGTCTGCACTCGGTCGGGAGGCTTTTGGAAAGAGGCTGATCTGGGACCAGACAGAATTATGTCATGTTAAAAACAAGTCAATTACATTTTGTATAGCTCCAAATCATAAGTTATATTATCTCAAGGGACTTTACACAGTAAGGTGGAGATCTTGGATTATAACAGAGATGTACTCTGTGTTTCATTTGCTTCTTTTGAGCAGATACACATTTTTAAATGTAGGTTTTATTTGTTTTCATGTCTGTGTTTTATAACGAATGAATCATCAAATCTAGAAACTACTCAGGTTATTAAAAGTCCCCGACTCTACAGAGGACGTCTCATTGGTCCTACTTGACTCAATAACCTTTATTGTCTCAACATGTCTCAAAGACAGTAAAGTTGGGAATCTGAGGAAGAACCTGTTGATCATGAATTGATCATATCTTCAACGTTCATTGAAATATGAACCATTAACAGTCTTGTGTTCTCTACACCAGGCCCGTCCTCCAGTCTGCGTTGGTGCCATGGCCGAGTCAAGCTGGTGGAAGTTGACCTTCTCCCGCAAGAAGAAGTCCGAATCCAAGGTCCTGTACGAGATCCCGGCCGAGTACGGCAGCAACACCGGGAACAAGGAGCACTCGGGCGCCAGCCCCCCCGCCGACCACTTGGACAGCCAGTTCAGCGCCCGGCTGGAGAAGATCGTGGACAAATCTGCCACCAAGGGCCGGCACGTCAAGGTGTCCCACTCCGGCCGCTTCAAGGAGAAGAAGAAGGTCCGCGCCACGCTGGCCGAGAACCCCAGTCTGTTCTCCGAGCACAGCCTGAGCGACGAGAACCACAAGAAGAAGACCGACAAATAAGTGCAGCGCCACCAAAAGGCCCAAACTGGATCCCGACGTGTCCCATGTCCGTGGGACACGTCGGGACGAAGGCTCCCACATGTAAACACAACCAGGTCGCTCCCCAGTGCACGAGGTGGACAAACACTGGTTACCAGGCACCACACCCTGGTCGATACTGTAACCAATGGACTCACACCTAAACAAACAAGTGGTATCAGCAGGCGGCCATTAAACATTCACAGAGCAGAGCGGGGGGGGGGGGGGGGGGAAGCACTTTTCTTTGGAGTGAAGTCAAATGAGTCACGAAAGAGAAACTCGGCCCGAGCGCCGTCACGATTATTAAACATTGTTGTAATTCATGTTTTTATCTTTGTAGTTTTGGATTGTAATTTCAATTTTTTTTAAATGTCCAATATTCAATCAGAGACGATGTTTGTGTGTGTGTGTCTGTGTTGTGTTTTGACAGATGCACTGGAAATTTTTATTACATTTTTGGAGATTTGATTTCAACAACTGTTTATAAGATCTTCTCTGGAATCTGCAAGAGGACAATAAGGTGTTTTGTTTTTAATAAACGTGTCTGGATGCGTTGATATGAAAGTTGTGTTTGTGTCACTGTTCTGTTACACACAGTTGCGTGTGCAGCCCGGTGTCGTCACACACTGAGGTGACACAGGTTGTTATTTCACCTGTGATTCGCTGGCATGGTGATCGTAAGCAGAAACGGAAATTTGATATCACAAGTCGTGCGGCTGTTGTTTGGAACTCGACGCTTCTCACGAGCTGCAGATACACAACAGATTATAATAGATACACAAAAAATAAAACTCTGCCCAGATGTTAGCGTGGGAGAATTTCTCTTCTTTTTGAGAAACTGTGATGTTTGCACGTGGTGTAATGGCGACATCTGGTGGCTACAAAGTGCACTTAGTCCGGAGTTACAAATTAAACTTTATTATTGACAATATTTCACAATTAATTCCAGTTAAAGAAATTCCTCTCAGGTACCTAACACACACAGTAATTGGCACATGACATCAGCTCTTTAGAGGCAGTTGGATCAATCATCATAAGCTTAAAAATCATTCTTATTTTAAACTTTAATTTAACACACGAAATTATATTAAAATTCTTAAAAATTGAAGCAAAACTTGGTTCAAATTACAGTCAAACATGAAAGTGTTCAGTTCTTCATTACAACAAGTTAATTCTTAATATCAGGTCGTCAGAGTGAAGCCTGTGCTCAGCTGAACATGCCAGGACATGACTGAGGACACACAGTGGCCACTTTATTAGGGACACCACTATAATCTACTGATACACAACAGCCTTTAGTTTGATGGAGACGTGAGAGTCAGAGCTGAAGACTCTAGAGAGATAAAGACAGTTTCCTGGTCCTAAAGGTCGACGATGAATAACAACATCACAGTGGATCATTATTTAACACAAGTGGACTTTGACCTCCTGTGTCACTTTCTGTCATTTTCCATTCACGTCAAAGTTGTTAAGTTTTATGAAGACACAGCGACGTTCGGCTCGTTGATAAATCCTAAACACAGCAGCACCTACTGAAGTAGTTTCCAGCAGAAGCTCCTGTTTCTAAGAGGAGAGGTGAAGACGTTAAAGATGGAGTGTCCGTCTGTGGAGGAGCTTCTCATGGAGACAGACGCTGATACACCCAGTCCCCCGCCGCGGCGCGTTGGAACTCTCCCAGCTCGGACTCGCCGCCCGTCTGCTTGGTGAAGACGATGCGGTCGTGGAGTCGGTTGGTCTGACCCTGCCAGAACTCCATGGAGTGAGGTTTGACGACGTAGCCCCCCCTAGAGGCCAAGCACGACACAGCAGAAGATCAGGGACAAGACAGTTTGGTCTTCATTTGCGTACTTGCTTAGATTTAGCAGCTGGCCCTTAGCTTAGCATAAAGACTGGGAACAGGGGGAAACTAGTAGCCTGGATGTTCTGACACCAAAGCCTCTTCACTTTTCTGATCATGTTGATAAGCTGTAGTTTGATTTCATGCAGAGATCAGATGCTCACCAGTAATCAGGCATCGGCACCTCCGTGTCCTTGTACTTCTCCTCCAGTTCTGCGTTTTTCTGCCTCAGAAACTAACAGAAAGTTCACGATGAAAACTGAGAAATTCACGAATCATCGACCGAACGTAACGCGGCTTCGGTTCTTACGTCTCTGTCGGGAACAGCCGTGCTCTGTCGGCTCACCACCGCCCCGATCTGGCTGCTCTTGGGCCGGGAGTGGAAGTAGTCGCTGGAGCTCTGGGACGGGATCCGCTCCACCGTGCCCTCGATACGGATCTGAAGGAGGAGATCAGGAAATATGGAATATGAGCGATCTGGAGATACATTTAATAACGAGACATTCACATCTTCAATAAGACAGAAACTGATGGGATAGTTGCTGCACCTGTCTGTTCAGAGGTTCCCAGTAGAAAACCAGGCAGGCATGCGGATTACTCTCCTGTGGACAGAGATCAGATCAGCTGGCTTTAAAAAGATCAAAACACCAAATTCTGAAAAATCAATGTGTTGAGCTCGAGGACACGTCGCAGGGTTTCATCCTTTGACCTTTGACCTCAGCGTCTTCTCACCAGCTCCGACCCCTTCCTGCTCTCGTAGTTGGTGAAGAAGCGGAACCCGTCGTTGTTGTAGCCCTTGAGGAGGACCATGCGAGCCGACGGGCGTCCGTCCCTGATCAGGCAGAGATCACACAGACAGACAGTGAGACACGATCAGAGCAAACAGCACTCGTCAGGTCAGGAGGAGGCGGGGGGGTCTTACTTGGTGGCGGTGGCGATGCACATGGCGTTGGCCTCTCCGATCTCCGGGCAGCTGGTGGCTTCATCGAACCAGTTTCCAAACTGCTTGATCGGGTCCAGAGACACCAGCTGATTCTCCTCAAAACACTGAGATCAAAGAGAAGGCTGCAGAGTGACACTTCACCACTAGATGTCACTAAGCTCTACACACTGACCCTTTAAATTATGACGTTTCATAACATGATCGGTCATAACTGGGAAGACTGATCAGTGGGTTATAGTAACACACACACAGACAGACAAACACGCACACACAGACACACACACAGTCACACACTCACCTCCTCGTCTCCTTTGTATTTCTTCCTCATGTCGCTCAGGTCCATGATGCTCGTGTCCGTGGATGTTTTGCTGCAGAGTCTCGGTGCACAAGCTCCTCGTTGATCCGCGGCCACGCGCACTGGACACGGCCGGTTCCTGCAGAATAAACCGATCCAGCTGAATAAAGTCGGACTGTGAACGCGCCTCATACTGTCCAACGCGCGTGACGTGACGGAGTCCCGCACGCTTGCTTACGTAAAGCGAGTTTTGTAACCGGTGAAAAAAAAATGGTTGAATAATCGAACTGGTTTGGACGAGTTTTTATCAAAGTTAATGAATAATCATAAGAGTTCAAATGTTTTGTGTTGAAATGATTTAATCACAAAGCAACTCCTCGGTGCCGCGTTCAATGTCCTATATGTTATTATGGGCTACAGAAAGGGCAAATCAGGAAATGTCAGCCACAGAGAGTTCCTATTTGCCGAAGTGACCCTGAAAGCAGCATTTGTGGCGACGTCATTTCCTGAATCACATTTCCGGTTAAAGATGGCGGCGACCTTGTGTTCTAAGTTTCTACAGAGACAAGGTATTATAGAGAGATTTATAACTTTATAACTTTGTTGTTTTACTCTGTGTGGATCAATGTTTTGTCCTGAAGTGTTAAATATCATCTGAGCTTCTCTTACCACAGTGTTTCAGGAGAGTTAGCCGCTGTTAGCATCGGCGGCTAACGGAGGTGTGAGCTGTGCAGGTGTTTATCTGAGTCTCTGTTTCCTCCAGGATGGCTTCCGCTCACCCAGAGTGTCCGACACGGCTCCAAGGCCGTGACTCGACACCGGAAACCCTTTCACATCCTCCGGCAGAAGCTCATGGCCGTGACCAAGTACGTTCCTCCGGAGAGGGTCATTCCTCCGGGCGCCTACCCGTCCGCCACCAAGCGCGTCCAGGAGGTAACAAGCTGCCATTGTCACAAGAAAACTGAAGTTATGGGTCACTTCTCAAAAACAAGCGTTCAAACTGCTGCAGAATGATACAAACATAAATATGACACAAAGACATGAGACATCTGGGTCAACGCCTTGTTATACACTCCCAGTGGAAGTTTGTTTCATAGTGGTGGAGCCTCAGAGCTCCAGCTGATCTGAGATCTGAGCAGGTTTGTACGGGATTAAAAGCTCAATTATTATAAAAGGACAGATGCAGCTAAGAGTGTTTTTAAAAACTAGCAGTAACATTTTGAAATCTACTCTGAGGGACAAATGGAGCCAGTGCAGTGGTGATGTGTTTTATACTTTCTTAAGAACTCTGGCTGCGTCAGATCGGAGCAACATGTTTCTCAACAACGTTACACAAACTGTTGTGATGTTTCCTTTCGTCAGGATAGCGCTCTGACGTTGCTTTTGAAGAGGGATCTGAAGAAGGTGTTCCAGGATTGTAAGATGGTGGCTGTGGTGCAGAACAGTGCCAGCAGTGCTGAAGACATGATGCTGCTCAAGAACAGACTTTTCAAACATGGCATCATCGTCAAGTTCTTCCCAAACCAGGTAGAGATTAAATCATAATGTGTATTAAATCTGTAAGAGTTCTGTAGCTTGGTCTTGATCCTTCATTCCTGTTTGTTTCAGGTGACGCGGTCGTTCCTGATGGACACTGTCTACAGCAACATGGCTCCTCTGTTCATTGGTCCGACGGTGCTATTTGTTAGTAAAGAGCCCAAGGTGAAGGAGATGCTGAAGGCTCTGAGGTCCAGTCCCCAGATGACCCTACTGGGTAAGTTAGTCTTCTGTGTCTGCTTGTGTGGACGAGCTTCATTGAATTCATAATACTCATAATCGTCTGTCTCAACAGGAGCCTGCATAGACGACACACTGCTGAGTGTGGACGGGATTGTGAGCTACTCCAAGCTGCCGTCGGTGGCTGTGGTCCAGGGTCAGCTGGTGAGCGGCCTGACGATGCTGACCTCCCTCACGGCCTCCCTGCTGCAGCGGCACCCGGCCCACCTGTCGGCCCTGCTGCAGCAGCACGTCCGGCAGCAGAGCCCGGACAGTGGCACGGCCGAGGAAGCCGCCTCGTGAAGAGGAATCTATTCAGACTGTTTTCCTTTGGAGACGCTTGGAACCACGAGGGAGCGAAGAGCTGGAATCACACTTCACATTTATTTGACTTCAACAACAAACTTCCAGGCAGATTTTCACTGAATCAAATAAAATGTCAGAGTGTGTATCCGCCCATGGGAGCACTGGTAATTCACACTGGTGGATGAAGGATTCTGAAGACTGGACTGGTTTCTGTGCATCTCAACCTCTTCATGAAATTCTTGGATGGACAATGCTGCAAAAAATATCCCAGTTGCCCAAGCTCTTACTTTATTTAAAATATTGTCACACGAAAAAAAAACGATGTCAACTCGATTTATTGCTCCGACTCTAAACTGTTTGGATTTAAGACTCGTCTCATTTTCACTTCTACAGGTTTGTCTGCAAAAGATATTCTCATCAGTTTATTGTCAGGACGGAGTTCTTACCTTTTGATTTGTTCATAAAATATAACAGAACAGTGCCAGCTAGCATTAGCATCAAGTGGCTTCATGAGAACCACTCCAGGCGAAATACACACCAGTGGTCACGGATCCTGATGGTTAATCTGCAGATTACATGTTAATCTGGGTCAGTTAGTCTATTATGTCCTACCTTTCTGAGCGGGGCTGGCAGTACTCTGGAGTTTTCAACAACTTCACACGTGTCTGCAAAACGAGTGAATTATAAAACTGTTCAAATCACAATATGGTTCAGAAACCAAAGTAAAAAATGCTCATAGTCTGTATTTACCCATCAAAATAAAAGTCTGAAGATGCTTTACTGTGGGTGTTTATCAGATAAAGACGCAGAGATGGAAGAACCATGGAATCAAATACCTTTAAGAGGTATTAGTAGAGTTTGTTTCAGAAATGTAAGATGGTGGCTGTGGTTCAGAGAAACACTGATGACATGTTTCTCAAGGACAGACTTTATAAACATGTCATAACTGTCGAGTTCTTCTCCAAACAGGAAATTATTAAATGTGTTTTTATGACTTCACCAGACAGTGAGTTCTTCATTTATATGTCTACCATCCTCTTTTGTACCCATCACTTGTGACTGTATTTCTGGGCTTTAACAGACTCTTTACATTGAAGGATGATTGGAAATGAAAAATAAAAGACCTAAATCATAATTCTATATGATAGAATCTCTATTTTAATCATATATAAACTTCCACCTGCAGCTCAAACTTCCAGATTGCTGAGTTGCGTCTCCTCTCGGCTCCTGTGGAACCTCCTCTGCTCGGAGCTGAGTGAGCAGCAGAGTGAGGGAGGACTTACCTCCCTGCAGCTACATCCCTGCTAGACACTGTAATTCCAGCTAATGCGGATAATGCCCAGGACATATTGAGCACGACGCGCGCACCCGGCGACGCACAGCTCTCCTTCGAGGCCCCCCCACCCACCACCAGCACCACCAGCAGCAGAGGCTGGACGCGGCCGCCACTCAGATTATGTCCAGAATATAAGTGATTATCTGTGGATCAAACATGTAGAATGACTTCCTGTCGCTGCTCGTTTTGACGGATCTCGACGGGGAAACGTTCTGTGCGTCGACATGATGTTCTGCAGCTCGTCAAACACCAGATGAGACTTTTGTTGGATTTACCAGAAGCGCAGGAGCAGATGATGACAGTCGAGGGAAGGTTCCAGGTAAAGTAATCTATCTTCTCGTCATTTTACACATGATTTACACTCGACAATGTGAACGTTTGGATTTAATCCTGCGGGAAAATATCAGATAAAGCATCAGAACTGAACCTCAAGTCGATTCTGCACAGATTCCTGTTTATAAACTATAATTATTCTGTTCTGAATGAACTGAGGCGACGTGTTTTTCAGGTTAAAACCTTCAAACAGCCGTTTGGACGAGTGTCCTCTGTGCAGGTGCAGTGACTTCTTAATGGGTTTAAGATTAGAGCCTGCGCAGCCCTGAGTAGTTCAGAGGTCCTGCAGCACCAGGGAAGTCACACAGGCCCCAGTCATAAAGGAGCATTACCACAAAAACACACCAGCCATCTGCTATTAACTGTATTCCTATAGCACCTTTCAAAACAGACCTGACAAATAACTTCACAAACAAAAACAAGAACACCGCAGACAAGAAGCAAGTCAATATAATCTCATTATATTATTAATTAATACAAAATCATCAGAGACAATAAAATAAAACGTTTAACTGACAAAACAAAAAGATGAAAGAGAAACACAAGTAATAGCAGCGGCCTCCTACAGTGGAAACACGT
Organism: Platichthys flesus; assembly: GCF_949316205.1. Classification (NCBI taxonomy): domain Eukaryota; kingdom Metazoa; phylum Chordata; class Actinopteri; order Pleuronectiformes; family Pleuronectidae; genus Platichthys; species Platichthys flesus. Next base: position 19,208,628 of record NC_084964.1, on the reverse strand, counting down.
GCAGTCGGCCGTGTGTGTCTGTACAGTAACACACATTTAAACCTGTTGAGTGACCGTGATGCATTTATTTATATTCCCAGACTTCTGGGTCACACATTGAACAGAGAATCTTCACCAAGTCCATTTCTAAAAGTTTGTTCTGCCCTCAGATTCAAGCTGAACATGTTTTTCACTCTTTGATAAACATGTTAGCAGCAGTTTTATCACAAGAAACACGTGACAATCCTCCTAATCTCAGGGTTTTCACTACTTCCCTCTTCCTGATGTGTTTGCATCTATTTCCATGTCTACAGCTCATGTTTTCATGTTTTTATGAATGTGCATATTATCTCCCCTCACACAATCTCACCAATGAGTCATTTCTCTTTTCTTTGAAACAGCTCTTTAGTTTTTGATTGCATTTAAAAGTAGCTGCACAACATTTACTGAAAGTGCACAACCTCATCTGCAGTGTGAACTGTACAAATAACACAATCACAAGGAGAAAACTTGGGAAAATTAGTAAAACCAAACATGGATCTAGTATTTCTGCAAAAGCCTGGAATCTAAAATCCTTTTATTTCCACCTTGTGTGAACAAAACCAAATGTTACTACAGAATATTATTTGTGCTTGCGAGCTCAGAAACCTGCAAATCCCTTCATCCTGTTTCCACCACATGCTCCCATCAGCGAGGTCATTCACTCTCATCCTTTGCTCTGAGCTTTACATAACAAGTCAGGCGGCTCCTGAACACATTTAGACTCGTCTCAGGAACGCACCGGTCACTGTGCGTCCGGCTCCTGGTTCTAAAGTTTAAAACGTCCCAGTGGCTTCTGTGATTTAAACCAGTTCACAGAATGAAACAAGCTGAATGTAGGGATTAGTTCTCTGTCAGTAAAGTAACACAACTAAAAGAATATATACAATTTAGTCACTGTCTCACAAGCACTTTCAGCTTCGTGCCATCATCAACTTTTTATTTGTTAGAAGAAACAGGATTACTTTTGAAGGTGTAAGGATTTTCATGTTAGATTCTACATGGTTATAATATTGTTACCATGGATTCTTTGAACATGCACAATAATTATTATATAGTGAAAATCTTCTAGGGCAGCTCATATCTTAGCTGCTTATTATTATTATAATGTTGGGACTGTCGTCAGCTTCTTCTGTTTCCTTGTGTCCAGCCTCAGGATCTTCTTGCTCCACGTCTGAGTGACAAGCTTCTAAAAACGGCCCCAGAAAAACCAATTAAGCCGCGATTGCTAATCCTGTGCTTGGCCGCGGTGTCACCGAGTCGTTATACCGTCATGTGCAAAACACACAAGTCCTCTGTGGTGAAGACGCACATTATTTACAATGACTTATAAGTTTTTCTTATATATTTTGTTTTTGTTTTGACATATTTTTCACAGAAATCATGACTTATATTCTGAATATTTGTTCATTTAATGATTCTACTGTGGCCAAACAAAGAGCTGTGTGTTAATCTAATTCATCAAATTGCATGACATATATTGTTATTTACATTTCAATTAATCTGTTTCTCCAGGAGAGAATTGTATAAGAAGCCAATTTCTGCCAATATAATTTAAAAATTTAACACATTTTCTTCTTTTCTGAAAAATACGAGAGTTACATTAATTTAGAGATAAATAAGTCATTATATTATATATAATTATAATTGTTTTCACTGTATTGGCAGAAATGGTCTTATACAGAAACAAAATAACACCAATATATCGCAGAATAATCAATAAATAATATAATCAGCTTCACATTGACAGAATATGTTTCAGGGCTGTTGTGTTATATTGTTTTAAGAGGGTCATGTTTGTTCTTATTTGGAAAATATCGGATTATTTAGAGACACTTTGTATTTATTTTATTATAATAAATCTATGAAATAATTATCAGAATAGCTAACCGACTCTTGCTGGGTCCTTTCGTTGGTTTGCAGCAGATCAATCTCAACAGCCAGTCGGGGTCAGAAGTCTGAGACCGGAGATGGATTCCTACGGCTCCTCTCTGAACCGCAGCCAGTCGCTGGCGAGCGGCCTGGAGAAGACGTCGCCCACGTGGAAACCGTCCCGGTCGCGGAGCAGCAGCACCGTGTCGTCCCGTCACTCCAGACTGGTGAGGCGGGTCGGCCATGTTGCTGCTGGGCCTTTAATCTGTTTTCCCATAACAACAAAACGCACTAGTTGTGTGTTCTCCTGATGAATCTGTGGTTGTGTTCACATCAAACCTCTGAGATTAGTAAACCAGATGTTTTGGGTTTTGTAGGTGAAAGTCGGTAAAGATGCCAAAGTCGATCAGCACCATCCAGTCAGGGATGATGACATCATTAAAACAACTGTGACCTTAAGAGACATCACATTAATTTAAATAAGACCCAGAGAACGACAAACTGCAACTGGCAATTATTCACCTGATTCATTAATCTGTCAAGTATAATCTTGATCCATCATTTAGTCTTGTGTCAAAAAATTGTCATATTTGTGGAGCTGGAAGCAAAGGATTCTGGGATTATTTCATATAAAATATAATAAAGAGACATGGGTGAAAACATAACCTTCTTGATTCATCGTTACACGATTTCAATATTCTCTTATTCCAACGTTTAATAGACTAAACAATTAAACAGTTAAAAGAGAAGAGTTTCAATCCTTCTCATCAGTGAACCACCGTCTTCCTCCCACTGTCCTGTTTCTCTGAGGAAGTCAAAGCCCCTCGTGTGTTTCTCCCGTCCTCAGATAATCAAAGACTGGGAAGTGATTGACGACCTTCATGGAGAATCTCACACAGGAGGCGAGAACCCTCAGGAGGTGTCGACCCCGGGGATCTGTGAGGGATATCTGCTCAAGAGGAGGAAGTGGCCTCTGAAAGGTTGGCACAAGGTGAGACATGCTCCGTCCTCCTGAATGAAGACGTTGACCTTTCAGATAAAGACGTTTATCTTTGAACGATGATTTCTTCCTCAGAGATACTTTGTCTTGGAAGCCGGGATCCTGCGCTACTCCAAAAATCAACAGGATGTGAGTGAACAGGAAGTTTTATGAGATGATATTTTACAGAACAGATTTGAAAACATTTAAACGAACCTGTTTTGCCTATTAGGTCTCCAGGGGGCGGGTCCAGGGCTCTCTGGACGTCAGCCACGCTGTAATGTCCATAAATAAGAAATCGAACCGTATTGACTTGGACGCAGGAGACATCCTCTATCACATGAAGGTAAACGTCCTCGTCAAATACGACATGGGGCTCCAGAGTGAAAAGCAGATCCATGACTTCTCTTACCTCCCCAAGGCAAAGAGCCACGAGCTCTTCTACATCTGGGCGACCAAGCTCCAGGCCCATCGCGTGTTCAAGAAGAAGGAGGCGGCTCAGGCTCAGGCTCACGGCGGCGTCCTCCACACGTTGGGCCTCAGCGCAACCGCCGGAGGAGCTCAGAGGAACGGAGACGTGGTGAATAAAGTCTCTCCTGTGCACAGCTGAGTTAACCGGTGTCTCAGGAGTCCGAGTGAGATGAACTCATGTGTCCTCTGTCCTCTGGGTTCTCAGGTGGTTCATTCAGCTGCAGCATCCGGAGCGCTGCCCTCATCAAACTCTGCCGTCAACAGCAAGGTGTCCGCCTGGCTGCAGCAGAGTCGCGACCCAGACACCTGCGTTCAAGGTACAGGTCCAACAGGAAGTCGCTTGTTATCTTATCTGATTGAATAGTTGTGGGTTAGCTGTAAAGCCAGAAGGACTCTCAGAGAACGCAGACCTCCACCAAGGTCATGGTCAAACAACTCACTGTGACCTAATGAAAGATCACAGCTCTCACGTCTTCCTGCAGAGCTCAACCGGTGCCACTTGGACCTGTCGGAGCTGAACCGCCTGATCCTGAGGCTGCAGGCGCTGGAGGCCGGCCAGGCCTTCAGCAACGGAGAGCTGCAGCGGATCATCAGCACACAGGTAGACGGCCGGGGGAGCTCGGTGCTCCTCACTGAACCCCTTCACATGAAGATACACTGATATCATATCTTCTTACAGAATCTTTCTCTGGAGAAGCCGAAGAAGCAGAAGTCGGGGAAGATGTGGGGCCACTCCCGCACGCTGTCCAGAGTGGAGGTCCTGGGAATGGTAAGACGGGTCTGTACTTTGTTCTACTTCGGTTTGTTCATAAGGTTTGACATTGATTTGAAATCTGAATCTAAAAATTGAAATCTAATGTTTTGGGTCTTTCTCTAATCCAAAGCCTATTCGAGGGATTTCTAAATCGGTGAGTGATTCATAACAAATATTCACTGTTCTCCATTTACTCACTGTAACAGCTGGACTGCAGATGTGTCTCAGTTCGGGGGCTGTTACCTTTAGAGGCTGCATTTAAAGACTCAGCTGCTCCTCTTCGAAGGCGTCCTTACATCCGGACAAATTAAGGATCCAATAGATTGATCCCAGGATTCATTTTCAATTGAGTATAAAGCCGGGACAAGCTGGTGATGCTGACCAAAAAAAATCCTCTGTAGACCAGACCCGACTCATTTGAGATTAACCTCCTTGATCTCCCTGGCCCACTAAGACCACCTCCTTCTGGGGCCAGGTAGACCTGGTCCTCTGAAGGATGCAGCCACTGAACTGAGATCCACAATGTGACTGTATGACCTGCTCTTGATGAACTAATGAGTTCGTCCTCACATCCCAGCTGTCCTCCAGTCACCTGGGTAGCTCACCTCACCTCGGGGCATCGGCCCCCTCCATCCCAGAATACGTCTACTCTCAGCTGTCCCCCCCCACCGTCGCGTCACCCGAGGGAAAGAAGCTCCAGCAGGACATCTGCGCCACGTCACTTCGAGGTCAGAGGAACAGAAACAGGCAGCTGGTCCCGGAAGTAGAATCCAGTCACTCTCTGTTATTATCTGCCATAACATGTCAACCATCCGAGGTAGACTCACCACGAGCTACGAGATTTTACCGGCTCCAGTAGAAGCCACAAGTCTTTATGAAATCAACTGTTTTAGTTATGATGTCAGGAAGAACTACACTACCCACAAACCTCTACTTGAGAGAAGCAAGTGGAGATATATGAGAAAAGAATGAAATACACAGAGATGGAGAGAAGAGAAATCATATCTTTCCATACTTTGTGAGTTTGCAGCTGTTAAATCATTTTCCTCTGTGTCTTCATTCACCTTCAGTGTTCACATCCCTGAAGTCCGTTCACGAGACTCTGTCCCAGGAGAGACAGAAAGTACAAGAAGTCTGGGAATCGAACGCGTTAGCCGAGGTGAGACCTGTGACCGTCACCTGGATTCTCTGGCACATTTCCCCTTCATGGTTTCCTTTTGTTCATCCCTCCTTCTCCTCCTTCCTCCTCATCAGCCTGCAGGAGGGAGGCGCTCCTCCCACGCTCCTCCTTCGGTGGCGGATTCAGCCGCCGAGTACTTTGACGCCAGCGATGACGTCATCTGTGGTGGTTCCTCTGCGGGGTCGGAGGAATCCGGACTCAGTGACGGGAGCACGACCAACTCGGAGCCCGAGGAGGGACACGGTGGGTCCACGTGCACAAGCACCAAAACGTTCAGCCTCTTCTTCTTCTTCTTCTTGTTCTCGTGATTAAAAACACAACACTGCCTTTATTGCTTCACTGTCAGTGTCAGTTGAAATGATGATTCATGTTGTTCACAGCGTCGGCCACCAGGAAGTACCGCGCCAGCATTTCAAAGAGTCCAAACAGCGTCGCTCCCAAGAGCACCGGAGGTCGAACCAAGCTTCCTGCTCACTGTCCCGACAACAGCCACGTGGGCCTCATGGCCATTCTCTACAACAACATAGGCAAGGACCCGGCACTGGGAATTATCATATTGATGATAATAATAATAATAATAATAATAATAAACTTTATTTCTATAGCAGCCTTTTAAAACCAGATTTACAGAATCGAAAGCCCGAAGATAGAAAATCATACAAACGCCAGATCATTCTCAGTAATGCAAGAAAACAGAATAGAAAGGTTTATATAAACTGTAAAGATTAAAAACTATAAATATGTAACGTCGGCTTTCTGTGGCTCACCTGCTGGTTCCCCCCCCCCAGGGAAGGACCTGGCCCGGGTGTCCATGCCGGCTGCTCTCAATGAGCCGGTGAACCTGCTGCAGCGGCTGTGTGAGGAGCTGGAGTACAGTGAGCTGCTGGACAAAGCCAACAACACGCCGGACCCCTACCAGAGGATGGTGAGTCCAGTCCACACGTGCACCGTGTTACTGGGACTGATGGGAAACGGATGAATAGATAGATGTCTGCCTTTTATCTCCTGCAGGTTTACATTGCTGCCTTTGCTATCTCCGGTTACGCCACTGCGACGTTCAGGAACCACTACAAACCCTTCAACCCGGTGCTGGGAGAGACCTACGAGTGCATCAGAGAGGACCGCGGCTTCCGGGCCATCTGCGAGCAGGTATCCACGAAGAGCGGCCGAGAGTCACTTCCTGTTCCTCTCACATCCGAACCCAGAAACTCGACCTTTTAAAATCTGTAAAAACACGACGGGGAGTTAACGGCAAATATCACATCTCTTTAAACTAAGATAAATTACTCTTTGGTTTAATTGAGCCGCTCAGAGCTGCACTCAGTGATGTATTACTGTGAGGTTGTGGTTTATAGATATTAACACAAATACTTAGTACTCTGAACTGATCTATCTAAATGCCTGTATAATAACTTTTTGTCTTGTCTTTGAGCACGTTTTCCTTTTGGTTCCAGGTCTGTCACCACCCGCCCATCTCCGCCTGCCACGCTGACTCAGACAACTTCTCTTTTTGGCAAGGTGAGACTCTAAATACTCCAAACCTTCCCTTTGTGTGCGAGGAGCTGGTCGTCATCATTGTAAATCTGCCTCTGAACATGTTTTACATATATTTGTTCACATGCCTCAACAGACCAGCGATGGAAGAATAAATTCTGGGGGAAGTCTCTGGAGATTCTGCCGACCGGCATGGTGAACGTGACTCTTCCCAGGTAAACGCTGGATCTTTATCTCCACCGCTCTGTGGTTGCAGATTTATTGGCGTGTCCGTGTGAGATGAGGCGTGACGGAGGCCGTTAACGTGTAACTGAGGATCGTACGTCACGTGAAATGATGACGGATCCGCTCCGTTAGAAAATCAGTCGGGGGAAATGAGGCGTGACGCGTTTTCTCTGAATGTCACCGTCATCAGCATCGTTCAGGCTCACGAGCCACAGACGAGACAAACGCTCTCGACCATCTGTGTGCACGGCGCTCAGGCTTCTGCATGTGACCACGTGCACCTGATCATGTGACGTGGAAACGAATGAACAGTGATGCTGTCGAGCATCGTGCAGGAAAGGTGTTGTGTTAGTGATACAACACCTAACTGAACTTAATGGTTATTTGTTTTACAAAAAAACTGCTTTTAACACTTGTTTTTACTTTAATACTTCATTGATTTATCATGAATAAAAATATATTGTTATTATTATTATTATTTATTTGAGAGTTGACAGTGTAGGATGAGTTTCTAAAGGGTTAACATATTTGGTTACACATAAATAACACAACTAGTTGTCTCCGCCTCCAGAATAGTCTCTGAGTTGTGTAGCTGTGTCTAGATCTGTGTGTGTGTGTGTGTGTGTGTACAGATTTTCAAATGTGTAATGACATTTGTAATTAAATAACATTTAATAACTAAAAACTAACTTGTGTGCATGAAGGTTCTGTGAATTAAGATCTTCTTAAACTTTTTAAGCCCTAAAATTCAGATTTTGGACTCATAGACTTTTTAAGACTCTGCAGAAACCTTGGTTTTGTCATTTCACTGTCTCAACACTTTTTCCAAACGTCTGTGTTCTGCCCAGATACGGTGACCACTACGAGTGGAACAAGGTCGTGACCTGCATCCACAACGTCCTGAGTCAGCAGCGTTACATGGAGCACTACGGGGAGGTCACCATCCAGAACCTCAAGAGCAACGTGTGCACCTGCAAGATCACGTTCATCAAGGTGAGTGAAGCCTCCACCAGCTGCTCACCACCTGAACCAGGCCCCGGAGAGAGGAGGTCTGTACTTACTGAGTTCTCTCCTGTCCTAGTCTCGTTATTGGGGTTCAGACACGAATAAGAACGAGGTGCAGGGCACGGTGCTGGACCAGAGCGGCAGCGTCATCCACCGGTTCGGAGGTCTGTGGCACGAGGGCATCGTCTGCGACACTCTGCCGACGGCAAAGTGTGTCTGGAAGCCAAGTGAGTCCCTGAAAACCCAGAACATCAGATATATCCAATTGTGTTTTGAAGCTAAGTGAGGCCCCCCCCCCCCCAGATCCTCAGCCGAAGGATCACCAGCTCTACTACGGCTTCTCCAGCTTCGCCATGGAGCTGAACGAGCTCCAGCCGGACCTGAGGCCTCGGCTGCCTCCCACAGACAGCCGCCTGCGCCCGGACCAGAGGTGAGCTCGGCTGCACGTGTCTGCTGAAGGGACACGCCCATCACGTCTTCATTCATTGAACTGTGTCCTGGTGTTGTCCGCAGGCTGCTGGAGGAGGGACATGTGGACGAGGCGGACAGAAAGAAAGACGAGATCGAGGAGTTCCAGAGGGCCTGGAGGAAAGATCTCGGTCAGAAGGGGGAGGAGCACGTCCCACGATTTTTCAAGTAAGTTCAAAATGTGTATTTATCAATTGGCCATTAAGAACACTTTAATATCAGGTTATATCTGCTAATATCTACTTTATAGTTTCTTATAAACTATTTATTAAATGATTCTATATTGTTAATAAATGAATAAGAGGAATTCAAGGAGAACTGTTTCTTTCCCTCTAAAGTACCAATTCATAAAAATATGTTATATTGGCATAAATTCAATTTAAGTTCATCATTAATATAAAATATAGTCTATTTATTAGTCTCTTATTTATAGTTTGTTTCTTCAGTCACATTCTACAATTTTTTTTTTTAAATATGATCTGTTTTCTAAAGGAGAACCTCAAAATTCTGTTCTATTCTGAATCTTATATTATTAGACACATGTTAACAACCCTTTAGATTTATCAAACATCTGAAAACAAACATGCTCTAGCTTTGCTCAAAATGATATATGTGTTATATATTGTTTATTAATTATATAAATGTTGGGAATGTCATAGAAAACCTGTCCTTGTGTCTCTTCTCCTCCTGAAGGAAAGCCAAAGATTCCTGTGGACGGGACGTGTGGTTGTCGAACAGAACTTACTGGAAGCTCCGGGAGGATCCAGGTTTTGCTAAAACTAAAAACATAACTCTGTGGTGACGAACAATAAGAGACACGAGTTCGACACATCTCTGCTCTGGAGGCTGCAGCTGCATATATGATCCGCTCAGACTGGAGACGGTGCTGCTGAGCTACTGGTTTCTGAACGGACCATGACCGGCTCATGGGAACCTTCCAGTCCAGTTACCCAGAGTTCAAACCATTACAGATGTGTAGGAGGAACTTTCTTATTTATATTCATTTTGTAATGCATTTTATTTATTTAGATTAATCTCAGTCAGCATATATATATATATATATACGTTTATATATTATATATATATATATATATATATGTGTGTTTATACTTTTATTGCTGAAGGAAAAAAAAAGAGACTTGAGAATGAAAATTACTTGATAAGAAAACTATTTTAAGAGAATTGCATTTTGTTTCTGTCAGGTTAGTGAGACGCCTGTTGTCTGTTAGTGTAACGTACGTGAACATTTCATTAAACAATTTGCTCAACTCAACGTTTTCAGTAGTTAACGAGCTCAGATGTTTGACTGTGTGAGGTTCGATTCCTCCTCGTTCACCAAGCGGGGAAAAGTGTCCGTCCGGTTTGATGTGATTGAATTTCATGCAGATTTATAAAGTTAAGCAGCAATAAAACAACAATAACCTTGACGTGGCAGAAATGAGACAGAGGGTAAGTCACCAAATTGAAACGGGAGGTTTGTATAAGAACAGGAAAACATAACTTAACTCAGGAAAACATTTTAAAGGTCCAGGATGTAGGATTTAGGAAAATCTATCATCAGAAACAGAATATGTTGTATTCATAATTGTTTTGTATAAACCCTTTAAATCAACATTAGGAGCAGGTCTTCTTATATGGAGCTGCCGTGTTCCTACAGAAGCCCAGAGGGGACAAACCAAACACTGATGAGGTTTCAGAAGTTTGAAGTTATAGAAGAGACCTCACAGGTGAAGAGGAACTGAGGGAAATAATAAAGTTCCCAAAATGAAACTGTTAACTTGTATAAAACTGTGGATTCCTCTGGCTCAAGAAAATATATATAACGTAGCTCCAGTTGTTTACACACGTTCTAATGAGGAGATGTTTTTAGATATATAGCATCAATATATATAAAAATAACCAATCACATCAGCAGAGATTTGTCATATTAGCTTTAATTTCATGAGTAAAAAAACAACAGTACATTACACAATGAAGCCACCTTTTAATAAATAAACTCACTCAGAAATCTTCACTTGTAATTTTGCGATTTATAATCCCCCCCCCCCCCCCCCTTACCGACATGAACAGTGCACATGGATCACACACACAAAAAGAACATGCTTGTTGTCTGACCTCCTCCTTTATGTTTATATTATACAGCAAAATCTCTGGACACACACACACACACACACACACACACACACACACACACAGACACACACACACAGTCTCCGCCTCTTATCGAAGTTTTGGGTGGAGTCTCTGACATTTCGAGGGAAAATGAGGTAAAAGATTTAATTTGTTTTGAGATAAAAGATTTAATTGAAATTTGCTGCAGGAGCTGAATTGTGTCCAGCAGGGGGCGTTCCTGAGACACGTTGCTGTTTGAGTTTATGCGCGTGTGTTTGTGTGTGTGTGTGTGTGTGTGTGTGTGCAGGGTCACAGAGAAAAAGCACAAAACCGCAGCTCAGAATAAATAACGGAAATCCTCCACAGCCCAGGGATCATTGTCTCTGAAATCTCTAACCGAATTCTCTCTCTCTGTTAATTGCACTTGAAATAAGAACCACACGAGTTTCACCTCCGTTCAGCTGCTTTAAGAGTCGTCATCTCTTTCTCTGGCGTCCACATTTTCATGGTTTAGGGATTATTCTTCTATAAAAACTGTTTTCAGCATTAAGATGAACTTTAAATAACCGTTTAAAGGTCCAGTGTGGAGGATTCAGGTGAAAGGATCGAGTGGCAGAGATTGAATATAAGTGTGTTTCATCTAAATTGTACAAATTGTTGTTTCGGGACTTTATATTTAAATACTTTATATTTAAATACTTTATATTTACATTGGGAGCAGGTCCTCTCTACGGAGGCCTGCCATGGACAAACTAAACAGCTTTTGAGTTTCTGTGACATCTGAAGGTTTCCACAGGTTCTCTGTCATGTAGGGAGGCTGAGGTGAGAGGTGTTCAACTACAATATTACATTTCACCACTAGATGTCACTACACTCTACACACTGAACCTTTAACCTTTTTATTTCTATGCTCAGTTGAAAGGCTGAACTGTCAGTTCTGACAGCTAAATGCACCATGCTGTTGAATTTAAGGAAACCGGGGGGGGGGGGGGGGGCTTTGTGTTCTATAGTCTCATTCTAGCTTTGTGTACTTGTTCTTGTGTATTAAAAATACGACCACTGTTGCTGTTTTCCTCAGTTATTTGTTAATTGAATCTCTGTGATAAAAACTAGTAACGAGTAACCGGGCTGTTTCCTCTCCGAGTGCCTGTGGCCCCCGGTGTTGTCCGGGGCCATTAGCACACGTGTTGAGGACTGAGAAGCAGATCTCTGATCAGCGCCGACTGGAGCCTCACTCTCCATTTCTGTCACGAGGCCCCGAGCCGGGCCTCACGTCAGCCGGTGTCACCGCATGATGGGCCGGTGAACTGCAGGGGGAAATTCAGAGTGTCTGTGTGGTCACTCTGTGCTTCCTGCTTGTGTGTGTGTGTAGGGGGGGGGGGTGACAGGTCTGTTTACCTGCAGGTTCATGTGGCTGCTCTGAATGACCCACTTTTCAGACGTCCACAGCTCTGGTGATCTACTCCCAGTGTTCGGTTCCTCATGGATCTTGATGAATCAAATCAGACATTTAGAGGATTGATCCTGCATCTGTCCGTTATACCAAACATGTTCCGGCCCAGATTTAGCCCACATCTGACCCACATCTGACCCACATCTGGCCCACATCTGGCCCACATCTGGGCCACAAGTAAACCACAGCAGTACCACATGTCAACGGAAGGTGCCCAAAGTGACCCACATTTGTTTTGGGTCACATCTGCTGTTTACCCGTGAGCCACCATAGGCTCAATCCATTTAGCTCAAGCCACCAGCAGACCAAAGGTGGCCCACATCTGTAAGACATCTGGGTGAGTGTGTACAGCCTGGTGCAGCCTGGTGGAGGTGGTTGTGTGTGTGTTTGTGTGTTTAAAGCTGTGACTCTTCCCTCTGTCACTATCGATGCTCTTATTGATCCAGAGCTTTATTTGTGTTTGGTGACAGGAGCGTTTTCAAATCGACCGGTGGCAGCACGCGGCTGCGGCTCGGCCACGACGAGCTCGTGGTGAGCGGCTGAATGAAGGTGAGAATGTAAACTAGGTTTGAACTCACTCCTCTTTCATTCTCCACATAACTGTTTGAATAAACTTTTTTTGTGCAACTTTGTTTGAACTAATTCAACTAACAGCAGTTTTCATGTAAACAAACCAAAGTCATTTTTTGTGTTGTTACTCGTGTGTTTATCGTTTAACAAATGAGCTTTTTTCCTGATAAAAGTTTGAAAAGAGAGAAAGAGACGCTCACATCAGGGGTCAAAGGTCAGATAAGAGATAATAACTAAATGATCTCCATGAAAACGGGACAACTCCAGCCGGTGATGCAGCTCGAGAGATGTGGTGGAAAACTTTGGAAACAAGTAAATTGTTTTTAACGATTAATCTTCTATTTTCCTGCTTAAATCAAATTATAATCGTTTTTATTTCCCATGTCCAAAGGTGATCAAACTTCCAGAACCCCAAAGAAAACCAGTTTACTAACATGTACGACAAAGAAAAGCACAAAATGACTGAGACCCTTTTTTTGATTGAAGATATTTGATGAATGTACTGAGAACCTCCTCTGGGAACATCTGCATCTGAGGCTCAACTCAGTCGTGAATGTGTAAAGATCATCATCATATTAACCTGCATGAACCAGATGAGTTCTCTCTAGTTCCCTGATGGGCAGTGACTGTAAATGTAAACCATCGTCTCAGATCCGTGACTCATAGAAACTCTGAATGTACAAACTCTCTTTTATGTATTTTATTTTCACCAGTAGGAAGCGTGAGTTGTTTCCAGTTGAGCGTGTGCGACACGTTGAGCTGAACTGAACAACGACACACAAGCAGCAGATCGTCCTCGCGGGCTTGAGACAGATTAGCGGCGTGTTTTCTTAACTCTGTAATCCCCCCCCCCCTCACATTAAACACCTGCAATGCTCCTCTGTCGCCAGTAGACGGCGCTGCAGTAAACGAGAGAAGACTTGAGTGAGAGTTAAAGGTGCTGCTCTCAGTGGGGGGGGGGGGGGGGGGGGGGGGTGAACGTGAGCGAGTTGGGAGTATGTGTGAATGGTCGAGGTGAGACGGACACGAGGGGCGACAGAGGACACGAGACGGAGACAGTGTTTGATGCAGAAAGAAAAGACAGTCCCTGCAGGCGTCTGTCAGCAGGCAGATATGCAGATCTTTTCTTTCCTGTCTTAAATCTCCCGATGTTTGAAAGGCTCAAGTCAAAGGTCCACACTGAACGTCTGTGTGGTCCCTGTGTGACTCCAGGGCAGCGTCCCAGTCACATCTGCTCCTGATCAACACCCAGTAAGACGGCAACCTGGAAAGTTGCTCCTGTGATGGTTTGACACTTTGAGAGGGAACTTCACGCAGAGGCTGTCCACACGGCCCCGCCGAGGTGACAGGTGGATGTTCTGTGGTGTGGTACTGGTCTGCAGCACAGAGTGGGAGGACGCTGGGAGAGACGGCGTGCGAGGCCTTCAGTGGGCGTAATAGCCGTAGTACTCTGCCGTGCTGCTGCTGTCCTTCTCGCTGACGTCCCCACTGCGCGGGGGCGGGGAGTTCTCAGTGCTGGACGTGTAGGGGGACACTCTCCTCTTCTTGTTGTCCCCCACGCCGCCCTCGAACAGGCCCGAGTCTGCTGAGTCAGCGGATTTCACAGAGGGAGTGTCCAGCCACGGCTCCTCGCCCCCTGCCACGCCCACACTGTCTTTGGGTTTGTCCTGCAGGGGGGGCGGCTGCAGGGGCTCGAGGAGCGAGGGAGGGTGCAGCCTGGGGTTTCCGGGCGACATGGAGGATGAGGAGGACGAGGAGGAAGAGGACATGGGTCTAAACCAGCCCAGACCATGTTTGCTGGGGTGAGCGAGGTACTGAGGGGTGGGCCGGCTGGTGCTCCAGGCGGCCGAGGTGGCTCCTGACATGGACACGCTGGTGGATGCAAACGGATGGTCCGGGTAGTAGCTGAGGGCGTGGTGAGCCGAGGCCTGCAAGGGGAAGGGCTTGTAGAACCCGTTCCCCGAGAAGTCCCCTTCGTAGGAGGAGGTGAAGTCCAGCCGGTTGGGCGCCACGCCCTGCTGGGGCGGCAGGTACCAGCAGCTGTGAGGCCCGGGGCTGGAGGCCGGGTCCTTGTGCTGCTGGCCCATGCCGAGGGGCTCGCGGCCGAAGAAGCGGCTCTGCGGCAGGGGGCTCATGTACTGCTCCGAGAGGTAGCCCTGGGGGTAGCAGCCCCCCGGCAGCAGCTGCTGGCCTTCTGTGGGGGAGGGGGTGAGGCGGTCCGAGTCGGGAGGAGCGTACAGCCTATAGGTAGGAGGGAGGAGGAGGAGGAGGAGGAGGAGGAGGGGGAGAGAAGAGCGTGTGAGAAGAAGAGGAAAAGAAGAAGGTGTTACTTCCTGTCCAAACCTCAAACCATCTCTCAAACATCTCTCAGCCCCTCACACCTTCTCTCTGCAGCAGCTTCGGCTCAGAACACATTTCATCTATTGTCCAATATCCACGAGCAGTTATCCAGCGTCACAGACTCACAACTCAGGGAACAACAGTTTCACAATCACTGTTGTTTCCCCTTTACACACACTGGCTCCTCTTTACTAACTTTGTTTAGTAAAGAGGTTATTTTAAAATATTACTTACGTGTCATAATTGTCACGGAAACCTTTGGCGAAGGGGTTATGGTCTATTTTCAGCTGAGTGATCTGTGGGGGGGGAACAAGGAAGAGAGAGAGAGAGAGAGAGAGAGAGAGAGAGAGAGAGAGAGAGAGAGAGAGAGGGAGAGAGGAGGTCAGTGAGTAATAATTAATGGAGATAACGTGAGGTTTCTTCTGCTGTTGATGGAGCAGAGAGTGTACACACACTCACACACACCACACACACTTCATGAAATGACAGAATAAACACTACACAACACGGTGTGAGTGTGTGTGGTTCCCTGGCGCACACCGACTCTCTCACAGTGTATTTGAGCAGCTGCTGAGGATATGTATGAGTCTGGCAGAGCAGCCACAGATCTCAGGTCAGCTGGGGTGAGGTGAGGCTCAGTGCAAACCCGGCCACTCTATAGTAAGAGCAGGCCGACACTCACAGTAGGAGTGTAAATGTGTGTATATTTTTTCATACACGCATGCATTAAACAGAGCTTCTATCTGCGACACGGCTCCAACATGAATCATTGAGCCTTACAGCTGATTATTAAGATGGTTTCACAGAAGGTGTCGTTCAGACTGAAGGTGAAGTTCCTCTCGGTTCCTCGAGGGGACTTACGTCTGCGTTCTGATAGGCCGTGACCGCGATGAACTGGGTCTCCGGGAAGATGAAGGTCTGAGCCTTGGTGGAGAGGAAGGGTTCCTCCGAGCCGTCCTCCTTCACCTCCATGATGTGGAGACGAGGCTGGTACTTGTGGAGCGACTGGAGCACAACCATCTGGAGAGGAGAGGAGGAGAATCGGTTTGGTTGTTTGTATGTGAACAGGATAACGCAAAAATTACACAACGGATTTCCACGAAACTTAGTGGACGGACTCATCGTGGTTAAAAGTCGAAGTCATTCAAATTTGGTGCAGATCAGGGAATTATTTATTTAATATTTTGAGAAAGGACCTTTTCATGATTTCCCACAAAACAATTCATGGATCTGACTGATTTCTATAAGTTTGTGTAACTTGGTGAAGATTGATGTAATATGTGGAGACTGTTAGTTGTTTTATATTTAACTGTAGAAAGCCAAACACATTGATTTCCACAATCAAAGAGAGTAATGTGATAAATTTGGGAAGTGGCACTTATTGTCATTAGATCAATTATAGAATCTTTATGTTTTTTGAGGTACAATATAAATATGAACTCTTTAAATTCATTTAAATTCAGTAGATGCAGATTTATTTATTTTATTTACTTGCATTGAAAAACTATTCCTGCATCCCCCCCCCCGCAACCTCCACTAAATGTCATGGAAAACAACTTCCCCGGTGGAGCTAACTCTGCCGGCAGCTGATGGAGAGGTGATGGAGGACAGTACCTGAGCCACGTTGTTGGTGCTGCCCTTGTTGTTGGTGAGCTTCAGTTTGCTGAACGACACCTCTTGTCTCATCCAGTGAGCTCCGGTGTTGGGGGAGTCGGGGTGCATGTACGTCCTGTTTCCTGCAGGTGCACAAACACATCAGTGAGCCACGTGCACGCGCCCGGGACTCGTCCAGCTCGTGACTGATATTCAAAATGTTCACTTTGTGTCAGAGGCCAGTCAAACTATCAGGAAACCCCCAAAGCACAAATAAATTTCCCTAAACCCCGCCAAAATAAAATCAAGAATAAATATTAAATAGCAATGACTCCTCTGAAAGTTACCGTGCTGCTAATATCTTTATTTTTAGAAATTCTCTAATGAACGTGTGTGTTTGCTGTGGTTTGTTATCGATTGTCAATATTTGTAGAGTGCTGCAAAAAAAAGATCAATCCCAATTACGTGGTTGATTCAGTTTATTAAGTGATGAGCGGATACTGTAAACATGAGTTTGACTTCATGGTTTACAGATGTTTTCCTCTTATTTCTGTGAAACCAGTTTTATTTTCATCCCTCAGTTGTTAACTTATGCAAACACATGATCACTGAACTATTAAAGGATTCAAGAAACAATATGAAAATTAGTTTAATAGTTTAGATCCTTATTCCAAGTTTTAAATCGTAAAAATAACAGAAAAATCCCAAATCCCCAAATACAAAAACATGAGGATTTTAAAAACAACCATTTACTAACACTTATTATACAAAGAAAGAGAAATAAGATCCAAACAGCAGAGAAACTTTCTAAATGAAATATGTTAACTGTAAAACAACGAGCATTAGTAAACATTCATGCACTGCAAAGAAAATCCCACATATTCTATTTATTACATTATTATTGAGTAAACCGTACCTGGCATGTTTCCCTCTGCTTTCCCACACTGGACCCACTTGCCGCCCTGGTACCTCCAGTGGTGCTGATCCGCCAGAACCACGTCCACGTAGACGTTGTAGTGGGCCGACGGCTCCAGGGCGCTGAGGTTGAAGCTCAGGAAGGGAAACATCCTCCTGGAGAAACACAAGGAAAAACACATTTAACCCCTGCCCTGTTTTTTTCGGGTAAATATAGATGATGTGAGAAGTTTACAGGCATTTTATTTATAGTAGAGGTCATACAATCAAAATGTACCATAAAATTATAATGTATTTAATTATTTCCCTCCCAAAAATATTACAAAGTTGAAATTAGAACTAGTTGGAGAAAAAGAAAAGAAATAGACGTGTTCAAAATGTGAATATTTCAGGGAAACAAGTTTCCTTTTGAAAACTATTTGTGTAAATTCTTGTTGATATTAAAAACAGTTTTGCCTTGAAAGACTAGAAGTGATGAAGGAAATTCTGTAAATTAAAAGCAGAGCAACGACAGTGAAGGGACCTTGTGTGTTTCCACGTTTATCTCCTTTAAATCATTGAACTCCTTCCTCCTGGTTTGTTGTGTAATGGTTCTACTGGGAGCGAGGACGTGATGAGTGGTATTTAAAGATGAGTGTTGTTGTGAGGCAGGACGCTGATTCCTGTGTGGACCTCATTAAGACGATGGAGTAATGCATCGGGGACGCAGGGGAGTCGAGGTGAATGTTTGATGCTGCTGTTAATAAAAGATGCCTCGAGAAGCTGCTCCTGACTGAAGGAGCTTCACGGGATCACAGGAGGCTTCAGTGAGACGGGGTGACCAGGAGGTCACGACCCAGTGAACGCCACGACCCAGTGAGGCAGAGGAGGGATTAAACCGGGAGACACACAAATGTAAGACATGGACACCGAACCCACAAACACACAACATTCAAAAGAGCAAGTGCTGACATAGAAGCACTTACAGAGAGAGACACAACATCGTTATTATCCTTCTCAAATCCGTCTCTGTGCGAGTACGGGAGACTGCAGTGCATTGTGGGTCTGTGTGAGGTCACCGCAGTGTAGTGTGTGACATGGACGACAGCACCTGAGGCTGTGGAGCAGCCTGCACCCCCTCACATGAGCTTTGGTTCATTAACACCACACGTCCTGTGTGCAGCAGCTTTTGTGTATTTGCTTCTAATGTTTTGTTTCAATTCAAACGAACCAAAACTGCGCTTGGAGGAAACATGGCTGTCGAATGAAATGAGGAAAACAACAGTCTTGCTTTCTTCTTTCTCAGAAACGCCCTCTTCTCTCTTTTCTGAAACGCTGTGTTGTGGGCGGAGGAGAGAGATCAGATCTAATGTGTGTTTGACCACAGCTGTAAATACACTAATGCACGGCTCCCTTTGCCAAAAACAACCTTTACTCATAGAGGAAGCTTTTTGTTTTGATAAAGCATCTTCAAAGAAAAGACGTGTGTGTGTGTGTTTGTGTGTGTGTGTGCACATTGGAAGTGCGATGTTAAGGTAAACTGCAGAGCCTTCCCCCCTCGTCTGGTTTTGGGAACTCATCTCGTTTGAATTCAGTGTTTTCTCCCTCGAGCAGTTTGGTCATTTAGCGGTGACAAAGCGTGCGAGGCCTCTGCAGGGCCCGACCGCACTGAGGATGTGTGTGTTTGTGTGTGTGTGTGTGCACTGCATGAATCTTTGCACGTGCACGTCTTTATGCAGCAGACAAGGGACCACATAAAAAAACATGTACAATACAACACTAAATTATTAAATTTATTCTCTGATCTTTGCATGTAAAGGACTTTTTGCTGTTTTCTACGATGACCTTTGGGAGAGCGCTTCCCTTAAATTCAAGCAAGCTGCAACACACACTCGTAGATATCAGGCCTCTGAATATGTGTTCATCAAGATCTATGAACTATTTGCTGGGAAATAACAATAAGTCAGTCATAATAATGAAAAACCTAGATCACGGTTCTGCATTTTTTGCAGAATCACATCAATCATTTGAATTATAACCTCTCGGTGGAGGTAACTACCTTCACCCTCTTCACATGCCCTCACTGCTATCTGCTCTGCTGGATTGTAAAGGGTTAATTATGAGATCAGGCCTCACTTGTGTGTTTCAAGATTTAAATTTGTGTTTTGCAAAAAGCTTCAAAACGACTTTCCATGCCGTTTTGTGAAGAAGACGACAAAAACCCACTTTCACAAGCACTGTACAATCTGGTTTGTGACTTTGAATGATGGCACTTAATGCTCTCCCACACACACACCCACACACACACACACACAGACACACACACACAGTGGTAAGATTAAACCCCTCCAGACTGGTCCCAGTTGGGTCTTTCTGGCTACATGGTGAGTCCAGTTTAACAATCCATCATAATTCTCTGTGAAACACAATCGCTGCAGCAGCTCCTCGGTGGCTCTCACACAACAGGTGACGGGGCTCTTCTTCCACGGCCCGTTTACTACGAGTGAAAACAGAAACTGGGGCGGATTAAACCACCTACGCTGTGGGAGAGAAAGTGGATGAGGAGTTCTTGTGTGTTTTCGCTCCACTGATATTGTCGATTCACTCGCACCGGAGCCCTTTATAGGAAATCAGTCCTCGTGACAGAGGGGAAACCATAGAACACACAACACAGAGGAGGATTTGCATGTGGGGGCGTTTGGGCTTCATGTACAGAGTTCACTGAAACACACCTGCAGGTCGCGGTGGTACAGTAGCTCAGCTTCTCTCTGACACACACACTGTATTTGAGATACAGATCTGTGTGATGCACGTTCTGCTCCTCGTGCACAAGGCCCACCCGTCCACAGCCTTCCAGTGGGAATCAAACCGGCAGCTCTGCAGCCAGCCGACAGACTCCCCGACCAACCTGCCACCGTGCCACTCTGATTCAACTGAAACTTGACAGTGATGACGAGCGGCTGGTGCCCCCCCACCCCACCCCACCCCCTCAGTCTGATCCAGGTGTTTACGCACACAAACACTCATAACAGAATTCTCTCCGCAGACAAACAGGCGAGTGTGGTGAACCGACCAGTAATACAGAGACAGAACCAGTGGTGGTGACATTTAGAGAAAATCCAAATAAATTCAGTGCATGTTGGGGGGGATGGTGGGGGGGTTGGCGGAAGGGAGAAGGAAAGAGCAGAGGGTGGAGTGACGGGGGAGGAAGAGGAGGAGGAGTGGAGGGGTTTGTCCTGGGGATGCGAGGCCGAGGAGCTGGAGAGGAGCTGGATGTTCACCGGGGAGAAGACTCTTCCACTCGAGTGCACCGGCTGATTCGACCGGACAGGAGCTCAGGTCCAGTTTTTGTCACCGTGCGTCCGCCTGATCATCTGTGACGAAAACATGCCAGTCTCCAGCTGCTGCCGGACACGGACATTCCTCAACACGCAGGCTTCCGTGTTGATGCGTTTCAGAGGAATTCAGCCACTGGAGATGTTGAGATTTCAATTGTGCAGCAGACTAGAGTCACTTGATACTGATTCATGCTTCATAGAATAAGCTGTTATTCTGTATTTATCTGTATCAGCATCAAACCTTGTGAAAAGACCCAAACCTAAATTGAATTCACCTCCCTGTTGGTTTTGACCCATCAAGGCCATTTCTCTCTATAGCAAAGATATAAATATTTAAAATTGGTCTCAAATATGTTGATTGTTAAATAAAAAAGGGCTCAAGCAGGTTGGCACTGCAGTTTCTACTCAAAGTTTCTCAAACAGAAGTAACTGATGCAGTAAGATGCAGATTTATACACATATGATATTCTGGTTTCCAGCAGCAGGAAGATGTTTGTGTGTTTACTCGGCCTAAAAAACAAACATGAAAGAAAACCCCCATGAAAAGTGACCTGTGGCTGAAAGAGCAACAACCCTCGCCGCTCACTTGGCACCAGAGGTTAGAACGCCATAAGAGGAAGCTCTGGTGCAGCTATCAGAGAATATAGTCACTTGATGTTTCTGTGAAAAGCTGCATATGCACTCATAAGCAGCTGAACAGGAAGTGACAGGTCATACTGTCAAAACCTTGAAATAATCCCACTTCTGCTTTCAGACGCAGAGCGAGAGTCAAGCTGAAGATGTCCCAGCATCCCTGAAAACTGCATCTTCAGTGAGGACAAGTTCTCTGACATGTTTGTTCAGATGGAGACAACACACCCACTGTCCTTTCCTCCGTGATGTGATCATTTCCTAAATGTGATGCAGGCCTTCCTACTTTGGAAAGAAGTTAGTTGATTTTAATTTGATGCACTAATAAACATTTAATAAGAGGAGAATACAGGAACACTCCTCACACAGAGGACTATGAGTTGTTCTGGGTTTAATTCTGCTCTTATTCCGATTAGGAAACTTGGATTAAATGATCCGAGTGATGGAAGCAAGTGTCTCAGTGGAGCAGAGACACCAGAAGCTCAGTCAGTCCTATCTCCTTCCTACAGCTCGTCCTCCGCAGTCAAACAATCTCATTATTGTGCAACTGCAAAACCATCAGTGTGTGTGTGTTTTTATTTTCTGTTAATCTGCTTGACACCTCGTGCCACACCAGCCGCTCGGCCCTCGGTGACCTCTGAGCCCAACGTGGCAGGCGAGCTGAGGGCCTGAAGTGACATCAACCCCCGGTGTGGTGATCTGAATTTAGCTCATGAGGAGTGCAGATGAATTCGCCCCCACCCCCCAACCCCATCCTCTCTTCGCTGCAGACCTTGAAAATGTCTGCAGATTTCAAAGCCCAGGTGTTGGTACAAGAGCAGAGCTTCTGAGAGATCTGTGGGTCTGGTGCAGGCTGAAGAGAGCGGCAGAAAAAAGGAGAATCGAGTCTCTTCCTTCCTGAACTTCAAAGATGCCTCAGCTTCTCAGCGCGGCCATCTGAAGGCTCTGTGGTGTTTGACCCTGTCTCTGCTTCACTCCACACTTCCTCTCACTCCATAGAAACCAGGGTTTGATGAACATTGCACACCCTCAGACTTCTCTTGGAGAAAAAAAAAACACTGCAAAATTACTGCAGGAGTTCTGAAACCGAGATTAAAATTTAAAGAGGGTTCGGCCTCTGATATTGATAAAAAACCATCTTACTCTGAACTCCTCCAAAAGAGAGAATCTTTGCAGGAGTTCTTTTTTTGGTTGCACTGCAGAAAATCTGTTATTTGGCGTCTTCACCACTTATTGTGCTGGTTCTGCAAAGTCACTGAGGGACCGGAGAGAACCTGAGGATTTGAAATTGTTGTAATATGAAGGTTTGTGGTTTTTGTGCAACGTGAGAATTAGATTTTTCTTGCATGTGGAAGGATGACACCTCCGCACGTCTAGCAGGTTGAAGTGTCACCTCCTCGCTGCTTCAAGGGCAGGTGGAAAAATGCGTCTGTGAAAACAAAACAAATTACTACTTGACTTCTTTGCGTCGTTTCCATTTCCAAGAATTGAGCCGAAGAAAGAAGAATTTTCTATATGAGAACAAAATAAAAATTGTATTTGACTGAACTGGAAATGACTGTGACACTCATCCAGAAAGTCAAGATCCAGGTCAAATTTTCTTACTTGCAGCTAAAATTGAAATTTTCGTTTTAAATATGATCATCCTCAAGTTTTAAATTATTATTTTTTTTAAATATCTTGAGATTATTTCCAAATGTGATTCTTACTAAATAAAAAATAAAAAAAGAGATGTTCTGACAGCTGACATTAAAATTAATATCAGTGCGTGATTCTGTGACCGCGCACAGATCCGCGTCATGAGAAACTCGAGGCCTGAAACCTTCTGTCGAACACGAGCTGAATTAATCCTCGTGGACGTGACGGCTGCGTCTCGATGCTCGGTGACCCGCGAGGGGCCCGGCAGCGGCGGCGGCGTCTCCCCGCCACACTCCCGGGTCACGGGCTCCGCTTCTGTGACCCTCATACATATTAATATTCATATTATTATCACCATCAATTTTGGAAAATAAATCTCAGTTTCACTATTACCGTTTACAAAGATTTAATACCACAACAAACGTCGGTTTCTGATTTTATCACCTCTCGTTTTAAATATCCTCTCTGGTTAGAATTTGTTTGATTGGAATTAAAAATGCATAGAAATGTTATTTTAACGGATTGAGCTTCTTCCGCTGAAACAAGAACTGGAACGTTATCGATTTTCCTCCTTTTCACCGTTTAACGCTGTTACACCGAGGAGACCCGGTGATCGCAGGGGTCAAGCTGAGGTGTCAAAGTGTTTTACAGCACCTCAACCTGCAACTGATATTTACTCCTCTTCATCATTTCCTCTCTGCAACGTTTGGGCCAAAGCTAAAATGTATATTCAGTCAAATACTAGAAGGAAAATTAGTGGAGAGTTAAAAAAAAAAAAAAAATCAAGATCGTAAAAAGGCCTGTTTCTAATTTTAATAAACAGTTCACATAAAAACCTCTATGAACTTGTAAAACGTGTTAGAGTTTTTCTTTTAAACGTGAAGTTCAAAGCTTCATCTTCTTCATTCTTTCAACTCAAACCTTCCAACACCTTCGTCCCCTGATGTGCTGGTGATGAAGATATCCGCAGTAAACGGGAGCTAAACGATGAATAAACTCTGACCTCTGTTCTGTCACCACCAGCACGACGAACGGGATAAAGTGACATTTAATACAACTGCAGGAAGTTATTTTAACGTAGAGGTTAATTAAGAATAGAAACAGGTGGTGCGTAATTGCTGGAAACGTCAGGGGAACCCAAGGGAGACTCGTGCGTAATTAGCGTCTTTTCCAAAACAGAAATATGACCAGTACAGTGACCCTGACCACGAGAAGCTTAATTTCCTGCTGTGAGAAAAGGAGCGACACTTACCTCCCCTGCTTGGTGATTATCATCTCAGTCTGGAACTTGTGGAACTTGGCCCAGAGCGGATAGTTATTGAGCAGAGCCTGAGTCTTGCCGCTCACCTGCAGCCCAGGTAGAGGGTAGAGAGGCGGCCGCTGGTAGCCGTGCTGAAAGCCGCCGGGGTAACTCTCCGGAGACGGGGAGTACACATCTTTGCCCCCCGCAGGGAAGCCGTCCCCTGCCGTGGGGATGTAGCCCTGCCCGGCTCCGCTCCTCGGCGGAGAGCGCACGCCGCCGTACGGGCAGCTGCTCAGGCTCTGTGCGTAAAACCTGGCGGGCTGCGCTCCGTACCCTCCCATCGCCTGCTCCGGGTGGTACGGCAGCGCCAGCGCGTCCTGCCCGCTCGGAACCGAGTCCGGGTAGAAAAACCTCGCGTCCTGAATCCCCATCTTGAACTCGGATAGATCCTTGCTGCCGCGGTGGAGGTGACTGCTGATGTCGGCGTTCTTTCCGAAAGTTTGCGTTTCGGCCACATTCAACATGCTGAGGTAGAGGTTGCCACCTATGCCGCCCATTTGCAGCTCCGCTCCCGGTCTGTGCGTAAAGTCATCGGTCTCCGCTGCTGCTGCGTCCGGTTAATACAAAATATCATGTACAATTAAAAAAACACCAGAGAAGCGCGCAGCCTGGATCCTCACCAAACACCGGAGCGCGCGGCCATGGCACAAACTTTACAATGTGTTGAGAGACCGGAGAAACATTCTGACTCTTATTGATGGAGAGACTCGATCTTCAAACTTTAGTTTTGTTTAATGAGCCGAGCAGGTGACTTGTCTGTTTGTGACAGGGACTCGAACACAGGCTGCGCTGTAACCTGTGATATATACATTCAGTAAGTGCTCATATTATGGAGGAGTGTCTGATGCGGGGTCGGGACGTGATAGGCTCCAGATATGAAAGAGCCGTCCCCTCATCATCAGAGCAACACAACACGCACGCTGCGACGCACGCACTTCAGAGGGATGATTTCAATATTGATCATTAGAAATAAGCTTTAAATAAGCTCATGTCAAATAGAAAAATAATAATGAAAATGAAAACCACATAATTATGATATGATCTGCGAATATGAATAATTTAAATTTGTATGAATGTGTTATGTTTATGATGTTTCTAAACTACATTTGATGAAGAGCTAGTGAAATAACTTTAACGATTTAAATCTATAACCATCATCAATTAGTTTCATTATGTAACTTCAGCTTTTTGTCATTTTGAGAAAATACCCATGTTTGTTTTATACTTTAATTATTAAATAGTTATGTAAAGCCATCAGGACTTTGGTCAGACACTTCCTGTTTATTCTTTTATTAATTATGGAAATTACTCACTTCAAGATGTGTGATTTGTATGATCAGTTCATGTGTTTTTCTTTCAAAGCATAAAAAAATATCAGATTCTCTCCAAGTTGGCTCGTTCATAAAGTTATGATCTTTTATAATTTCCCCCAAACTCACGTAAACACGTCTGACTCTGATCTCGCAGACTTGCCTGTTATTAATAATATTGTTATAGTCAATTTTTACTATTATCTGATTCCAGAAACATTCCATAAACTACAAAATTTATCTGAGTCTGAGTTTATGCAAAATAAATGCAACTTAAAAACATGTTTCAGGAAAGAGAACTCAAACTTAACTTTCTTCTTTATTGCTTATCTTTTTATAAACATGTTCTTATATTCAGATTTATTACTGATTCTGTATTCCTCTTATTCTTTATGAAGGTATTCATATCAGCATGTTTGTATTTTAGTCATGATCGGGTGGATTGTTCCTTTATGAGAAGTCAGGACTGGTTTCATATCATATCCTTTCTCTCTCTCTCTCGCTCTCTCTCTCTCTCTCTCTCTCTCTCTCACTCTCTCTCTCTCTCTCTCTCTCCCTCGCTCTATTTGACCTTTGTGCAGTTTGGGGCGGGAGATAACATCAGAAAGCATCAGGTGAAGTTTCTGAGTCAAAACATCCACTTTCAAAAACGTCACAAGAAGCTGTGATGTCACACATCTGTTAACCAATCACATGTCAGTAGTCTGCATGGTGTGTGCGTGGCGTGTGCGTTGCGTGTGCGTGGCGTGTGCGTGGCTTGAGGCCTTCAGGTGGATCGTTGGGATCTGCTACACAAACACACATTAAAGAGAAAACCCTGAGGTATTCGCAGCCGCACGTGTGTGTATGAACACTCACGTTAATAGACGACCCCCCCATCACCCCCAAGTGCAGGTATGACACAGTCCCCCCCCCCCACACACACACACTGTCACTGCTCTAATCCCACTTCCTGTGTCTCTTCTAGCAAGGTGAGCTCACAAGGGCACACGCTGAAGTCATCAGTGTTGACACGGGTGGCGAGCGGGCCACGGTGTGAGCGACACCGCGGCCGCCGTGGTCAGTCAGGCGTGTGTGTGTCCACCAACTTCCCCTCGCAGACCCCCCCACCCCCGCCCAGCCGGGGCCGAGCCGCCGCTTCCTCCGCT
This sequence comes from Platichthys flesus, assembly GCF_949316205.1. Lineage (NCBI taxonomy): Eukaryota > Metazoa > Chordata > Actinopteri > Pleuronectiformes > Pleuronectidae > Platichthys > Platichthys flesus. Next base: position 19,181,833 of record NC_084964.1, on the reverse strand, counting down.
CTGCCCTCGCTGCTTCCTGTCAGGCCTCGGGGGCGTCACCTTGTGAGGCTCAATGAGCGTCCATGCTCCCCTGGCGGTGTGTTAGCAGCAGGTCAGGTGACGCTGGTGTTCACGGGCCTGGAGCCGAACACACAGGAATCCTGAGGAAACATCTAAAATGTCTCTGATCTCTCAAGAACTGGAACTCTGCAGCCCAACGGTATAATGCATGTAAGTCCATCTGAGAGCAGGGGTTATAAATAGTGAACTATAATATCCCTCCTACTTGTAGACATGACGAGTGGAGCCGCTCTGCAACCAGACACGGATCTAAAACCTTGATGGTTGAGAAGTAACGTAATAAAAACAAGTGCGGTCGGCTCGTGCTCAGCTTCTGTGGCCGACACACGTCCTAACCTGTCTTCATTAGCAGGACGCTCACATGAAAGAGACGACGTCCTGTGAGAGGGACTGAGCTCTGAGTCCAGTTTGATTCCGGCTGTAATTGGTGACACTTTGGATTCCTGGCTGACAGTGAAGGCCTCAGAGGAAGTGACTGAGTTCTGCTCCTGCAGCATCCTCCGAAATCTTAATCCAGAACTAAACCCAAATGTAATCCTCCCAGGCTCGGGCCTCATCTTTCCACCATGTTTTTATCCTGCTCACAAACCAACCAACCAACTAGAAGGCACCGTTGTTGGCGTTGGTGGCGTTAACCACCTGAATCTGAGTTTCAGTTCATCGATGAGCGTTTTCTTTCTGTTCTGCTTCACTCTTCCTGCTCACGTGACTCCAGGCAGCTGTGTTTGAACGATCCACCGTGAACCTCCTGCTCGGCTCCAGCAGCAGATCAGCTGCTGAACAGAGAACAAACCTCAGATGTTTCCACTGTTGCACCTCCACTCTACACCTGCACACCTGGAGATTCATAAAGTTATCCAATCAGAGAACCGCGTGGCAGCAGTGCAATGTGGAGAATCCTGCAGACACAGGTCGGAGGTCAAAGTTAATGTTCACATCAAACATCACAATGAGTGAAAATGTGATTTCAGTTGTGTTGATCTTTATTGTTGGTTCCAGAGACGCTGGTTTGAGGAATGTTCATCTGAGACTTTCCAACAGTTTGTATTTTACAACGTCCTGAAAAGAACAAAGATGAGATACGATAAAACAAAACTATGTAAGATATGATATGAAAACACTAGTGGACTGATTCTGTACATGTGAGTGAAACACAGATTGTTTACATTCATGTGTAATATGTGCTTAGTCATCTTTTTCTACAGTGACTGTTGGAGTTCTGTTGATCATCCGTCCCCCTCGATTTTCCCCTCGTGGACTCGACCACAACACCACATCTTCTTCAGATGCGTTTCCCCCGAAGCAACTTTCCCCCAAATCTAGGAACCTTCTGAATTCTTTGTGTTTCCATCACAAATACCCGGATCTGAATAATAAAGTGTTGGTTAAAGGGGAAGTACTTTTATATCAGTCACCATTTTTAAAAACTGTTTACAGATTAGAGTTTCTCTGCTCTGCTACAGCTATGTATGTCAGTTTGCATATCCTTGCTTCTCTCGGGACGATCCTGTAGAACCCTCCTCTCCTCTTGTCCAGTTCTCAGGCTGACACCGCTCAGTCTACAGCTTGTTCCCTCTGACTCTGCACTGGCCGACCCAGCGACCCCCACGTGAAACCCGAGGAGGCACCATGTTGCTCTAACTCATGACCACGACGTTCACCACGCTCTCCACGTTCTCCACGTCAAACCCACACATGCTCGTTAATATCCATGTCATTTAAAATCCATTAGAGCCACACGTCCAATCCAAACTTCCTCACGGCGTCAACATGAGAATTACCAAAGTTTATTTTATGTCATTTTTCTTGATTTCCTTCTCGCACATGTTTTAAGTCAACTCTGCCTTTCGGGTGCGTAACCCGCAGCCATAAATATCTGGGTCTTGACATTGCGCGATGTGGGTGGGCACAGCACGTCTGACAGGTTCACAAATCAAACCCCAACGTACAGGCTGGGCCGCGGCTTTGCTTTCACTCCGGCAGCCGCGTGGTGCCCGTAACAAGACGGATAATTAAAAAATATGACGTTATCAACACATCGAGACACACGGGAGATTTATCACATGCGTCTTAAAGATAGACAAGTGCAACTGTTATAGAAATCCACAGGAAAAGGATAATGTGTCTCATTATCTCTCATATCAGGGTCATAACATTAGGTTGAAGTTTAATACTCTGGATAATTCCTACATTATTATTTCTTACTGAGGAGTAATTGCTTGATTTACCTAAGAAATAATCACTTAATACGCCATCATTGCCTGACAACACAAACTAGCTCGTAGCCGAAGAAGCTACAATAAAATGTGGGGTCATAAAAATGTAATTTGTTGTCGACTGGGAATTTTAATTAAATCGAGAAAACTGAGATTTAATGTTTAATCTGCATCACACAGAATGATATAAATTTAAAAAGTCTTTAATTCAGATTATATGGAAAAGGTGCTTTTAAAACTTTAAAGCCCTTATCACTGAGGCTCAATGACATCAACAAACTATTTAATTAAATTTTCCTTAATTATTTCATCTTTAAAATATGGACTGGACCAGTAAAGACCACATGAGAACTTTTTGTGGGAATATTTAATATTTAATGATAATAACTTTTTTTCTATGGCAGCTGTGAAAACAGTCGTTACAAATAAAAAAAATATAAGAAGCTAATTAAAACAATGACATCAAATAAAATTAAACAGAATCTAAAATCAAAGACAGCAGATTAAAATAGTTTAACACTATTTAACAGTTATGAATAAATGAAGCATCATTACTGTAATAGTTGCTCCTCCTTAAATTTTGGTGTGTTTTTATTCTGTTTTTCTTCTTTTATATCTGTGGTTTTATTAGTTTTTATGTTATTTTCATGTATTTTTTTTACTTGTGGGTCTTTTCTGGTGAACCCCTGTTACTGTTACTGTTTCTCTTTGGTCTTGTTTTCTTCAACTTTACATTTCAAACACCAGTAGGAACCAGTAACAGATTCATTATGACCCCGTAAACTCAACATGCATGTTACACGCCTCATACAAGCAGCAACGAGGCCTTGACGACTTTATTAATGTGATGAGGTCTGTGTGTGTGTGTGTGTGTGTGTGTGGGGAGTTTGCGAGGCAGTGCTGGGAGCAGGTGTTCCGGGTGCGAGGAGCCGGAGCGACAACGTCCCTCGTAATCATGGTGTAAACGTTTCTCATTAGACCGACTGCAGCTCTGACTCTCCACCGCGGCTCCCGGAGAACCACTTCCTGTCGCCGTGGAACATGGTTCATAATTAACGCAGCATATGTTTATTCAAATCCTCTGCACGGGGTGTGAACGCGGGCACCACCCACCGAGGCTGTGAAAACACAGGGTGGTGGAATTAAGTGAGGAAAGGGAGAATGGAGAGATCCAGACGGAGGAGATAACACTTAGTGCTCGGCGGAATTCACGCTCGACGGCTCATGAACTCGTGGTGAAGTGCAAATGTATTCCTCAGCAACCCAGAAACAAACAAGCTGCCACTTCCTCAGCCTATAATTAGCTGGTAATCAATGCTGGGTGCGTTTCTGTCCTGTCAGACGTCCCCAGCCGTCCTGGGGCAACACTAGACCTGCAGCTGCACCCCCGGCTCTCAGATGACGATCCAACATAAAGGACATTAAGCCGTGTTTTCGGAACGAGTCCCTCTCTGATCAGGGGCGGCCTGAAACAACAGGGGGAGAGCGGAGAGGTGGTTCCGATTGAAAACTCGGTTCAAGTGAGGATCTGCAGCTTCGCTTTCCTGCGTGAACCTTTAGCTCCATCACAGAGAGCTCAACAGTGGAGTTCATCCCTATAACACCCCCCCCCCCCCCGGATGCTCTCTCTCCTGGATGGTTTGGAAGGTGGGAGGCTGGAGGAGGGGAGGGGGGTGTTGTGGTGGGAGGGTAATGGTGCAGCATGTACTCTCTGGTCGGCCTGTGAACCCTCGCTGACCCCTGTTATCACAGAGAGGCTACGTGTGAACCTCAGGCTACGAGCGGCCGCGGCCCGGACGTGACGCCGTGCACACACGTGACGCCGTGCACACACGTGACGGCGTGCACACACGTGACTCCGTGCACACACGTGACGCTGTGCACACACGTGACCTTTCAGCACCAACGCATCAAACTCCCAGAACTCCGCTTGATGCTCCTCCAAGCCGCTCGGCATTTTCAAGGTCAACTCATCGTCCTCAAGGTCGACACATCGTCCTCGTCTTTCTCTTTCAGCAGAATATGAGATTAATCTCCCTCGTGATCCTTGAACTTGATGATGATTGACAGGTTGCTATAGCATCCTGTCCCACAAATACCCTCTTATCCCTAAGTCCTCAGAGAAAGAAGGTATCACTATGATTTAAGCTTCTCTTCATTGTCCTCTGGTAGATTTAAGAATTGATTATTAAGTACAGTAAATACATTTCAGAGCTTTTCACATCACATGGTCGTAACTCGAGTTCCTCAGCGAAGGCCCCGCTCCTCGGTACCAGCTGAGAGGGGCCGGCCTTTCACCTTCAACTTCTTATTTTGATTCATTTATATATAGTTCTGATCCCAGCGGCTATTTTAATAATTTTATGATGATTTATTTCATTTTTTACTCTTTTCTCTTGTATGACATTTTTATTCTTGTCCCCAGTTCTTCATTTTGATCTTGGTGCTGTTATAATTGAGGCACAGACACAACATTGCAAGAGCTATGTTTTCCTTCTGTGATATGTGGCCGTTTGTGTAGGTGTGTGTGTGTGTGTGTGTGTGTGTGTGTGTCAAAACTCTCACTTTGACTTTAGGGGATTTTGAATCATTCTTAAATTTTCCAGAAAATCTTGACTATTAATTTCGAGCCAACTGCTCGTTCAGAAGATCTGTTTTCAGTTTGGCAGCCGAAAAAAATCCCTCTTGATGCAACACATGTCAAATTAATAATAATATGATCATTTGAACCCATATTCCATGAAAAGGAGGAGCACAGCAGTTCTCACTGGTCTCACTTGATGGATTTGACTGATGGGTCAAACTAAAATAAACTGGGACCAGTCTGAGCGCTGGTGTTTGCCGAGCTAACTGGTTGTGCTCGTCCATGGGAGGTCCCGCACACAAACACACAAACACACAAACACACGAACACATAACACACAACACTGGCAGCTTTATGTTCCTCAGACAGACAGCGACGTGCACAGCCATGACAAAACAGGGCAGCTGTGCACTTCCACACATTCCTCCGGCCTGCTCCATGAACCACACCCCCCCCACCCAGCACCCAAAACATCGCTGGGCTTCGCTTGCAGGCACACACACACACACACCCACACACACACACCGACCCTGCACCCAGCTCAGCCCTCTGACTTCATTAAGAAGTCATTGGCCCTGTCAGGTCCACGCTGACCCGCCGCACTGTACCGGGCTGAGCCGGGCTGAGCCGGGCCGGGGGGTCAGCTGCACGGCCACAGCTACTGTGCAGGGTTCAGTTACACACACAATGAAAAACCTTACAGCAGGTTGTGTGTTAAAAAGCATTTGAAGGACGACTGTGCACCCTGAGGAGTCTTTGACTGATGAAGGCTGGAGTTTCCTCACACACACATTTTTACGTGTACGAGTGAAATTGTGAATGAGCGGTTGTGGTCGTGTGGTTGTGTCTCTAGTGGCCGGTGGCTCGGAGCTTATGCACTTTGCATGTTGCCAAGTTCCAATTGTGTGTTTTCATATGAGTAAGAGAGAGAATATGGAAGTGAGACTGAATGAGATTGACCTTTTTTTTCAGAAGTTGAACAAATTGAAATCGGAGGAAAGTTTATTTAAAATGTGCACCAGCCGTATGACAGAAGGAGATAAAGAGATGATGGAAGTTTATGCTTTTATGTTAGACATGTTCTACGCCTAAAATGAAGTTAATCTTAATCTTAATCTTACTTTAAATAAGGATTAGAAAGACGTGGACACATCTGGTAAACTCACAAAGAAAAAGTCAAGCTCAATGTGTTTTTACACTTTGGTGTTTCAATGTATTAAATCAACACATATTCTAAACTTTAAAAGTGTTTTGTTACTTTTGGACAGAGGCGGGAGGAGCTAACGGTTTCCCATTGTTTCCAGTGTTTATGCTAAGCTAACCTTGCTACAACTTTACATTTGATTTAGTTTACAGAGAGAATAAAGAAGACAAATAAATGTCATAAGAGAATCATGGACTACATTAAAACAACAGCAGCAACAATAATAATTATAGTTATAATAATGGTAATAATAATGTTAATAAACGTATATTTTATACTTAAAAAACAATAAAAGAAATAGAATTAAATGATGACATAAATAGGATTACTCAGTGTAAATTAAAGCGTTTAAATGTTTCATACAATTTTTTTTTGTTTTATTAAACTACTTTAAATAAAAACCTATAAGTCAACAAGTTCTGCTTTTCTTTATTTCATGAGAGTGTTGATTTGGTGACGCCGGGCCGAGTTAATTGAGTTATTCAGCCCATGGAGATTTACAGTGTGTTTCTCCTTCAGTGAAAAGCTCTGTTGTCTTTGTGGATCCGGAGCCACAGCTGCCGCTCTTCATTCGCTCTCGCTCTAATGCCTAATTATCAGAACACAAATCCTCCTGAAGCGCCAGGTACCGTCAACTCAGACCAGGCTTTGCACAAAGTCTGAGTCACAAATCCAGAGAGAAAACAAAAGCCATCTATTTATTCATCTTAATCCACAGATTTGATCAACCTTATAACTTTATACCCGATCGTTCACCCAAACTTTTGACCCCGTCAGCTCCCGAACTTTGGCGAACACCGCCCGGGAAGGTGCAGCACACATTACTTTTGAAGAAAATCTGATCTGAGCGCTGTATCAAAATAATCTCGCTCCCTTTTGCTCCTTAGCGTCCTGCGAGCTGGACGCCCGAGGCCTCGATACTACAATCACTGTAATGAAGCCGGGATTGATTGAATGATTGGCAGCTGCAGACGAATGACCTGAGCCGCGGCTCTGCTGCACCGACACGGTGACGGACACTTTGTTCTGGGGGACGTGGAGACGTGGAAAGTGCAGCAGGGTCCGATCGCCCCTGCTTGGTTCCTCGCTCCTGGGCGAGCGCTGGCATTTGTGGGCAATGTGTGTAATGTGAGTGTGGGTATTTGTGTCTGTGAGTTTGAGTGGCAGGAGGCAGAGGGGCGCTGCTAGGGGGGGTCAAACACAACGAGGGGGAGGTCTGCTGATGCAGAGGTGGTGTCGGTGTGTGTGTGTGTGTGTGTGTGTGTGTGTGTGTGTGTGTGTGTGTGCCGGGGTTCAGACACGTTTAGCAGGACGTGGTGGCTTTGAGCTGCGTTCCAGCTGACAACAGCTTGCCAACCAGAGGTCTTGCCCGCCACGGCCACCTAAGCCCCTGATTCACGCGGCCCTATCAGTCCACTGCTATCTGTATCAATCATTAGAGATCATTTATTTTTAGTGGGATGTGGCCCCTCGCCCTCCCCGCTGCCCTCTTGCCCCCCGCAGGCCCCCCCTGCCCCGCAGCCCCTCACTAATGAGTGTCAATCTGGAGGGCTGTGGCACTTTTGCTGCAGACACCTCCCCTGATGAACGCAGGGCTCCAGTCAACACGAATCACAGGAATCGACCCGCAGCTGAAGTGACAGGCGCCATCCACCGCCCGGGCCGCTGCCTCCTCTCCTCCCCAGCCTCTCAGAAGTTTCCTCATTAAGGCCCCGGACATCTTTTCCTGTCATGCATCTGGATGTGAGATTTATGCAGAGTATAGAGCCATTGGCAGTAACACACACATTTGTCGACTTCCTGTTTTATTCTGTTACACTTCCTGTCTTTCCACTTCAGTAAACTCAGCCCTGCACACCTGTAACCTGATGAGTTTCCTGTCCCTGCATTTGCCGCCTTGTGAAAAAGTCTCATTCCACAGTTCTTCTGCAGGATTGTTCCCCTCGTGTTCCAGCTTCTTCCTCCCAGTCAAACCATCTCTCTCAATGTGGCCAGGACACAGTTCACTGGGCGTCCATCTTGTTCATCTACCACTTAGTGTTGGTCCACAGCTGCTTCACCACCTCAGCTCATCCTCTCTCCACCCACTGCAGCCCCCCTGTTTAATGACTCCACCCAGATGATCCTCCTCTGGCCCTGGACCATCGCTGAAGACCCCTGTCGCCACTCGAGTGGATAAGGTGACACACGACTACAAGGAAAATCTGCTTCTACAAGCAGCGTCCTCCTGGGAGGCTCTTTGTGTTTCTGAACTCATTTTAGATTCTCGTCTTGGAGAGCTGGAGCAGGCAGAGGCAGGAAGTGATGTGATGACCAGGGTGTCAGCTCCTGTCACCAGGAACTCTCTTGACATCATCATCAGTGTCTTCTACGTGTGTCTTTTTCACCAGGAGATAATCGTTTTCTTTTCGTTCTTTTCAGTTTTGCACCCCCTGCTGTGATCTCACATCAGATTCTCTCCTGTGGACTTTCCACTTGGAGGCCAGGCGGAGAAAGTCTTCAGATAATCCAGAAGTTCTCATTCGGACATTTGCTTTCACACGCCTCCTGAGAAACTCTGGAGAATCTCTGGAGCTCAGTGCTCGTCCGAGAGCAGCTGAAGTGTCTCCAGCCTCCCCAGCCGCTCTGTGAGGATGTGCATTAGCTGAATTCTACTGTCGGCACACTCACATGCTCACAGTGCTCATGTTGGCATTCTGATGTTTACTGCGTTCATCATCTTATGCTTAGATCTGCTAATTAGAGCCTGAAGGCGAAGTGAAGACCTGAAGACAACGAGCCCTCGGGCCGAGGTTCACAGGTATCCGCTCTGCAGCTGAAGCTTTGAACAGAGCACGCTGGTGTCTCGGTCGGGGGGGGGTGGGGGTGGGGGGGGGATTCACTGCGACATCAACCGAACAACAACATGATGAAATCTGATGCACCGCTGCACCACCCGGGGGTTTAACAAACAGTTAAAACCAGCTTCACCTTGACCAACTACCACAGTTAAAGGCTTCCTCCACTTGAATGCATCAGGAGGAATGACCCTGAAGCACAATGGAGTATTTTTGTATCACAGTGTCGCCAGAGAAACGTCCAGTGCATCGACTTCATGTTGAAATCCATCTCCCTGCAGCTCCCTGCAGTAATTGGTGTAATTGGCCGATTTTCAAGGTTTAAAAGTTCATTTACACTTTTGTATTTGTACTTTTCCTCCGTGTTCAGCACCAACTCTCATGACAATCCTTCGAGATTTCACTAAAAACTTGATTTCATGAGCTCAGGACATTGTCAGACTCAAAAAGTCGCCTTCTCTAAATGTGTGTTACACAAATTGTGTCGACAATTTAATAAATGTTCCAGATAATAAGTGAAAGTCTTGCTGATGGTCTGAGATGGAAAGTCGTGGGGTCGTCAGACTCACGAGGAATCGTCCCCTGAGTGTGTGTGTGTGTGTGTGTGTGGGGGGGGGTATTTCAGTCCGAACTGACCAAGTGACCGACATCCCTTTATTCACCATCATAGATTTCCGTGTCCTTTTCTCGGACATTAAAAACATCGATGTACTATCAGCTGTGCAGGACCTCGGCTCCGGTAGCTTGATGTTTTGTTGTTGTTTTATTGATGGCATTGATCAGTTGTGCAATTAGCACACGGGGTCAGAGTCTGGTCACTGTTCGCACCACAGCCCCCCCCCACCCCCCCACCCCCTCATGGCTCCCAGTGAACGTGATGTTTTCACGACGGTTCTGATTCTTGTCGTGACAGAAACATCAGGGATCCACCGTGTGTGTGTGTGTGTGTGTGTGTGTGTGTGTCCATCCTTCGTGTCCCTTTGATTCTCGGGACATCGGCGTATTCTAGTAACCAGGCGGACGTCACAGATCTATTCTGGACGCCCGCTGCAACAGCCGGCCGGCAACAGCGGCAGGGGGAAGGAATGCCGTCTGTCCGGAGGCCTGGGCGGAGTGATCGCTGATCCTGTTGGAGGAAGCGGAGATGGCAGCTCTCCTGTTTCATTGTGGAAGAGAGAGAGAGAGAGAAAGAGAGAAATGAGGAGGAGAGGGGGGGAGACTGGAGACATGACGCTCATGATGGAACAGAGTGAGAGTGGTGGTGGTGGTGGTGGGGGGGGCTGAAGGCATTTGGTTTGGTGCCAGTCGAGCCAGCTTTCTGGGATGCCGCATTCCAGGAGATCAACACCACGGTGTTTCCTTTCACCCCCCCCCCCCAACCCACATCCACTGCCCTGTAGCCCACCCTCACCCCACCGCCTCTGCTTTTTTAAATAAATCTTTACGATTCCAGAAAAAACAAACTAATAATGTGTTTTATCATCTGTTCAGAAAGTATGTCATGTCCAAGTGTTCGTTACAGGAAAAACACGAAGGTCTTTAAATCGAGCGCAGCGTCATTCTGAGGTCGAGAGAGACCGTGACCTTTACATCGACTCTGAGAATAAATAACTCGTTCTCTTACTAATGAAAAACACAATAAAATGCAGATTTCCTCAACTCATGAGTCGGGATTGTGTTCCATCGATCATCAATTTGTTAAATTTTCATCTCATTTATTCTAGATTCTGATAGAATTTGTTTAAAGACAGTTTCTGATACTTTTGATTATTTATGTAGCTCCTCCCCCAGCTGCTTCTGATGTTCGATGATGTCATGTGATTATTAATTGATTTAATCAATAGTTTTTTTTATACTTTGTCATTTTGTACATGTTTAAAGCCCTATGGAAATAAAGAGTATTATTATTATTGTTAGAAATGAAAACATTGATACAATTCAGTAAAATAAATCAAAAACAAAATAAGAAAACCAAACAATTCGCAGAAAGGAAACTACAATGATCAGAAACCATAATAAAAGTCCTTTTGGACGAACAGCTCCACACGTGATTCCCCAGTTCCCCCAGTAGCTTAAATCAAACGCACCCTTAGTTTAACCTGGCGATGGCATCCTCTCTGTTTAACCCTGCTGCCTTGCTAACAGGCTAACATGCTAACTGTGCTAAGTGACCCTGCAGCAGGATTTGAACAGTTCACCTGCAGGGCTCAGACCTCAGACCTGAAGCTGGAGGTTCCTCCCCCTCCTGCTGTCGGCTGCTGGTTCCTGACGGTTCCTGGTTCTATATGTTATGATACATCGGCAACCAGTCCGAGGTGTGGCCCCCCCCCCCCCCCTCTCCTGACCCCGGTGACTTCTGGGTGGAGTTGTTTTGGGTGGAGTTGCTTTTGAATACTCCTTGAAAGGTTTATAGCTGTTTTTGTGTTTGTTTGCACGATGACACAAAAATTACTAATTTAAAATGACTTAACTCCCAATTTTCACCCAGCATGGAGAAGGGATGGGAACAATCATTGGACCCATAACTTGGGGTCATGGGTCTTGTTGCTTTTGAAGTTTGCACATACGTCATATTATCAACGTGTTCATGTGATGAATGCTTGTGACCTCAGTGCAAGCCACTGATGACCGGCTGGGTGCTGACGTCGGCTGTTTGTTGGTTTGTTTGTAAACCAGATTACACAAAAACTCCTGATGAGATTTCCACATAGCTTGGTGTAGGGATGGGATTGTGGTTAAGAAAGAACTTATCAAATCTTGGTGTGGATCTGGATCACAGAGCGGATCCAGGAATAAGAGAAAACATGTTTTTATAAATTACATTATTACTGATTTCTCAAGGAACGATTCCGGGACCAGGTCTTGAAGGAGGTTTGAGCTCCACGGACTGACTTTACTTCTGTAACTGTATCTGCACTAAACATCTGTTCCCTGGGTCATGTGGCTTTTCTGGGTTTACACTTACTGTAGATTAACAGCTGCTGCTTATCAACACGTTCACGTGATGAGTTCCTGTGACTTCATTGAGTCGAAGTCACTAATCACCTGCTGCTCTTCTGTCTTTTTGCTGCTGCTGCTATATTTATAATTAATGCCGTGGAGTTTGTTCCCTGCGTTGGTTGGAAGGTGTTTATCAGGGAGCACACATCCATCGAGCTTCATCCTGTGCATCAGTGTTTTCCCCTGATTCTGCTTTAGTTCCTTTACTTCCCCGACTGAAGTGACACAAACTCCAGCAGGAACATGCAGCTTGCTGGAAAGGCCACCAGTGAGGCTGCTGTCACAAATCTCAGTTTCAGACGTGAATTTTTTGATGTGGAACCTCGATGCTCGCTAATGACTCACATGCCGAGATCTGAAGTGACATTTTAAACTTCAGGGAACATTGTGCTCCTCCGTGCGCCGGGTTTCTACGTGGTGGCTTTCCACCGCCGCTGCCTGCGAGTGCCTTTGAGCAAAGCATTGAATCCCGACCTGCTGTGGGCTGTGAGAGGGATGTGTGAATGAGAATATTATCTGTGTGTTTTCACCAGGAGGTTGGAGACAATTCACATTCTCACATTTAAAATACAGTCAAGTTCATTGTCTTAATAAATATAATGAGGTGGAAATTATGTAATGCTCTTTTTTATTAATTGTTTTCAATCCTCAGATACATTTTTTTTACTTCACTACAGATTCTAACCTGCTCTCTCACCGCGTGAAGCTCACATAAATATTCTGGGTGTGAAAACCATCACCTCCCTTCTGACCTCTGACCCTTTTTCTGAATTGTGTGAATGTGTTGTGCGTTTCACTGTCGGTGTGAACAGCAAAGGAAACAGGTCAAAAAGCCAAATATTACATTTTCAGATGTAAAATGCTGATTTGAGAAATGTCTCCATTCATTCAAAATGTCTCTGAGCAATTTGATGCTCCTATGAAAACGTTTATTTTACACTAACAATTCAGAAAATGTGCTTTAATGTTTATGCGTAAAAAATTCAAGTTTCATAAATATATATTAGTCATATTTGTGTTTTTTAATTAATCATAGTTTTTTATGATAGTATTTTATTGGCTCCAGCTCCTTCTCAAAAGAATAAAATCTGTATAGATAATGGATGGAACAGTGTTAATGGTTAAACTGTTAAATATCAAGCCTTTAATTACATTTCTTTATCATAAGGAATCATTCACACTTTTTAAACATATATATATATCAGCATCAGAAATTATTTACTCTCTAATACTTCGTCCCCAAAAAGTGTATTCTCACTCTGGATGGATGAACATTGATGGTCCCCAGATGATGACTCTCGACCACGTTATTGGTTTCAACTGAACTGAAATATGAACTATTTGGCAGCTCGCAGTCAGAATGTGGTTTCTCCCCCTGAGAGTAAATCATAAAAACTTTGTCGGCTAACTTCGTCTTTTGCCAGAATCAGGTTAAAATTATTATTATTTTTTTCAATACACCTGCAGAGCCATTTCTGTCATAAATAGTCTCATGTGTGTTGATCTAATTAGAAAATGTAAACAACTTGAACTTGATGCCTGTTGGTGTCTCCACGCTCTGTTAACATTAAGCTTCGCTTTTCCTTTAAACTCTTGTTGTTGTGTCTTTGTTTACATATTTACATTCTCTGGAAACTAAAGGTGAAAAACTCTCAAATTAAATTCATGAACGTCTCTTTATAAACGTGACATCACACACATTTATTTCCCTGTTTGGAGTTCCAAAATAAAATGTGTGGCTATTTTGATGAATTTGTGTATATGTGCATGTGTGCATGTGTGCATGTGTGTGTATTTATGAATGTGTGCTTGTGTGGGTGCGTGCACGGCAGTGTGTGTGTGTGCCGCCTGGTGCACGGTCTGTCAGCTCAGGTTAACCTGATGCTGAGCGGCCACACCTCGGGGGTGTGCAGGCCTGCGAGGCCGGCTCTCTCTCATCAGCAGCATTAGCGCCGCGGTGTGTGATGGCTGCTGACCCCCGGCACAGCGCTGGCTGTGACAGTGGGCTCGGCCGGTGTCGGACACCGGGAGGACGCCAGGTTCTGGGCTCACTTCCTGCCAGGAGCGGCCCTCACTCTTCCTGCTGTCAGAGAGTAAGTGGCGACCGCAAAGATGGCACTTTGGCTAATTTGTGCGAGGCCTCATCAAGGACACCCTGTGAAAATGCCCCGTGTCTCTGAGTCATCATGCACCGAGGAGATGGACGGGGGGGGGGGGTAGTTTGAACAAAAGTTTCTCCTTTTTTCACGAGGGACTTTTCACACGATTCACAGTTTTGATAAACGCTTAAAATCGAGTGCAAGTGGAATTGTGAGAAAGAAATCTGAGGTTAGGACGAGACCCACGATCACACAGGTTTTAAATAATCTGTGTGTAGAAAAATGATGATCCAAACATTATTTAGAACCTGTTTGATCGTCTTTTCTCTCTCTAATTATAGAAACTAAAATATTAGTTTGGAATAAACTGAAAATGTCCAAGCAGCTGAATAACCTCCTTGAGATTTGTCTTTTGTCTCTTTTTAACAGATTGAAATCAGATATTTGAATCGATACATGTTCTCTTAATACTTCAGATTCTCCTCAGCAGCACTGGAGGCGTGTCGGCTGGCAGTCGGGGCTGTGATCTGTGAGCGGAGACATTTGCCTCCCTGTCGTGTGACGGTCAACAGTGGCAGCAGGTGCACGACAGGGAGGAGCGGCAGGGAGGCCGGGCCACCACCAGGAACTGACCCCTGCCACTGGAACAACAATGAAAACACCCGGGTTTTTGGAGCCTTGAAAATATGAAGTGACAAAGCGTGGCCTTTGTGTCGGAGCTGACGCGGTGCCGGGCTGACACCGGGCCTCCTCTAGGGGGTTGATCTCCCAGGCAGGATCAAATGCCAGAACTAGGTCAGGGGGAAGAGAGACGGAGGGGGACACAAAGAGGGGGGGGGGGGGGGGGGCGCCTTAATATTCACCAAAAACTAAACTGCTGCGGTTTATTTTAGTCTCGACACCTTCATCCAGGAAATGTTTGCAGACCGTTATCATGAGCTCATCTCGAGGAGGCTGAAGGGACGGACGTGTGGTTTGAACTGGTGGAGACACCTGTGGTTATACTGGGGAGACGTCAAGAGACACTGATGCTGACAAGAAGAGGAAACTGACTTTAGTTAAAATGGTTTCTGTCTTGTTGCATTTGACTTTATCAGATATTCACATTGAGGAGATTTTTGATTTAAACATCTGAATGACGTGACATTTCAAATTCATAAAGTGCTGTTGCAAATTAGAAGTATTAAGACACAGAAGTTTGACGACTAAATAATCTTTCAATATTAGTATTAAATAAAACAACAGCTCTATTGGTGACATAGACATGAACTGGGCCTGAAGCAATGAGTCAATTTAACAGAAGTTTATTGTTGATCCATTCATCATTTATCAAGTTATAGCTAGTGAAGATGTTCTGCTTCTCGATGTGTAAAAAACATAAACTAATTTATTGGATATAAATATATTTATTGTCAATTTAAATTTCCTGAAAAGTGTTAGGCTATTTCTTATGGATTTAATTTCCTGATCAGTTAATCATTAATCGTTTATGAAAATAATTATTCAGCCTAATGAAAGTTGTGCCGTGGCAGCAGAGGTTTCCTCCAGCTTCTGGTCATGCGTGACAAACAGGACAAATATAATTGCCCATTATCGTCATTTTAATGAAAACTATCAAGGGAGTTCAAAATGAGGCGCAGCATCGTTTTCTGAACAATTTAACCCCGAACCAGAGCCGAGCGTGTTGTCATTGGTGCTAACAAGGTGCAACGCCACCTTCTGTCTCTTCCCCTCCAATCACCTGCTGCCTACCAGCCATGACTTGCCTGCAAAGTTCTCATCTGGGAGCTCGACAGCAGCAGCGATCACAACAAGCGGGCGGATCCCCCCCCCCCCCCCTCCAGAGGAGCCGGGGTCCGGCTGGTCCGAGCGCCCCCCCCGACTGACCCTCCCTCCCTCTGGCCCTCGTTTGTCACGAGCTGACCCCTCCATTTAATTAATTAAAATTAGCATCTGTCCCCTTGGCATTGACTTGTTACGTCAGATGGAATCAGCTTTTGTATCAGCGGGCCCCCGGGGCTGCCGGCCCTAACGAGGCCCAAGATCCTAATTAGACAATGAGAGAGGGGGGCGGGTGGGGGGGAGGAGGGAGCTGGACAAGGAGGAGTAAAGATTGTGGAAGGGTGAGGGGGGAGGTCTGAGCAGGGGGGGGGCAGAGGGGGTCCTGCTGGGCTGAGGCCGCCCTGAGGGAACATGGGGTATTTATACACCCAGCACCTCAACACGATGGAGGAAGAGGAGGAAGAGGAGGAGGAGGAGGAGGACGGCATCTTTCTGTTTGTTTCTCATCCTCTTCCTCTTCTCCTTCCTCTTCCTCCGTCCTTTGTCCAGTGTGTCTCTCTGTTTGTCTCATTCCGTCTCCAGCTCGTCAACAACTAAACCACAAACATCGATGAATCTCACAAACCCCTCACGCTCCAGGGCCGGAGCTTTCTAGAGCCACCGTGTTCAGATGAGGAGAAGTGTAATAAATAACAAGTTTAAAAGTAGATTGGAGTTTTTCTCTTCAAGCAGCTCTCTCATAACTTGAAAGGGGAAATGACACCTTCTTCCTCTTATTAATGAGAAGTGTGTTTCATAAGCAGAGACACACTTTCCTCAGTTCAACCCACTCGCTGCTGCAGAGCCACAGTTTAACAAACTGTAAATAAATATTTCTGTGTTGCTACATCTGTCAGTTTTAGCAGCTTTTCATCGGTTATATCACAAAAGTAAAACAGGAAGTTCAGACCACCTGTAAATATAACTTCTATAACTGTTATATATGTATTTCAAATTTAACACATTTCCAAGTTTGATCTTGAAACAAGTGTAGAATAAAAACAGAAAATAAAATTCAGTCCTAGATTTTAATTTGATAACTGGCTGATATAAATACAAACACATTATTTTATTACACAGTAATTAATGGATGTGGGCAGCGAGTCGTCCCGGAGAGATGTGTGTCAGTAACACAACGGGTGTCATGGGAGATGTTCAAGCTTCCTGAAAGTGTCTGTGTGTGTGTGTGTTTGTGTGTGTGTGTGTGTGTGTCAGAGAGAGGGAAAGACAACAGAGTGAGACTGAGGTGTGTGAGTGAGACACTGAGTCTCTCTGGCAGATCACTGGGGGGGTGCACATACTTGTACGTTCATATTTAAGGGTCATAAAGTACAAACACTTCTGCGTCACTGTTCACTTGTTCACATTTTTGTGTCTTCCTGTTCTCAATGTTTATGTTGATGTTGTTGTTCTAATATTAAAGTAGAATAAAAGAAAAAGTGAAGTTATTATCTGATCAGACACTGTGTGTGTGTGTGTGTGTGTGTGTGTGTGCGTGTATGTCTGTGTGTGTGTGTGTGTGTGTGAGAAGGGGCTGATGTGACGATGAGGCTCGTCAGTCAGTCATCTCCCAGTTTGTCAGTGGGAGGACTGGGACCACATGCCCCTCTTTTAACTGTGTCAGATCGAGGTGGCCTCTCCAAATCATCTCACACATCAGTAGAGTTGCACCAACATTTATTTTATTCCAGATATATTCTAATAAAGACATCACTCACTTTAGTCTCAGTACATTCTGCTGTCTGCAGAAATGAGTTTAATGTTCTCAACCAATCAGAGCGAAGTCTAATATTGAAATTCAGAAAAGGGTCGATGAGTAATTTACCCGGATTCATCATGAAGGATCCTTACATACATATTCATGTCTGCACTGAAAGAATGAGTGATTTGTGTTAGAAAACAACTTTCATTGTTGGATAGCTGGATGTCGTTCTGTGTGTGTGTGTCTGTGTGTGTGTGTTTGTGTGTGTCCAGCCTCCCTGTGAGGAATTCCTTCAGCCGGCCCCCGTGTTTGTCAGCTGGCGAGCGTTCTCAATATAAACTCTCTAATTGCTCAGAAAATTACAGCCAACGATGATTGCACTTGACACGGGCTGACATGACGGTGACACCACAACGCCTGGCGCGGCCCAGCCCCCCACCATCCTCACCTCGCCTCCCCTGCACCCTCCTCCTCCTCCTCCTCCACCCTCCTCAGGATGTTGTGCCAGCCCCCATTGACCGGAGCCGTGCCCCCCGGTGACCGCCGGGCGGCCCCAGCTCGTCCCAGAGTTCAATCTGTTTTGGCATCGCTTTCTGCCAGCCTTCATCCGACTGCCAAAACGTTTGTGAACCATCATGTGTTTCCTCTTCATGTGGGATCTTCACCAGGCCACGTGTGAGAGGAGCCTTCCTAATGGTTTCAGTCACTGGACGCTGGAGAGAGATCTGACTTTGAACTGGTGTTTTTAAAGATAACACCAGTGACTCATGGTGATGAAGAGCAAGTGAAGACGAGGGAAGAGGAGGAAGCTCAAGACTCGTGTGTGTGGAACAAACACAAACAAACAATTCAATATCTAAAAGGTTTTTCCTCTGTGTGTACATTGTGAATGTGAGTAAATGGCTGCATGTGCACGTGCACGTACATGTGCACGTGCACGTGCAGCGAGGCCCCTGGAGGCCACGATGTGTCACCTCTTTGTCTTGTCAGTGTTAATGTGAGCATGGGCATCCAGGCGTGGAGCTGTGACAGATCAGCCCTGGCTAGCCCCCCCCTCTCCCCTCACCCTATCTCCTCCTATACTGTCCCCCCCTGTCCCCCCCTGTCCCCCCCCCCTGTCCCCTCCTCACCTCCCTGCTTCCAGCGCAGAGATTAAATATCCTTTACTGTCCGGGCGTCACCCCCGGCCACACAGAGTTTTAATTTAATTTCCAGGTCAGAACCCGTCCGTCCCCGGTGCCGGGGCCATGAGGCATCACACCAACACAACGTGCCCAGTGGGCGCTGTCAGGGCGGCGGAGGGGCCGAGCGGTGATAGCCGTGTACAACAGGCATCGCACAGGCGTCACACTCGTGGCTGAAAGTCATGGTGTCACTGCACCTCTGCAGCAGCACGTACAGATGCAGTGTGCGTCTGTGCAGGTGTTGTGTGTTGTGTGTTGTGTGTTTGTGTTGTGATGCAGAACTGTTGGAAAGCAGAATCTGACCTCTGACCCCTTTTGGGGTTTGTACTGGTTCCATTGACTGTAAATAATGATGGATGACACGTCTCCAGTTCCTCCCACAGTCAGAAATGAAGCCGAACCATCTCGGATGCGAGCGCTGCCATCGCACACAGGTTGTGTTGTTTGGAAGCGGAGTGTGTGTCGTCGTGATGGAGATGTGGTGCCGTGCTGTTGGTCAGAATCAAATGTAAAAATACACAGTAAATGCATGAATCATGCTGCTTTACAGGGCGTATGAGCCACATTGACCACATTACTGCCAGTCACACTCACACACTCACACACACACACACACACACACCCGCTACAGATCAGAATCTAAACTTCCAAGAAACTGCTGCCACAGCTTCTCCTGCAGAGGCTTGACAAGAGAAGATGATCTAAGCTCCTGCAGCTGATAAAACTTTAGTTATTCAGATCGAACCTGAAGCTGAATCTGAATCTAATCTGTAAACTTCACCTCATTTTAAACCAGGTCTCCGATGCAAACTGTTCACACGGGACAGTTTGTAATAATCTGGCTTCAAACCGACATCGCTGGTGCCACTAACGAGTTGAGAGGCAGCAGTGAGGCCTGAGTGCAGAGCGGCTCCACAGAGACCAGACGTCAAGGGAACAAGTCAACAACTGCACCGACCTGCGTTCACACGAGGCCTCCGACCTCCGCTGAAGGTCACAATGTCCTCCTTACATTCAGGGTCATCATTACTTTTATCACTGGTGATAATAGAATGTTGTCTTTAATCACAGGAAGAAACAACAAGACGTGTCACAATAAATTCACACTGAATACAAACATCAGATATCGTCCGTCAGCGTCTGATCCTTTTTCACACAAATAAATAAATGTATTAATCTCTTTATATCAAATTTAGCTTTGAGTTAATTACCTCCATCAAATCGGTGTCTTTGAATCAGCCTTTGTTAGAACTACCAGACACATTACCATGAAACTTGATGGGGGGGGGGGGGGGGGGGGGGAGAACCCACGAGACGTTGGTTCAGATCCATGAGTTTGTTCCTCCCTCATAATCGTCCTCGTCTCAACTAAGCATTAGAACCTTCTGCTGATCCTGAGACGCAGGACCAACTCTTCACTGACCCTGTAAGAGGTGAAGATGATGATGAAGATGATGATGAAGATGATGTTGCTCCTGCATGAACCATCATCATCCCCTCCTCACTGACCCTCGGTGATTAAAGACTTTGAGCTCCTCCCTTCAAAAAACTTTTCCCTGTTCCCCCCCCCCCCCCCCCTCCCCCCGGTGGACCCCTGGCTCCGGCGGTTTGGCTCTGCTGTCACTCATCCAGCCGCGGTGATGGAGGTGTGGTGGAAGAGGAGGTGGAGGCGCTGGTTGTTGGGGATGTGTGATGTGTTGTGACAGCGGGAGCCGGGGCTGGCGGGCGGTCACCGCGCGGCACCATATTGCCGGGCTCCCCGGGGATGAGGGATCAGCGTGCCAGCCTTGCCAAGAAGTGCTAATAGGCGCAACACGTCTTGCTTTCACACATTAAGGCAAGCGAAGGGTGACAGATCAGAGCTGTGATACCGCCGCCTGCAAGGGACAAAAAGGGGCCACACCGCCCGCTTGCCATAGAGCAGCGCCGGCTGATGACCAAAACTCCCCGAGTCGAGCAATATGCCGACCGATCAGAGCGTTGACGTGTCCGCAGACGGGCCGCAGCGATGCTCAGCTCCATATTGCAACTGACAATAAAGCCTCACAAGTGTTAAAATGGAATCACACTTTTTTTTTTCCCAAGAAGAAGAAGAAGAAGAGGAAGAAGTCGTCCACGTTTCTCAGCCGAAGCCGCCGAGGTCAAACAGGCGGCTCGGGGGGGCAACACCTTTGTCACATCTGTTCCCAGAACCCGGTGCTCGGGTGGAGTCTGCCGAGGTGAACGTTTCCCCGTGTGGAGGAGATCACTCGCTCCCGTCGCCTCCACCTCAGGGGCCATTGATTGATTTGGTCGATTCTCACCTGCCTCACCGAGTATCTGGAGAAACGGTTTCTATCGCTGACGTTTGACGAGAGGAGCCGCTGATCTGAGTCCAGTTCACAGAGACAGTCTCTTTAATTGATCATCATTAATGGATGAACTACGTGGACCATTAACATTAAATATACAGTCGAACTCTGGAGTGGTGACTTTAATTAACACATCTCGTTAAGCTCAGTTGGGAGCTTTTAATTAACCATGTGGACAAAAGTATGTGGACTAGAGTCAGAGGCCTCATCAGGGTCCACAACTGTCAGCTGTTCATTTCATATCCAATTAACATGAACCACCTTCATCACACTCACCTCCACTTCCAGAAGGCGTTTATACAAATCTTCATTTCAGGAGATTAACTCCCATTTTAATGAGATTTTCAACGATACACTTTTTGTCATAAATCTTAATAAACCTTAGTTTCCTCTCATTTCTGTCTTCACTGGCCATGTCCTCGTAGCCCTAGTGACCTCTGCAGGTACTGACCCAGTCTGCACTTTACAAAGGTCAATATCTTCCAGGTCAGTGGGACAGGGACGACCTCACCATGTCCTCTGGGGGGGGGGGGGGGGGGACCCTGCAGAAGACGCCTGTGAGACGTCAGCCGCCGCCTCTTCTTCAATCAAATATTAAAACATCCATAATGGATCGTGTGTTACGGATAAGAGCATGCTAACATGGACATGTGAACTGGATGCAGTCACATGCATGAATCTAAATCTTTCATACACACATTGTGGATTGGGGGGGGGCACATTCTATGCTGATGCAAAAAATTAGGCAATTATACATGAACATGAATGATTCAGGGCGGCGGCGGCTCACCTCTGTGTCACCCTCACTGCTCGTCTTCTGTGTGGGCCACAGGAAGTCACATGACACAAAGAGGAACGTGTCTAACGTATCGCTCGGCCCCGTTACAGCCTCCAACAGGAACTCACACACTTTATACATTGAGCTGGCAAATGGAAACCTTTTTGGGGGGGGCAGGGGTGTTGAACTGGTGTTGTAATAGTTTGGGTTTGGTGCCTTCTTCCACAAATGAGACAGTTTAATTCTGTAAACATGTAGAGAGGCTTTAGACCAGTGGTTGTGTGAGATGCTTGAGGTTCTTCTTGGACCTCCTTTGTGTGGAGTGTGTGGATATCTGACCTGATTAACATGCTCACAAACACATGATGGAGTAATAATTGTGTGTCCACATACTTTTGGCCACTGAGTGGATCAGGACTGGAACCTTCCTCCTAATGGACGTCTTGTTCTGCAGGTTCACGTCTCTCTGTCGTTCCACCACAACACCTTGACAAGATTAACTTGACTGGATATATTCCTCACTCCTTTGTCATCCCTCCCTCCATCCCTCCATCCCTCCATCCCTCGTCCCCTCCTCACCAGCCCCCCCCCCCACCCCCCCTATTGACGCCTCCAGTCCCTGGGGGGACGCCACGCTCTCTGAAGCGCTGGGTTGTGAGCGAGGGCGCTGCCTGCCATCAATATGGGTGAGTTACAGAGGTCACCGGTTCAAACGCAGTTCACCGCTTCACGCCGACACTGGCTGTGCCTCTACCCCTGCAGATTACATGTGTTGGAGTGTTACAGTGTGTGTGTGTGTGTGTGTGTGAGTTATTGTTTTGCATAAATCCACTGTGTGTGTGTGTGTGTGTGAGTGTGCATCATGCTGCTGAACGCATCTTTGGCCTTGGGTGTTTACTCACTCAGCCACAGCACCGAGGGCTTCGATCTGTGGCCTTCTGCCAGTCGACATAATGGACATGTGGTCAGTGCAACATGTGGGACACCAGCACCGACTCCTAGAGCAGCAGGTGAACCACAGGGTCAGTTGAAATGTGGTCAGTTACTGAACTTTCTCAAAGATCATGTGGAACGGGGTTTGTTTGGTCTGTGGTGAAGCTTGTTGCAGCTTTAAACTTGAAAAGACAACCTGCTGCCAGATGTGTACTAATATTGAACGTGTGCAAAAGTACAAAACACATTTTTGGGACAGGGAGAGTTTTTAAAAGCCAGTATTTAATTTAGAAAGTATTCAGATGCGAGTAGGAACACAACCCTTGTGTTATCATCTAGGAACACAACCCTTGTGTTATCATCTCACATCAGGAGCTTTCTTCTGCTTTCGAATGCCCATCGAATGCAAGTCTCCTGTAAGTGAGTGTCCGCCTTTAATTAAAAAAATGAATTTAGAAAAACCCATGCAGGTGTAGTGTGAGTCTGCTCTGGTGTGCAGTGAAGCAGCTCTGTGGTTTCTGTGGTTTCTGTGGCCATCTAGTGGGCTGGTTACACACTTCCCACATGGAAACTGAAAAAGAGATGGAAACAAATGGGAAAGTGCCTTTTTTTAAAAAACAGGTTTCTGTAACATTCTTAAGGGCAAAAAATATTCAGTAATTTAAAACGAATTAAAACAAAATATGCAAATTTTCTTGAACTTAAAACTGTTTCTGTAGAGATCATAATATTTTGACAAAAAGAAGAAGCTTCAGCTGATGTGTGAGCGTTAGTGGAAACACAGAAATGAGAAAAACACTTTTTCTTCCTGGAATTGATTGTGTGAGTTTGCGTTAAATGTTGCAAGCTGCTGCTGTGTGCATGTGTGTGTCTGTGTGAGTGTGTCTGTCGGTGTGTGTGTGTGTTTGCAGGGCCCGAGCAGTGTGTGTACATGCGAGTGAATTCTTGTTTTTGATTAGTGAGCTGCTTCTCATCACTTATCGACTGAGTTCATGTGTTGTTCTGCTGCGTCTCCTGCAGCCTCGTGTCGTCTGTAGCTGCTCACACATGTCGACCAGCGTCTGTGGTTTTGTGGCCCGGATGGGTGGGTGCGTTTCTCTTTTTCCTGAGGAAGGCCACGAATTGAAGTTAGCGACTCAGATCTAAAGACGGAGGAAACAAACTTGAAATAAAATCTAATTCTGCCTGCGCCTCATCGAATGTTAAAATGTGAATGTATTTTTGACAGAAGTGTCAAATTAGTTTATTTTAAAAGAACTTTGTTCTGACATGTTATAAATCTAGAAAAAAACAGCACAGCCTTCAAAAACAACCACAAAAAGTTGGTTGCTGGTTGGTAACAGTCAAAAAAGAGAAAGTTCAAACCTTTCATCAAAAGACAAAATCAAAATCGATTTTTATGTTTAACAGATAAACTTTGAGATTTGAAAAATTTACAATAAACATTTTAGATATAATTAAATTATTTCCTCTTTAAAATTGCATGTGTCAAAACAATTAAATTAGAGTAAGGACATGAAGTCAATTTATTTACAGATATATAAATAGTAATCAATTTATTAAGTCCTTGATTATTTTTGAAATAATTGATTCATAAAAGGTCAAACACTTAATTTATTTTAGTTTTTGTCTGTAAATAATTAGTCTACTGTAATTATATAAATTTGAAGCATATTGTCAAAAAGGCAAACAATTAAATTGTAATTATACGACAACAATTTCAAGTTTCATGTGAGTCACAAACTCTAAAATAAGTGTCGAGAGCAAATGACATCATTGGAACATGAAGAAACCAGATCAACACGAGTCTCTGTGCAAGTGACAGTTTTATTTGACAGATTATTTACAGAGAAAGAAAGTAAAAGTGACTCTTTATACATCTGTTGTTTGTTTTTCTCTTATCACACAGACCAGTGTTGCAGAATCGTGATGTGGAGAGTTCGTTAGTGTCGAGGTTCGTTTAGGCTTCATGTGAAAGTGAAGAGAATCAGATCTTTTTTTAAACGTCCTTGTTGTATCTATGCTCCTGAGTAAATCTGAGTGAAATTTCACCATGAAGAAATATTAAATTTAAATCTTTGTGTGTTTAAACTGAGTGAGTTCACTGTTATGTCACAAGAAGAAAAACAGACGAAGTAAGCGCAGATTTTCTTTTTTTTTGTTGCCTTTCTACTTCTTCACAATTGGTTATAAGCTTGATGTGATGGACCTCGGTGCAGGTTGTGTAAACATGTGTGTTTGTTCTGAGGCGTGATCGCTCTACATCGCTGCTGCCGGCCGAACGTTAACCACAACGCATCTCTCCAAACGCGACACCAGCAGCAAACCCACCAACCACGTTTTCTGCTCTTCAAAATACAGGAAATAACTTGTTGTCTTTGGCCATGAGCCAGTTCAGGTCCTCTGATGGGGGGGGGACTGCTGTACATTTCCTCTGTGGACAAAAAAAGTCATTCAGCTGCTGTTTGACTTGAAGTTCAACTATATTACCTTTAAATTCAAGTTTACAAATTCATTAAAGTTTTCTGATGGAACTTTTCATCATGGTCACTCACATCTGGATCATTGTGCTTCTCTCTTTCTCTTGCTGCCGTGTGATATTTCACACATTCTGCTCATAAACAGATTCATCATTTATATATTAGTGTTGTTACTTGAAAAGGTTTTTCATGCTCGAATGTTCAGAAAACATCGCTTTCCTCCGACTGTCCTTTGCTGCAGCTCCTCTTTTCAGCCTCTGTCTCAAACACTTGGTTTTAACTCGCTTTACGTGGCTTTGTTGGGGGGGGGGCCTTTGTGATGACATCATAATTCCCCAGAAGTCTCAGCTGTATGTCTGACGAGGGGTTTCAGGAGCTTCAGTGTTTTACTGCAGAATTTTGGCTTTTAAATTTTTACATTCATAAAAAAAAATACCATTTTATAATTGACCTGGGGGAAGAAGCCCTGAAAACAACAAGTGTGTCTCCTTTAATTTGTCTTTGTGATGACTGACTCCTTCAATCATCTTCTTTTGAACACTACACTGTGAGTAAGAGAGCAAAGGTGTCGGGGGTAATATATGCAGTATAACTTATATTTAGTTTGTTGGTGGACAGGATTATATATATATATATTGATTTACACACACTCCAATTTGAAGTTGTTGGATAAAAGAGTACATTAGTCTTACACACTTTCAAAATATCTGTCTGTACACAGCTTTAAATATTTTTTACAGCGTGATATAGGAACATACATACAGAATGGAACAACTGGGAGTCATTAAAGCCCTCTTGGATTTAATGGTCAAGTATCTCCTTAAAGTTTTGTATTGTACACCTCAGTGTGTAGTTTTAAAAAAAGGATAATTCCAGTTTATCTCTTTTTCTGACAGGGAAAGAAACGGGTAATAAAAAGTTTAACCAGATTAAAATCACCATGAAGAAGCGTGAGGATGATTGATGGGGAAGGAAATGTGAGAGGAATCTAAATCAACTACAGATCGTCTCGTTTATTGTCGAGACTTCCTGAACCTCAGCATTTTTCTCAAGAATTTCTGTAGAGTTTCCTCCAGGAAATTGATTTGCAGAGGTGCCGCCTCCAGTCTTCAGATGCAAACAACACACCAAACCGAAAAGTCCAAATACAAATCTATACAAAGAAGGAGCGGCTGCAGATGTATAACTATTTATACTAACTATTTATAGAATTAAAATGAAATGTCAGGGAGGAATAAACTGAGCAGTGTGAAGAAAACGGAGAGAAGCTGCTGTGGATGTCTGGCCACGAGCCACTGGCCCAGTTGGCTAGCATGTTAGCGGCTAGCTTGCCAGAAAGAGCAAATCACCAAATTGAGATGTTGCTGCGTTGCCAGATCACAGCGGTCAACAGCAAACGCACAATAATGTGACTCGAGTGAATCAGTGTCCAAACCCACTGAAAACAGGTTGATGCCAAACTGGAATTATCCTTTGATCTTCACAGGAAAACCTTTTTTTAAAACCTTCATTTGAAAAGTTGAAGCTGGAAACAAACCCTCCAGACCTGTTTGGGATATTCAGGGTTTTCTGAAGTTGACTGATGCAAACACCTGAAACCTATGTCCTGCATCATCCTGTTTTGTTCTAATCTCACCACATCTCACCTCTTCCGGATCAAACCAGCGTGAATGCATGGGTGGGTGTGCGGGGACATCCCCTACATTAGAAACTGCACATGTAACCGAAAAAACCTCAAATAAGCTGACATCAGTGTAACTTTGTGTGTGTATGGTTGTGTATGTGTTGTTTTGTTTTTTTTGTCCAATAAGAAGTTCAAGTTCCACAAGGCAGATCTCAAGTCAAGATTCCACTCGTGATAAAAATCAAACCCTCGTATCAAAAAGAAGAGCATCGCCTTGGCTTGAGCCCGGCAGAGAGAAGCCGCTGCTGATTGGAGGAGACGGCCGGCTATCGGATAGAAACACAGTTCACTACAAAGATCAGAAATTCAGAAGTCTCGATTTCATTTTTTTTTTTGGTGGGTGGTCTGGGCGGTCGTGACATCACACAGCTGTTGAAGTTCAGATCTTTAGGAAGACCGAGGAGAATCCCAGTTGATATTTTAAAGTCTTTATACAGAGACGTGTCCCGTGCGCTGGGATTTCACCGTCCAACCCACTGGTTCCTGTACATCAGAGTGGGAGCACATGGGAGCAGCGACATTTGCAAAAATATATCTTCACATTTTTTTTTTTGCCTTACAGATAATCAATATATAAAGAGAAAAAATTAAACATGGAAAATATATACATGTGTGGGGAACTGGAAAACGTGTACATTTTATAGGCTATGCTAACTTAAAGTGCTAAGATACGTAGAGTTCTGACCAGGCTGCAAGCATAAAGGTAAATTCTGACTAACATTCCCCCTCGGCTCGTTGAGGAGACGCGCCGGACGCCGGTGCCCCGCCCTGCAGGGCACGGGGTCAAACCTCAGCCAGGGTCCGACCACCGGCAGGCCGATCCCACCGTACGCTCACATTCATGTTCTCCAGCCCGTCAGGGGATGAAGGGGGGGAAGCTGGAATGTTTTATACTTTCTTGACTGCCACAAAAAAACGGAAAATCAGTCAGTGTCATTCCCTCGGAAGTTAAAGCAGAACCTCTCTGACCCGTCAACGCCCTGTAAGAACCTGAAGACACCGCTCGGCCCAACATCACACTGGAGCACGTGAGTGAGATAGAAAAAAGCCGGTGAACAGTATTTAAAGCTGAAGGTAACAATAGTCAACATTTTAAAAAGTTCGCCCTGATCCTTTTTCTCTTGAACACTGAAGCTAACTCTTTGACATGCAGAGCTCCTGATCTGTGAGGCGGGAAAAACGACACGATACCTGAAACCGTCTGAAAACCACAGGACAAGACTCAGAACAGAACAGAGCAGCCGGAGCAGCCGGAGCAGCCGGAGCAGCCGGAACAGCCGGAGCCGCTGGAGCAGCCGGAGCAGCCGGGGAACTTACAGGGCGATCGGCAGAGGGCTCTGCTTGTTGGCAAATCCAAGACGGACCCCGTGGTTAAAATAAAAAAAAGAAATGGACCCCTGTGCCCCCCCCCCCCCCCCACAGGGGACCTCACACAGCTGACTCTAAATGGATCGCCTGAGGAGGAGGTTCCATTTGTCCACGTCTGCTGCTGCTCTTACATAATCTATAAGAGGAGAGCGCAGATGTGTGTGTGTGTGTCTGTGTGTTGTGTGTGTGTGTCTGTGTGTGTGTGAGTGTGTGCGCGCTAGCTGGTTGCCATGGCAATCAGATCTTGCTGTTCTCCAGGTGGGAGTCGATGTGCTTGATGAGGGCATCGTCAGGGTAACCGACTGGGAATATCAGCTGGCAGAGAGGGCAGCTCCGCATGTCGCTCTCCTCGGTCTCCATCCAGAGCTGCACACACACACACACACACACAGACACACACACACACACACACACACATACACACACACACACACACACACACACACACACACACACGATTAGGCGGCAGGATAAACCTCAGGAGACATTGTATCACTGGATTGTATTAGTCACTCTGTGGGAGGCAATACAAATTACATCACAACTTGTTGAGGGATCACTTCAGACTTACACAACATGAAACACAACGACTGGTCGTGCATCCCGGTGGAAACTCTCACCCGGGTCCTGATTCACGGTTTGGATCCGGTTAAATTTAGAGGCGCTCGGACAAATCCTGGTATCGGCTCGCCCCCGTGCACCAGGAGTACGGCCCTTAACTGATAGGACAGGGAGTGTAGTGCTGAGGGGGGGGCTGGAATCGAACCTAGGCCACTGCGTACAGCTCATGTGGTAGCGATGCCACATATCGCCCTCACTTCATAACCTCAGTGGTTTAAAAAAAATGCACAAAAAGGAACAAATAATAATGTGGTGTAACGATGACTCGGCTGTTTATCAGCTTCAAGCTACAGAAACGCCTCAGCCGGGCATCTGACTGGTTTTCAACTCACCACCAACAAGACCATTTCCTGCCCATCACTAAGATGGCATCGTTTATGACCGTAAATATATATGATTCATATTATCAAGGAGAAGTGGCGGACAAAAATAAGAGGTATAATATAGAAACAGATTTAAAATGAGGATTCTGGGGAGAGGAGTTTAGTGTGTGAGCTCGCCGACTCTGGAGTGACTCAACGCAGCCGTTAGAATTCCTCCGACGTCACGAAGCATCGAACGTGAACATATGTTGTTAATAAGCATTCGCTGTTATGACTCATACTATCATTTGTCTTTGTGAGGATTGTCGTGCTCAGACCGGAGCCGGGGGAACGCAGGTGGCCCGGCTCCCGTCCAGTAATACGCCCACCCACACATCTGAAGCGGCTGTTTGTACATGGAAGTATTTTTAAATGAACATAAATATTACAATCATAACTTGTAGTTAAAGGAGCAGTTTTGTTCTCTACACACAGTTTGCTCCTGTGCTCAAAAGGCACAATAATACCAAACCTGGCAACCTCACTGTGACCATGCTGTTGTGAAATGAAGGTTTTTAGAGTTTTTACCAGGAACTAGATTAACTGCTTCCCTTTTATGCTTAGAAAGATTAAACTCACTTCTTCACTGCTGTTCGAATGCACAGTCATAACATCCGTATCAAACTTCTCATCTCGCCCTCGGATATCAAGCAAATACGTGTATTTCACAAAATGCTGAATGATTCTTGTAAAGGAACTTGGAACTAGGAGGAGTCACGGTGAAGACAGATGTTTGCAGATGATAGTGACAAGCAGTTTGAGAAAGATGAACTTAGAGGAAACGTTTCTCTGTGCACAGCAGTTGTGAAACAAGTGGCACCAGACACGTGAGAGGTTTCACTGCTGCACCTTCACGTCACTGTTTGAAACAACGGGTTAGAACCGTGTGCGTTAACTCACATTGATGGAAGGCCAGGACTGAGCGTGCTCTGCCGACATGTAGCCCGACTGAGGGTGGCAGCTGAGGGTGTTCGGCCTCTGAGGGATGGGGAAGGCCGAGCAGGACGCCGGGCCTCTCATGGCGCCGCTGGGCGAGCCGGCAGAGAGCACCCCCAGTGTCCGTGGTGGGCTGATGGGATGTGGGCAGGTCCACTCCTCCTCGTCCTCAGAGGACTGCGTGGGCTGGGGGGCCGGCGTGGAAGGAGGAGGGGGCTCAAAATGAAGGTGGCCCACCTCAGACAGAGGGAATGGCATCTCTCTCGAGTGGCGCATGGAGCTCTCCCCGTGGCCCCCGTCTCCCCCGCCACCCCCCTGATGGGGGGACGGGGAGCCCCGGTGCTGCAGTCCTCTCAGAGGAGAGCCCCCATGCTGAGGCTTTTGTTTTGGGTAATCGCCGTAAGGCCGGGGCTTGGGCAGGGTGGAGACCGGGTCCAGAGTGAAGCGGGGCGGGCACTGGTAGGCCGAGGGGTCGGTGACCTCGGAGTAACTTCTACGGCCCTGGAAGCTGGCTCTCAGGTGATGGCTGGGGGGCCGGCAGGAGTAAGAGGCCGGCCCGTTGTTGACGTCCAGCAGGGGGGAGCGGCGGTGCATGTCCGGTGAGAGGCGCTGCAGCACCGGGGAGCGTCTCTGCTGGATCGGGGAGTGGTGCTGCGGTGGAGGGACCGGAGAATGGCGCTGGGAGATGGGCGAGTGGCGCTGGGATACTGGCGAGTGGCGCTGGTGGTGGATGGGAGAGTGGCGCTGAACTGCGGCAACACAGAGAAGAAAGGAAAACATGAGAGAAATAGATCGATTGGCAACTTTCAGGACTTTTATGGACTTTTGGTCTGAGTCCCTTCATCAGGACATATTTTCAAAGTGTGGCCTGCTCTTGTGAAAATTTCCACGATTACCAACCCCAGCTTTAAACTCGTTAGTTCTCGTTAACAGACCCCCCCCCCCCCACCCCCCCAACAGATGTTAGACAAACCCCAACATGCACTCTACGTTCCTCCGAATGCAAAGATTCAGATCTGCTCGAGTACAATCGTAGCAGTTTCCCATAATCACGAGATGCGGTGATGAGTCAGTCGGCGCCTCAGCTTCGCATGTGGAAGAGGAAACATCATGCATGGCCGGTGGGTTGAGGTGTCAAGAGGGAGGGGGTGTGTGTGAACTCTCCTGCGCCTCCTCACGACCAGGAAACTCACACAGGACCATTCAGTTAAACTCTGATTATTCAACGATTCACAGGGAGGATTTGTTTTTGTTGTTAAATATCACCGGGAGACGATCACATCACCGACACGATCCTGGAGCTGCCGGAGCCCGAGTGCCATTTCAGTCACAATTTTGTAGATTAATGTGAAACAACACAACCGCGGAGGGAAGTCGAGTGGACTTCTGGGATCTGTGTGTGTTTGCCGAGTAGAAATATGCAGTTATTCAGTTTTTAAAAATGCAGTTTCCCTGTGGTGCCCCTTTTGCTTTGTGGTGGGCTGTAGCTGCACGGTTGTGCGACATAAGCTTGTGTGTGTGCAGGAAGAGAAAAGGTGTTGCTACTGTTCAGTTTGTGAGTTCTACTCTCCAACACGTTTGTGTCGGCTGCTTCTACTTTCAGCCTGAAGTGAGAAAACTATAACAAATCACGACCGTTACTCCTTCTTGTGTCACGATGCAGTAATGTAATTTGATTTACAGTACAATTGATTTTACAAAGCGTAAACAAAGGATTATTTTGGTCAAGTTACTACAAACAAGAATTTGAGTGATAGAATGTAATTAGGGATATTTACTCCAATTGAGTATTTAAGTTAAAATTTAACTTACTTGAACTTAACTTATTAGTATTTATATTTAAACTCTACTTTATTTATCCCTTCAGGGAACACAAGGAAAATACACTGTATTTACAAGATATATTAATACATATAAACATAGTAGTTAAATAAATAGAATGACAATAGGATTTCAAATTTAAAAAAAGTTGAGAAGCATTTATATTCTTTGATATGTAATATAGTTATAGAAAGTAAATTAATAATACAAATTAAAATTTTACGTAAAAATCCTATTTAATTAATTCAAATTGTTTTTCTTTTTCTTTACAGTTATTTACAATAAAGTTTATTGTTAAACTGTCAAATATAAAAACTATCGGCCTCAAAACCTCCGTCAGGCTCCACTTTTATTTACTTACTTATTGTAGTTTCCTTAGATATTCATACATCTTAATATGAAGTGAGTGTAGCTAGTTCGTTTGTGAAATAAATAATATCTTATTGGTATTTGTTTACTTGGAATATTTGTATATATTATATAATATCTTATGTTTCAAGGGACGACCTTCTTCTTGCTTTGAGAACTTAAACTTTTCATTTACTCTGCATTACAATTTCAAGTAAAGATATCCTCTTTATATTCTTCATACTACTTATATCCTACTTCATATATATATATATATCCTTTTAAGTGATGCAGGACTTTGACTTGTATTCCTCCCTTCACCCCCCCACAGATGCTCACCTGGACTGGCCTGCTCCTGTGAAGCTTTCCTCAGGATCTCCGTCTGCTTGCAGCTCAGAGCCTGGAGGCGTCCCAGCTCCTCCGTCAGCTCCGTGTAGGCCAGAGCCAGATTCACCCTGGAGGAGGACAGACGCAATTATCATAATCACCGTCATTATGGAGAGTGCGTGTTAATATATTACAACTGATTATGCAAACAGCGTAACCCCTGTTGAATCATTGAAACCTATATCATGTTATATAGCGAGTTGATCAAAGGGTTTTTAATATCTTTCTTTCTAAACGGCGTCAGATGATCTCCACTGATCCTCGTCTCCACGCTGAGTGAACGCTGCGGCGCTAACACAGCCTCACGAATCCGACCGGCTAATTAAGAGGCTTTAAAGTCTTATATTTTTAGAGTCGCAAGTCACGGCGCATAATTGAAGTGCGTAAAAATCACACCACTCCAAGGGAGATGTGTCATGACTCTCTCAGGGGCCGCTCTGCCAGAGCAACTCTATTTCAAGAAGCGTAAACAAGGGCACTTCTGTGTCGTCTCACCATGGCGACGGGCTGGTTTTAGTTTCCAGCTTGAAACTGATCTGAATCCCACGACATTAATGCGAGTGGAGCACAGCACCGGAAGAGGTACGCACAGATGCATGATGGGATACGGCGTGGGGGTTCGCCGTCTGTGGCGATAAAGCAGCTGTTGCTCAGATAGAGAGAAACAACCGTGACCTCATATCTGAAAATGGACGAATTATCTCAAACATCTAACCACTTTTTTGTAAACTCCTCAGTCTTGACCTGAAATTGACTCACGCCAGCACCGCCGGCGGTAAACCAGGAGGCTGCTCTGTGACACCAGAGATGTGAAACCCTGATGTAGTTGGAAATCAGTCGAGAGGATCAGCGTTTCTGAGTAATTCCAAGTAGCAACACCGATTGTTTAGTGGCACGACAGCAAACAACAAAATGTCTAACAAGGGTTTTTTTTTAAAACTGGCATCTACAGACAGTTAATGATGAAGAGAAAGATTCAGACGTAAAGAGGAAGTCGTGAACCAGACGGGTGCCAGACCCTGATAAAGCAGCTCTGATCGTGTGGAGATCGGTGTAGATACAAAAAAGAAAAAAAAAACATTTCTGCACGAGAAGGAAATTCATGTAAACCTGGACTGAAACACTGAGCTGATCGGATAACAAAGAAATGAGTCTCCTGCCCACAGAGCAAATAAAACCGTGTAAAATTTAAAAATATGTTCCCCTGCTCACCCACACACTCATTTAAATTGGTTTTCCTGTGTGTGTGCGTGCGTGTGCTTGTGTGTGTGCATGTGTGTGTGTGTGTGTGTGTGTGTGTGTAGACCTGCTGCTCTGGGCCACTGCACATTTTTGCACAAATATATTTTTGTTTCCACATCTCTACTCGCTTCACCTTCTATTTTTACATTAATCATCACATGTGCTGAGAAATCCCCTCAATAACCAAACTTATTATTCCACCACAAGAATAATGAAAGAAAAGTTTTATCCCCCAAATATTTGTAAATGGATGTCAGGGACCCCGTTTATAGGAAACTCATAATTTCATATAAACTCTATATAAGTCATATCTTCCACTGGTTACTGGTCCTTGGTGACTGTCCCACCTTGTTTTCCACCCAGTGATGAGTCAGACAGAGTGGGGGTATCGAACCCCTGTCCCCCCTCCCCCCCAACCATGTAACTGGCAACCTCCCCCTGTTGTGGTTTGAGTCGGTGGAACCGGGTACTGCCATGGAATCGATTCAGGGTCGTCTGAGCAGGGGACGCACTCAGTCCCTGCATGTGGATGAAAACCTCCTGGTTTCATGTTGAAGGAAATTAGCAGTCACCAGGGAAACTTACTGGTATGGTGGGTGGAGAGTGCCGCGTGAAATTGTCATCACTGAAGGGCCCGTAAAAACAATCCATCCGCTTCCCCCCCTCGCCGCTCCGCACCTCGTCTTTCTCTCTGAGCTCTGACTTCAATCTCTTGAAGGTTTTAGGTTCACGCTCCTTTTCCTTTTCACACCGTCGCACTTTTCAAATCTTACTACGCCGTGTTTTTCAGAGCCGGGGACAACGCCCGCTCTCGAACCCGTGTCGTGAACCTGACGTGTGAACGCCTGCACGCCAGGACCGACTCTAAACACAGGCTATCAATCTTTGATACGAGGTCCCTTGATTGTTTTGTCTTTGTGTTTCTATAAAACTCTCAACGTGCACATGTCCTGTAGTTTGTTGTCTTCTTCTCTGATGTGCACATACTGTACAATCTATATTACAGCGCGTAGGAGGAGTGTGATGATGCCGATGCAGCACTGATGAAAGACTGTTGTGAGTGAATTGATCAAGATGCAGTGTATATATGTGTGTGTGTGTGTGTATATGTGTGTGTGTGTGTGGGAGATGAAGTGTGGGCTGAGATCTGACCTCTGATCTGAGCCGTCCCTGCAGCCGCCTGTGAGATCTCAGCTCCTCTTTGTTGCCGAACACTCGCAGCTTTAATAAACGCTCTTCTTCAAACCTCGGGAGCTCAGTCACATTAAGGACGTCGGCCTCCGGGGAGACACTCGGCTGATCTGTGGTCAGCGAGTTATAATCTCACAAACCGGCCTCAGCTTGGTTTAATGGGCCTGATATTAAAGAAACTGAATTGTGGTGTTCACGCTGACCTGCAGCCTGACACAGGACGTGTGTTGAACAGCCTTGACGTCACAGAGTGGGGGGGGGGGGGGGGGGGGGCTTTTCACACTCTGCACTGCATCATCCTCTGTCTCACTTTCTGCTCTGTGCATTCAGCACTTTGAACACAGACGTGTCGAGCAGTTTCAAAACATGCAAGACTATTTTTTGAGAAGAAAAGGGAATTCCACTTCTTTTTAAAATAAATCACCAGGTTGTGATTTATTGGAAACGGCCTCTCGCTTTCTGAAAGCTGAAGAGTCGCTCGCCCGGCGGCTGCCAGCGTCTGCAGAGCTGTGGCTGGGTGGGGGGGTGAGGGTGAGGGTGGAGGAGGAAACTCAAGTTACGTCTGAATTGTTTTGTTCTTGCAAAAGTTCTGGGAAGAGCAGAAGAGAGAATCAATAACAAAATCCACCACGACAGAAGCAAATGGAGGATAACATGAAATTTGTTGATTTCTGACTCTTTGCATTTACAGATCGATCAGATTTCAGTTACACAAAAAAGCTCCACACAATGGAAAAGCCTTACACCCACAAGGTAAAACAGAATCTCCTCCAGATTATAATAACGTGCTGCTGGTGCTGCAGGAGATAAACGTTTATCAGATTTATCAATCTGTGCAGTTTACTCTAAACGAGCCCAATTACAAGAAAAGCCCAGCCGAGTGTTTCTGTGGGTGTCAGTGATATTGTTGAGTAAAACCAAAAGGTGACCGAGGTCTGGAAAAAACCTCCCCCCCGCCACACACACACTCACTGGCAGCTTACTTTCAGTTTGCTCCCCATTGAAACACTTGTGGGGTTTCATTGTGTGCGTGAGTCATCTGCCCGACTCGCTGTGGTTTCTACTTCTTCCTCTCTCTCGCACCTGAGATCCAACACCGTGCAGCGCCCGAGCCGAATTCCACCAGGGTCTGGAAATGAGCTGGGACGCTGAACAAGTTTGGATTCATTGGCTGAAGCTCATTCAGCAGGTTTCTGGAGCGGTGGGATGAAGACAACACACAGGGAGATGAGCTGGGCCTCAAAGAGACCTCCAACACACACCCAGACATGAGGAAGTGGACAGGAAGCCGTCCTACTCTGTGCCCACACTGCCCCCTGCTGCTCACACTCATCTCCTGCCAGAAGCTCCTGGGGATGAACGTCCGAGTGAGAGAAAAACAACCTCTGGGGAAACTCTGGAAGCCGGTTCTCCAGAGTTTCCCCCGTAAAGCTCCTGAAGATGCAGAAGCTCTGGTGCTGCAGCTGAAGAACGAGCAGTAGATGCTCCTCTGTTAAAGCTGCGTTTGAACCTTGTTATCTCCGCTCCTTTCTAATGAGGCCCCCGGAGGTCTATCTACATCTGTAGCGGAGCAGCGGCTTCGAGTCGAACATCTTTCATTTTGTTCTTTCTCTTCTCCGTCGTTTGCTGTGGATGATGATGCTCCTCTCCTTGCTCTTCCCTCCATCCTCCCTCCCTCCCTCCCTCCCACTGCAGAGATCGGCTGTGGTCACTTACTGCTCGTCTCCCACCTTCTTGATCCACTCCACATCACACTGCTTGCAGGGCGAAGTCCTCTCCTGTCGAAGGAGAGCGAGAAGTTAGATCAGCGTCATCAGGGGGGGGGGGGGGGGGGGATCTTTATGATGGTACTTGAGTGTAGCTCCATTCCGGAGACAGTGTGTTGAACACGTGATATCTCCAGAACGCCTGAAGGGAATTTCTTCAGATTTAGTGAAAATAACCAGTACTAATTACGGATGAACTGATACAAATTTGGTGATCAAAGGTCAAAGGTCAAGGTCGCTGTGACCTCACAAAGCACAAGTTTTGCCCTGTGAATACGATATCTCAAGAATGCCTTTGAGGGATTCCTTTCACATTAAGTATAAATGTTCTATTAGACACAAGGATGACCTGATTAGATTGTGGTGGTCTAATGTCTACGGGACCTTATGGTCTGCAGAAGACCAGGTCTCCTTGGACCTGCACCGGTCTGTGGAGGCAAACAACCGCAGTGCAGTACTTTTGGTTTGCTCCAGATTTGTTTGTTTCCTCTCTCATACGATGTCTCCATGTGACACAGAGCGGCAGCAATTCAGCTGCGTGAATAATTCAAGGCAAAAGTTTTGTGTAGCTGCAGATTAAACCTGAGTGTGGACAGTTTGACGTCGGGGGTGCATTCACACTGTGACAGTGCTGTGTTTGTGTGTTTGTTCCCGTGCGGCTCATCGCCTGCGGCTGCAACGTCAATATTTTGTTTTTCACACGAGACAAAACCTTGATCCGACATGTGTGTGTCTTCTGACACGGAGGTCGCCCAGACTCCCTAAGAGTACAATGTGGACGATGATGCACCGGTGATTTAATGTGTAGTGCCAGTGGAGGAGGCCGTGTGCACTTTATACCGTATGTTGGAATTCATGCCTCGACACTAACCATCGACATTTTGTAAAATCTGATTTCAGGATTTATTTTATCCTTGAATCGCCCCCCCCCCCCCAACAGAGGACAGCCAGCACTGACCCTCTCCCTCTGGCTGTTCTGCAGCTGTCTCATCTCCTCCTTCAGCCGCTCGCACTCGGCCTTCAGCTCGTCCTCCCGCTGACACGCCCCCTGGGCCTCGTGCCGCGCCCCCTCCAGCTCGGCCTCCAGCCGCTGCAGCTTCAGGTCGGAGAGGGCATCCAGGCTGCGGGAGCTCTGCAGGGTCAGGGCGGGACAGTCCAGCACTGGGCGAGGGGGGGAGAGAGGGAGAAGGAGAGAGACAGAGATAGAGGAGGAGAGAGAGAAGGGAGGGAGAGAGAGAAGAGAGGGAGGAAAAACATGTGAAGTCAAAGCCATGTTCTTTATTTTGTACATAGCTGTTTCCCGCAGTGCTCCTCCGTCCTCGCCTGTTGTACAACACGCTCGATAGATGAGTGTGAGAGAATGTGAAGAGCTGACTTCTTCCAAGGGCGGCTTCTTTCAGCTTGTACCTGGGTGATGATCTGCGTGGGCGTGCGAGTGACTCAGCTCCGCTCACACAGACTCAGTCCTTGAGCCAGAAGACAATGTAACCGAGCAGCAGTATCATGGTTTCTCTCCCAGCTCCTCCTGCCTCCTCACCAGCTCACCCAGTCACATGCTGTGCACAGGCTGCAAGAGGGACGCCCTCAGCGAGACACACGTCTTCTCATAAGCCTCCCACTTCACCAGAGAAGCAAAGTTTAGCTTCTGGAAAACCAGGGAACCTGCTGAGCAGATGTCACCGATCGGCTTCATCAGTCACAATCCCCAGTGATAGTTTCAGGATTTCATTCTCATGCTTTTTCTTTTTTTTTTTTAAATCACGACTACAGAGGACGTTTGAAGCATCTTCATCCATTTCTGACACTGGAATTAATTTGCATGCTAATAAGTCAAATTGTCTGGCAGGACTTTCCCTCAGTTGGAAACAGAGATGAAGATGAGTTGCTGCAGATGGAAGCAACAGGATGAAGAACACAGTTCAGTCAAATCCTTCCAATCAGGTCTCTTCTTCTTCTTCTTCTTCTTCTTCTTCTTTTTCTTCTTCTTCTTCTTCTTCTTCTTCTACTTCTTCTTCTTCTTCTTCTGCTTCTTCTTCTACTTCTTCTTCTTCTGGGACGGTAACTGAGGATTTGGAAGGAACTGGCCGAGGACTCACCTGAACTCGGTTTAAACACTTTTCAGCCAGATTGCTGGATTTGATTAATTTGTCCATGAGTAAGAGAGAAGTGTCGATACACAAACGTCTTAACTAGCTGTTCTTATCTTACTTTGCAGCGATTATCAAAATCACACTGCTGATTTGCTGACACTTAAAGTAGTTTAACTTTTTTTTACTGACTCTTGTTGTTTGGCTCCAAAAGAAAACATTACATTTAGTTCTCCCCTCTCTGGAGATGTTCTTCTAACATCCAGTGCACCAGTGTTTGTTTGGGCCGGTTCCTCCCCTGCTGATATCTGTGTGTGTGTGTGTGTGTGTGTGTGTCATTACTCACAGTGTGCGTCCGGGCCGGCGTGCAGCTGCAGGTACTGCATGTCTTTGCTGTGCAGCTGCATGTTGATCTTCTGCAGCGAGTTCTCTCTCTGCCTCAGAACCGACTCCAGGTTGAGGATTCGCTCCACGTGCTTCTCCACCAGGCTCGTCTGCAATCACACGCCAGAGAGAGAAAGTTAAGGTTAAAGGTCAAAGAGGCCCAATAGGTGGAGGGAGAGGTATTATCTGCCACAGCTCTGGGGTCAGTTGTCTCTAAATCACTGAGACCACATTAAAGTGCTGAGGCTGCACCACGGACTTCGGTCTCTCATGAGATGGTTTGCTATCACAGAGCAGCCAGACAATCTGTTCACTTGGAATCTGCTACCTGGATCGGCTTTGATTCATCAAAGGGAAATGCTATTTTAGTAAGATGTCGTGGGGGGGGGGAGGGGGGGGGGTTGTTTGGTGAAATTAAATCTATTTAAGAAGTGAGTTTTGGGGCAGGATTTGCAGTTTGCTCTCACGGGTCAAATAAAAGGACTCGACAGCGACGCTCGTCCCTGAAGGACGTTTCACTCTGAGTGAAACAAAATGAAAAACGTTTCCTCTGAAGACAAAACCTTCGAGATGAGCAGCGTCGTCTAAAGTGCACGACCGAGTTCTGAGAAGTTTCTCCTGCTTTCACTGTCAGGTCGTGAAACTACCGTCCGGAGAGACGAGACAAATATCACTTTAAACCCAGTTTACATTCACATAGATGAGGGAACTCCTCGTTAGCATTCATGTTACATTCAATTACACTGACTGGATTATTAAACATGAAGGGATTTCACATTTTATGTATTTAAGTGGAGCTCAGGGTCTGAACCCATCGTGACGTCACCCTCTGGTCTGTGAGCTGCTGGTTCCGAGCCTCCAGTTTGATATGACGTCCAGCACCATCTTGTAAACCATTTCCTTTTGTAAGCACACTAACCTTTAGTGTGAATCTTATATACAATTTTAGTTTTACGTTAATTTTTATATAAAGTCTGAAGCAAATGGTGTAAATCCCCTCCAGTGGTGTCCAGATACTTTTGGCCCAACCTGCTAATTTGACTCTAAATATTCAATAAGTTCATTAACTATTCATGATTTTAAAGCATGTTTTATATTCCCTCCTCATCTCCTGGTAGAAGGAACTCATGCAGAGAATAACGGCCGCTCGGCGCAGTGAACTGAATGAACGCCTCAGACCATCTTGTCCAGGTCCCTCTGGAGGTTGCTCTTCTCCATGTGGATCTTCTCGTAGGCCTGGATCACGTCCTCCAGCTGCTCCTCCCTCTCCTTCCTCTTCTGGAGCTGAAGACGAGTGACAGAGAAGAAGAGGGTGAGGACGATCAAAGGAGAGAACATGTCGTGTCACGAAGCAAACTTAGAAACTCCCGACACCTCAGCACGGACGCCTCCCTCATCTCAACTGATGATGATGTTCGACACTATTTTAATAAGGTCCTGCTGAGATCCCCCCCCCCCCAGACACTGTGGTGTAATAAGATGGTTGAATATCTCTGGAAGTCATAATAACAGACTAACTGACACATCAGGGCAGTGACGCACACCAGGAGAGGAGGACACAGGTCGGTGGTACAGACGCCATAGATAGAACTCGTCTGTAGCGCGTTGGACTCTTGCAACTTTTGTGTGTGTGTGTGTGTGTGTGTGTGAATGTGTGTATGTGTGTGTGTGTCCCAGTAGAGCACGCTCACTGAGCCGTGGCACCTTTCCTCAATCTGTGACCTTGTGTGTCCCACGCTAATCGTTTCTGCGGCTCCCACAATGCATCTCTTTCCTCCTCCTCGCTCTCTAGCTCTCTCTACCGCTGCCGCTACACCAGCTCCTTCCTGCGTTTCTTATTTCTGCTTCCGTGGGAATAGTGGAGTTACAACTGAGGGCGATTAGTCCGAGGACATTATGGGCGCCTCCATCCTCCTCGCTCTGTAAGTACTGTAGTATAACTCTATAACATCTTGCTCTTATCTTTGAATCTTGCTGTATACCAGTTCAATAAAGTGATGCATCGTTATTTATGTTGTTCCTTTCATGAGGTTCACACATTCAGCAGAATCCTGGACAGGTTTCCTCCCAATTAAACCGCGTCTCAAAAAGAGACTTGGACGTTTTCCTCCCGTCTCGGTGTTTTCTGCTTGCACGGCAGCTTCGGTGCTTAATTAGCTGCGGGTGTCTTTCGGCACATGTTCACCGTGGCCTCAATTCCCTTTTAATTCAATTAATTCTCCGGGAGGGAGGGGATGCTCCGAAGTCTCCTCCCTCTCCTCCCTCTCTGTCTCCTCCCGTTGTCCTCAGCCGTCCTCTTACCTCGTGGGTCAGGACGTTGACTCTCTGCTGCAGGCTGCCGTTCTCCGAGTGCAGCAGAGCCGTCTCCTTGCTCTCGAAGGAGCAGTACGAGTTGGTGTCCTCCCCGAACTCGTTGATCATCGGGAACTGGAGACACAACAGCAGAGGACGGACGCGTAAGGAGGAGGTTGAGAAAAGACGTAATTGCCGAATTAATCCTTT
This sequence comes from Platichthys flesus, assembly GCF_949316205.1. Taxonomy (NCBI): domain Eukaryota; kingdom Metazoa; phylum Chordata; class Actinopteri; order Pleuronectiformes; family Pleuronectidae; genus Platichthys; species Platichthys flesus. The sequence goes on along the minus strand of NC_084964.1, from coordinate 19,139,885 downwards.
TGTGGATTCATAATCGTTTCTCTAATTCTCACTTTTTTCCTCAGCTTCTCCTCGGCTCAGATCTCACTCAGACAATCTGTTTGAACTAGTATTATCTCTCCTGAGCAACATTTTACTTTCTCTGTTCGTCCCAAACTAGTCACAGAATTTACACAGTGAGTTGTTTTAATCACACGTTTTAATTTCATCCCACACAGTGAAATCTGGGGAAGGACCGTGACTCATGGTCGGGTTCGTCAAACCACCAGCTCCTTTGTTTGCTCTTGTTCATTTTAATGTTTTAACACAGAATCCAAGTGTCTCAGACGGTTCATGTCTGATTCTCAACAAAGCTTATTCAAAGTGATGCATCTTATGGCCTCAGGAGCTCATTTTCAAAAACTAAACTTATAATTTCTTCAATTTTATACCCTCAAACAATTTCTAAAATATTTCGGATACGGGTGCTGCTGTCTTATCGCAGTGATCGTGGAGTGAGACTATATTGAACATAACTATTTAAAATATATAGAAATAATTTGCAGCAGTTGCAGCTGGGATTGGCTGCTTTAATCTCAATAAGGGGCCGTACCACGTTTACTTGTTTTAATTATGAGGGAAAGTGTTTCGTCACAGCACTAAACTGAATCCTGTGAAAGCGACTGCCGGCGCTTCAACCTAAAGAGCCACATTTACATTTAGAGTGCCGAGCACGAGCGGAGGGCTTTCCACTTTCTGTCGGAAGCCGGCGCAGCTGATGCAACGTCTGTGTGAAGAGGCAAACAACCCTTTTCCATTTAGCAGAACATCTCTGTGGGCTTTGAACAGTGAACGTTTCTCAACACGGGCGAACGCAGGCCCCGGGGGGGGCAGGGGGGGGGGGGGACCTCTCACACCGCCGAGCTTCACAGAACGACCTCACATCAAGCACTTCCATCTGCAGCTTGTCTTTAGAGTTTGTCTGCAGGAAAAAGGAAAAGGAATATTGTTCCTCTCACACACGAACATGTCAGGAGTCCATATAGTGATGTGCGTATTGTCCACATTGATTATTCGGATCTGAAAACAGGCGCATGCTGTGTTGACAGAGGTCCAGGTGTGACAACTCCTACTCCAAACAGCCGGCATCTGCACCCGTTCTCCCAAAAATCAACACCTGTCTCAGCGGGCCCTGAACGCACCGGGCCCTGAACGCACCGTGGCAGCCCGCGGCCGCCGGCAGCAGCTGTTCACAGAGCGACGCAGGACTTCTGCTCGACACGCAGTCAAATCACATTTCCATCAGTTTGCAGGTTTGTGTCTTCCCCCGGAAAATCACAATACATCAGTGTTGAGTATTAGATTTTTAAGTCAGTCCCTGAGAATCAAAGCTGTGAGGAGCTCCAGTTCAACATCACAGGAGATTCAGCTGCAGCAGCTCGCATCGCTCTGGATCCTCTTCCTCAGCTGTCGCTCTATGTTCATGGGCGCGAGGACGGGTTCATTACAGCTCCAGAGCCGTATAATTCCTAGAATAAGTAGAACACCACCGACTAATGATGATAAGGATAAAGTCCGGGAGGAGATCTTTTTTAATTTAATCCTCCTTTGTACTTGATTTCAACACTTTCCCTCGTTTCTCTTTCTCTTCTTTTTCCGCTCTGTTCTCCCACGCTGCTTCCTTTGTGCCCCCCCCCCCTCCCACCAGGCCCACAGGCCCGGCTGTGCAGGAATGTTCCAGGTGTCACCGACTCTCACGCCAAGAAGCTCCGAGGATATTCTGATGTTTCATGTTCAACGAGTCGGCGTCAGCATCACAATTCCTTATAGATTTTACACTAATGTTTACTTTTCAGTTTCAGAGATTATAAACCAAAGATCAAATCAGTGAAGATATATAAAAGCTGTATTTTTAGAAATGTATATCCCATATTCCATGTTTGTTTAGAGTAAATCATTTGAAACAATTGATTAATGAATAAATTAATCAGTAGATTAATTTAAATTGAGAATAATCGTCATCTTAATATTTAAACCTCACGCGTTTCCCTTTGGTCTCAGATAAAACTCTTACTGATCTTCATCCAGCCAGACTATCTGTACTGAATAGGTCACAGGTTGATACCAGGCGTCAAACTGGTCCCACTCAGGCTCCCAGTCCTCCTGTTGGTTTTTTAGAAATGAGGATCAATATCATGAATTTATATTTAAACATTAATTGAATCTTCAGCAGCGTTTCTTTTGGATTCAACTTTATTCCCCCGCTGCTTGAAGATCAAAGCTCACCGACGCTTTCCCTGCCTTTGATCTCTGTGTACAGACGCTGCATCAATAAAAACACAAAGTGCCGAGGGCCGAGTGGACAACGTGCTCGTCCTCTGATTCTCTTCAGATCAGTCAGAGAACAAAATGGCCTCTTGGTCGATGGAAGCAGAATCTTCTGTGTTTTAACAACAAGGACAAAAACACTGTGATATTCGACTTTAAGGCCTTGTGTACATATTTTGTGAACAGATATTTTCCCCTCCATTAAAATAAGAAAATACAATCTCCATCCACACTACACAAAGGCAATCTGGTCCACGTGTGATGTTCAGTAACCCTAATAAATTAAATATTTTATATAATGCTAACTTTATGAATATGTATTAGAATCGGCGGTGCTAACCAAACTTAACCTGCTTTCAGACCTGCACTGAACTCCAGATCATCTCCTGAACTTTTCCAGAGACGTGAGATCACACATGTTATTTTCTCTGGACGTTCTCAGGAGTTTCTACTGGTAAAACTCAGGATAATGTTCTAATGAGCTCATGAGGGAACACGGTAGAGTTGACGTAGAGTTCACGTCTGAAAACCGGTGAAACCTCGAACCTTCATTTCACAAAGCACCTCGTGCAAAGTTAGCTGACGTTTCCCTGCTACAGGGTGAAGAGTCTCAGAGACACAGTGAAGAGCCCTGACCTTGATCTCGTAGATCTTGAGCTTCCTCTTGATGCTGGTGTTCTCCCGCTCCAGGCAGGCCAGCCTGGTCTTGATGTCCTGGTAGGCCGTGATGAGGGCGAAGTGGGAGGCCGAGTACACGTCCTCGGGGTGCAGGGGCGAGGAGCGCCACACCACGCTGCCGCAGCCATCCTCCTTCAGGCCGCCGGCATCGCCGCCCCCCCCCAGCAGCTCCAGCTCCCCGCCGCCAAACAGAGACTGCATCACTCCGGGCCTCAACCTGAGGACACAGACACAGATTTGCTTATTTATTATTAATCTGCAGATTGTTTCCATTCAATTACATGTACCCGCCGAAAATAACCTTTCAGACAGAGTCTTGCTGCAGCCGACTTGAAACCCGTGGAGCACGTCGCTCCTCGCCACCGGCAGCAGAGAACAAAGCCGGTTTGGACACGGAGCAGTCGGAGGGTTGGAACACACAACGTGAAATATTCAGAGGCAAAGTGGGAACAGAGACTGGGAGCAGGACGCTGCTACTCGCTGTGAAGACTCTACATGACCCAGCAGCTCCTCAGACACAATCCTCCTCTTAGTCACACTTCAGTGTCTCTCACTCACCTCTGGAAAAATGTGCAATAACGTTCACGACCCCAAAGTTTACAGGCGTCACTACACTCTCCTATTTATAGAAATGTGTTTGCCTTTTTACTTTGTTTTATTTAAATTAATTTTTGGCGCTAATGACACTGCTGAGCCGAGGAGGCTCTGTAGGAGGATCTGGGTTAGATTTGAGATCATTCAAACACACTCTGTCCTGCTATTTACCACACACACACACACACACACACACAAAGTTTGGTGTCAGTTGTTAGCACATGACACAGCAAGTTATCAGACGAGAGGAACAATCTCGTTTAACGTCTGCGTCCGACTTTACTTTCAGGACTCATTCAGAGGGGCTGTTAACTTTTATCGTTGGAAATTTAATCAAACAACAGAAACACACAAAGTAGCAACAAATGCACCGAAAAAATCCTCCGAAACACAACACTTCTACACTAGATGTAACGCAAAAACGCACAACAAAGACACAAAATGACCACAAATTAGTTATAAAGGAGCAAAAACAACTACAAATTGAAAACGATAAGCGAGACATGGGAAATGACCACAAAGAGACGACAAAAGACACAAACCTACTGCAAACAAACAAGAAAGAACAGGTAGAGATAAATAATGTGTTTTTTTATTTTTAAATACTTAAGAAGGAAAATCTCAACTTTGCAGAATCCAATGGATCCAGGATATGACGTGTCTTTCCTTTGATTGATTCTGATTCACCTTTATTTTGAACGAGACATGTAAAGCTTTAATTTCTCTCTGGCAGATTCCCCACAGCCTACGTGTGAAGCATCTGACTCGTTTGTGTTTGTCTGAGTTCCTCTCTGAGCGCATGAGTAACGTGCACTGATTCATTAACTGGACTGGAATTTACATCTGATCCTGGTTCAGGGCCGTGCTTCATTTCACAATACTTTAAAAAAACATGAGCGTTGACAGCCCACGCTCCTCGACCGGGGTGATGAATGGACCGGGTGCAGCTGACCGGCCTGCGGAACAGCCAGCCGGCCTCGGCCTCCCTCCCCTGTCCCCCCCCCCCGCCCCCAGACGCTCCAGGCAGCACTGTCAGATGTGATAAATGGCACCTGAGATGTCACGGCCCTCTTTTTCACGCCGAGACGTTCGCACAAAAGTCCAGCTCGCAGAGGAGAGTTTGATTTACGGGTGCAGAGAGAGTTACACAACAGCCGGAGTTGATGTGATGAATGCGGGAATGGAAGCCTTCCTGACTCCCAGCGTCGCCTTGTGAGTCAGCGATTGCCTACTGAGCTATTTTCATCTGCTCCCTTCCTCCACGCTGCTATTTTCCTTGTGTTTCAAGAGAGAGGGGGAATAAAGTCCGAGCCAATCTACGGTGCTGTTCTACTCCTCGCTGGCTCCAAGAGGACGATCCAAGAGCACTCCCACGAGCACGGGTGTGCACGTTAACACGCGTACGTGCACGCTCAGCCAAAAACACCACAGAGGAAGAGTGGCTCAAGGGAGGTTATTACCTTTCACTAGACAAAGCTGCACAACCTGCACCAGACACACGTTAACCACTGAACCAATCAGCTCCGGAGGTAATGATCTCTTATTCCTCAGGCGACCTCCACTGGATGCTAATGTTGTTCTACGTCTGCTGAATATTTAAGTAGGCAACACTTTAACGACTTTATAATGAGATAATATGTCAGAGTGTGTGTGTGTGTGTGTGTGTGTGTGTGTGTGTGTGTGTGTGTGTGTGTGTGTGTTTGCAGCTTGTGCCACTGACGCAAGAAACCAAAAGAAAATCTGAGACGGACTTTTTTTTTCACAGGCCGTGAGACTGTTAAACGCCTCCCAGTGGCAGTTTCATTCTGGTTCTGCTGCTGAACAGTCACTTCTTTCACCTCCACCGAGGATGTTTTCGTTTAGTGGGTCTGTTTGTTGTTTTGCAGGGTTACACAAAAAACTACTGGACAGATTAACACGAGACCCATTGAAAGGATCAGGAGAGAACCCGTTCAAATGTTGGTGCAGATCCAGAAGTTACGTTTTACTTTCCTGCAGCGTTCAGTCAATCGATGGCTGTAGCGTGTGTGTGTGTGTGTGTGTGTATTGTATTGCATTATACTTTATATAGCAATACAACTTTAACACACACATTAAAGGTGACGCTCAACTACAAATTGAATGTTGAGGTATTTCTACAATATTTCATTTCTCTGCATTATTATTTAATCAAATCTCTTGTTGCCCTCTCGACATTTCAGCTGCTCGATACCTTTATTTCCCTCTGGATCATTGAAGAAGATCTTTTTCTATCTTATAAAAGCAGTGGCCATGTTTTATTTCCCGTGTATGAAGTTTTTATATTTGTCATATCTGAGGCCACAGCTGAAAGGTTTGTATCTGTTATTATCTATTATCAACAGGACTTGTTAGATCAGGACAAAGGCTGCGGTTGGGATGATGACTTAAAAACCCTGCGCTCAGTTAGGGCTTGTGTGTGTGTGTGTGTGTGTGTGTGTGTGTGTGTGTGTTAGTGTGTGTGTGTGTGTCTACTGAGGCAGTGCAGTTAATTATGCTCCACTTATCCCAATTGGTCTTAAGCTGACCTTGGAACAGAGAAGTGAAGAGGAGCTGGAGCTGCAGCGGTGGGTTTGTGTCTCTATTTGAACGCTCACTGTAACACAAGATGTTATTAAGGTGTGAGCACGAACCCCTTGTTGTGTTGTGTTGTGTGTAGTCACCTCATTTACATGAGACCCTATAGAAACAACCCGCCCACATTCAGGCTCTAGGACAGAGAGCTTCAACCTGATAAAACAAGTGGATGTTGTTATTCAATAGTCAATATATTCACACTCACTGGCCATGAGGGTTTAATGTATGGAAAATACCTCCAGCTCCATATGGACCAGCTTCACGTGCTCCAACACCAACACCAACATCCATCTTGTCTATGCTCCTCTCATTGGCAGCACAGGAATGAAGCATTTATCGAACACACACACTCTCACACAGCTTCCCTTCCTCTGCCCCAATTATCCCTCATCCTGCCCCCCCACCCCCACCCCTCCTACCCAGATAGATGGAGAAGGATTGTACCTAGTATTAGTATTTCAGGTATAACATAGAGACATCCCCCAATCCCTTTAAAAGTCAAGTGAGCTTACACCTCTGTAGATTGTCTTAATAAGAGGAAACTCAATAGACACTAAACAACAGACTTGCATCACATCCAGATGTTGAGTAGAACCCAAAGTCTGCAGCTGCACAAGGTAGAATATAAACTTGTTATGTGCCGGAGCGGGTTGTCCACTAACCATCCCAGTGTCTTGTCTGCGTGGACGGTAAAACATTTATGTATGAAAGCAGGACAAATAGCTTCCCATGGTTATATTGTAACCTGAGCCTGTTTGGGGCTGATGTGGGAGAAAGTGCAGCACGAAGCTGAACTGTATGAACGTGTGTGAATGATTCAAAGGTCAGAATCAAGTGCTCTTATTGTCGTTGAGACGAGAAAAGTGCTAATAATTACAGAGCATTTACCATTTCACAGGTTTTCCACTGAGAAGGTGAAGAGACCGTAAGACGCTCAGGTTCTGACACGTGTGTTCTCATGCTCAGTTTAGAAGATCAGAGCTTTCACAGTCATAATTATGAGGTATGTAGTATTTGAAATGTTCTTTTATTTAGGACAATGTCTATTGAAAATGTGTAAGCATTCGTTGTCCTAAATCTTTAGCTTACATTAAAATAAATATGCTGCTTCAAATTAAGCAGGTGAGGAAATACGATTTTGATCTGAGTCATAACTTTAATATTTTGACATTTGTAGCCACGTTAGCATCAAAGCTCCGTGGGCAGAGAAGTCACACGAGGATACACGACACCTTCTTAGCATCAGTATGTAGGAGCCGTCATCTGGACCCTCACAGACATTAGCATGGAGCTCAGGTGCAGCCTCTCGGAGCTCGAGCAGCAGATTCCCTCTTCTGTCTTTCAGATGAGGACATTAATGGGAACGTTTATGAGATGATGAGAGGGAGCGAGTGTCCCTCATGCTGATCATAAATTAAACTGTGGTTACAACCGTTTCACTGCAGAACCGGTTTTAGAACCCGTCACTGAGGCAGCGCAGGAGGACGTCCTGTCTATTCCCATCATGTTCTAACTGTTGACTTTAAATCAAACACATTTAAATAAAGACGAGCTTCACTCCTGGTAAAAGAACAGAAGGATAATTCATAGCTGTGGTCCTTTATTTATTCATTCACAAACACCTCTTGTGTTCTCTTGTTGAGTTTTGTTTAATAGAAAGTTTCAACAAGTTTTAACAATGTTTTACAAACTTTCTACTTTATTCTGTTACCAATATTTTATTTTTCTATTAATTGTTGTTGTCTTAAACTTTCTATATTTTAATTATTAACTGATTAAACAAACCTTTGATGACCGAATATGAATTATTGTGAATCGAATGAATTACAGAACATGCTTTCTTCTTTACCCTTTGTTCATAACCTCACATTTTTATTACTATATTAAAACTGTGAGGTTGTGCAGTCTTATTTATATGTAGAATAATTGGATGAGGTGTTTTCAAAAGAAAACACCTCATCCAATTACAAACATCTGTATCTCGATCCCATCCCAGCTCTGTGTAAATACTGCCTTTCTTATTTGCTGGATCCTTTGAAGACTGAAGCTACAGCTGATTGTTCTCGGTCGGAGAACTGATCTAGGATCGCACTCACAATCATGCAAATCTCCTCGTCCTGATCCAGCTCGTCTCCTGTAAAGAAAACGAATCTCTTCTATGTAAACACAAGCTTTATTTTCTTCTCTACAGCCTGTGTGTACATTTATATATTTATCTACAGCGCTGTGTATCTCTGAGCCACCGCTGAGTCCCAGGGCATAAATACATGAGAGCAGCAGAAATGATAGCAGCTGGGTCAAGGCTGGGTTTTGTGGTGTGATAAGAGAACCAGGATGAAAGAGGGAACCGGGGGATCAAGTCCCAGCAGAGCGGCTTGTTAAAGCTGCATCATGTCGGGAGATGCAACCACTTTGCTTTCTATCTCCTGCTCTTGTTCCTCACCCCCCCCCCCCCCGTCCCTCAGTGACACCTTCTGTCCTCCTCACGTCCTCCAGCCACTTCTCAGCCTGTTTGAAATGCTGCTCCTTCATTCCTCCTCCATGTGGACGAGGTACGGACATGGTGGTGTTGTTGTTCCGCCTTTAAACCGGCAGTGGAGGTGATCTGAGGCTGAATCCATATTCTACTACTGGAGCCTGTTAATAAGAAGATGTTTGTAAAAGCTGTTGGTTGCATTTTAACTCTGGAACGGGCAGAAAGAGATTTATCGATCTCAAGCAATCTGTGAATATTTAGTATGGACAGGGATTAGATCTAATGCTGGGGTGGATCGGGATCGTAGAGGAGGTGGATGAAGCCACAGAGTCCAGATCTGTGTAGAAGGAGCGGGGGGGGGGCAGACGGCACTGGGGCATGCGTCACACCTCTCGAGACGACAACGCCTGATATATGTAAAATCTATCTGGAGGAGCAGACTCTCTGTATAAAAGAGTTTATTGTTTTCCTACATCTTTATTTCGCTTCCCACCTCTCTCTCTCCTCAGTGTCGCCCCCCCCCCCCCCCCCCCCCCCCACAGACTGGACGTTTAGCACCTCTGACTCTGACAGTGCAGCTGTGAGTGAACGGTTCAGAGAGGTGACGTCTCTGCCCTGCACTCGTCCGCCAAATGCTCCCATAATGCACTGCTCCACTCCACTGCACCTGTTTCTCCTGCTCGCGTCTCCTTTCACGGCACACACACACACACACACACACACACAGACACACAACACCCACACACCGAGAAGCCATTAACACATTCAAACTTGATTGTGTGTGTGTGTCTGTAATTGAGTGTGTTTGTGCTTGTGTTCCAAGTGTGTGTGGGTAAAGGGTCGGAGCGAAAATACTGTGTGCATTGTGTTTGTGTGTCAGTACAAGGACAAAGCAGCAGCAGCCAAGCAGGGTGATTGTGTGTGTGTGGGTGTGTGTGTGTGGGTGTGTGTGTGTGTGTGTACGGGCACAGGTAGTAAGTATTGAGGCACTTCATATCAACAATGTGCTCTGACCTCAGTTCAAAGGTCAACCTGGCATTCACTGAAAACAACGCATTGTAAACCACGATATTAAAAAACTGCACAAGAAAAAAAATTGGTTCACCAATGTCTCGACAACTAGTTGTGTAGCACAGAATACACAATAGTAGGTCAGTGTTCCAATGTCCTTCACATTTGTGGAACCTTTTTAAATTCCACTTCCAGCTCCGACCGGCTCTCGTTCACTGAAGTCATTATTTCAAAGCAGCGAAAACACTTTAGTTTTAATTACAGGATAATGTAGTAAAATAATAAAACGCACTAATAGGCAACAGTGTTGTTTTCTTTTATCACCTAAAGTCTGATCAGCTCAGTGTAATAAAGATGTTTGTTGCCGTGTCGGCTTCTAGAAACATATGTGTACTGTACACACACACAACACAGCACCAGGCCCACGCCACAATACACACACCCACACACAGACACACACACAGACACACACATTTATGACACAAATAACTTATACATGGAGAAAAACACCACCTCTAACAAATGCCTTGCTGTGCCACGCCATACCGCGGCATGATTCATCACTCGGGGAATCAGTTGTGTAGGCAGTCGGGCAGTGTGTGTGTGTGTGAGTGTGTGTGTCTGTGTGTGTTTGTGTGTGAGGCAGCTGCCATTCGGGAGATTGATGAGAGGGGCAGTGTTGAGACAATGAGCTGTACTGCTGTATTTCTCTTCCTCCACTTTGTGTTTGCTGTCTTTCCCTTTTTTCCTCCACCGCTCCCCTCATCTTTCTTTCCTCCGGAGCCGAAGCAAACTGTCAATTCCTCCCCCCCCCCCCCCCCCCCCCCCCCCACTTCCTCTCTTGCTCTTTCCCTGTCATCCATCCATCTTGGTGCTCGGCTGCAAAGTTCATCAGCGCCGCTCTGTCAGGACTCAGAATGAGAACTTTCCCCACAAAAGATATTCATCTCCTCTTTATTGCTCCAACCAATCGAACGCTTGGATTCCCTCGCTACCGGAGAGGAAAAAGATAAAGAGGACGAGATAAGAATGACTTCTTTTTGGGGCTCTGGTTGCAATTAAAGCCCACCCTGCTTTCACCATCTCCTCTCAGCCTTAATAATAATCATCCACCGCCACACACATGGCGCCTTCATGCAACACACGCTGACGTGGTCGGGGGGGGAGGGGGGGGGGGGGTGGGGGGTTGCGTGTGTTTTCCCGGTGAAATAAAGCTTGTAATTTGGTTCTCAGCTGTTTCAATGCACAGTTGGGTGGAGTGCAATAGCCTCAGATATTCAAGATGGCACGGATCAATACTTTGGTAATAACAGCGGCTGAGATGGGAAACATGTCGCTCACAGGGAGTAATCACTGCTCTCCTGTTCTGCTGACCCCAGGTCTGTTCATGCAGCTTCGCGTTTTCATTTCAAACCTGAAAAGATTTATTGTTTCACCTTGAGCTGCACAGAATGTTGGCGCTTTCACATTTTAATCTATTAAAACATGAAGAGGAGATTGTGCTGCAGGGATTTGTCACCTGAAGAAGACACAAGGTTTTTTGCTCCTGTGTGTTACGAAGGTTATTTCATGTGTTTATTCAAGGATCCACGTTTGCATGATGCACGGCGAGCCGGCCAATCAGAGCGGACTGGACTTAAAGAGACAGAACGGGTGTTTGAGACAGAGGCTGAAAAGAGGTGCTGCAGCATTTTGTTTTGTTTCAGATCATTACATCGTTTAAACCTTTAACACAAATTCAACACAAGGATGAATATGAGAAGGATAAAATATGATATGATCTCCCAATTATATATTTTATCTGTAAACTGTGACATATTCTTAGTTTAAATTGTTAATCAAGTTATTAAACCAGATGTTCATGAGCTTTAATCTGGAATCTGTTTTATATCCTTGTAATTAATTTGGCCAGGTCCCCTTGGACTTGGATTATGACTCAAATGTTTCTCTTTCTTTATTTTCTCTTCATTTGTTTGACGACACAATCTACTGACAAATCAGGGAAATATTCAACACATCCATGATGAGGATATTGCAGCGCTGGGAACAAAGTGAGGGTCTGAGGTGAGACTTCAGGTTTCATCAAACGTGATGATTCTACGCAGCTCGGTCTCCTGTTGGTTCTGTGCTTTTGTTGTTGCTGCATTTGTCGAGGAGCCGATGGCGAGGAAGACGTTGTGATGCAAATCGACATGAATACGACTTCACAGCCTTGAAGTGGAGCAGTCTCAGTCAGACGCACACAGACAGACACACACAGACACACATCACGGTAAATTCATACATTAATGCCAGAGACCTTGACAGCTGGAGCAGCTCAAATCATTCCAGTGCCAGTGGCCCCGACTCGTACTCGGTCTCACTTGTGTCTTGTTACCCCTGCGTCTAAAGGCTTGTGTGCTTCACAGAAAATCACATCTTCCTCCAGTGTGTCTGTTCTGCTGTCAGTTACTGACGAGAGGACCGACGCAGAGTCAGACACACAATACGGTTCGAGCTCAAGTGCAAATATGTTAAAACTGAAATGTGATCGTGTACCTACTAGAAACAGCAGAGTAACACTCAGACATTAAACTGAAACACACTTAATTGTGTGTTTAATGTATTTTTAGATTTCAGTTTCAGCCTCATTCAAGGCAAATTAGCCGCTCTTTAAATCTGACGCACAACAGAAGCTCACGTCAGCGTCATGCCCACACACACACACACACACACACACACACACACATGCATCATGAAATGCAAAGGATGAAATGTCTTCTGCAGATGAAGAGCCGGGATCATTTTATTTAAGAACCTCTTGATTCCACAGCTAGAAAATTGTAAATAATTCAAATCCAATCACGTCTAATAGAAATTCCTCAAACGGATGAAGTCGCTGAGTTTAATTCAAAATCTGAGCAACAAAGATCTGTGAGATTCTAAAGACAGGAAGTGTAACCGAGTGTTTAATTGGCTCCCAGTGCTGATCTGACAATCTGCGGCTGCTGATGAATTATTAGTGCATGATGATGCTGCTGCTGCTTGTTGGACGAGTCCAGAGACACGATGAAGTGTGTGTGTGGGGGGGGGGGGGGGGGGGGAGAGAAAAGAGAGAACTGGCTTGGATCTGAAGGAATATATGATAAACACGAGCAGTGCATGATGGGAGTACTCCTGGTGTGTGCAAATGTGTGACATCATCGATGCACAATGGAAAGACCTTGTTCGGTTGTCATTAAAAACACAATACAGACAAGGTGTGTGTGTGTCTGTCTCAGTGCTTAATCAAGCAGGTATTCATGCACCAGCAGACACACACACACACACTCTCAAACACACACACACACACACACACACTATAACACACTTTCGTTTTGCTCAAAACAAGCCGACGCAGCCGGAGAGTGACAGACAGGGAGGGAAATCATAAGAGGAAAGAGAAGGATGACAGAAGGGAGAAATGTTCCGTAGCCATGTGACCTGGGGGAGTTGGGGGATGTGCACCACTTGTGGAGGATGAAGCAGACGACTCCAGCAGATCAGGGATCAGCTGACGGGACGAAGGGAGACAGAGCAGAATGGAGGATGAGGAGGCTGAAGGAACAGGTGCACGGGGCCGCTTTCAAAATTCACAGATTACTACACACAGGGTTTAACAACACGCTTGTCGGGGCATTGAACCTCCTGCGTTCCGGTTCACGTGTCTGTGCACACTCCACGCGTAGTAGAGATCATTATCTGGAGAAACAACATCCATCCACACACTCGCACCAGCCTCCAGCTTCTGCTTTTGTCTGAGCAAAGTGAAAGCTTCTGCACACACACACACACACACACACAAACACACACACAGTTACGCCTCTGTCTTTTATCGTCTGGCTGCACATTAAAGATAAAGTGTCGTCAACAGATCTTTAACCACACGACGAAACGAAGGTGAAGAGAAGGAACTAGTTCTTTTTTTAAACATGAACTGTGAACTCTGGGATTCGGTTTGATTTAGTCACAAGGGAGAACATGTTGTGTGTGTGTGTGTGTATTGTGTTGAATTATCGATACACTCGTATTGATTTGCATCAGGACCCGTGAATCTGGTTGTTTCCTGTTCAAGCAGATCTGGAGATTGTCTCTCAGTAACACGGGCTGCTGCCCACGCAGGCAGGCAGCTGCACAGAGGAGGCTTCTCCTGCAGGAACACAACGTGCACAGGAACCTGGATCCATGAGAACTGGGTTGAACAGAACCTGAATCTCCTCTGGGACCGATTCAGAGACATTTCCACGACGTTATCGCTGCTGTTAGTTCAACGTTTAACCTTCTACCTCATCAATTCTTCTCAGAGACACAGAGTACAAGCGAAATATTTCATTCTACATTATTCCTTGTTTACAGGGCTGAAGTGCATGTGACTGTGCCACTGTTAGCTCAGAGGCTAATTCTTTAACTGCTATATTTTAAATGAACCATTAACATGACGACAACTAGGACGACGTTTAAAAACATCACTCGCGATTCCCTCAATATCAAGTATTTACCTCCAGTGTTGTTGTCGCCCCGAAGCCCGGACAACATCAGCTACGTCCATTTCTAAGTTAGCTTGATGAAATAGTAAAGACCCTTTTAACGTATGACCAGCAGGCTACGTTGAGCATGTGTGATTTAAAAGGTTCAGTTAAAACCTTTTCTCCACAGTATCGGCTGAAGCTGAGTCAGCAACTTAGTCAAGTTTTCAACGTACAAAAAAATGATTCGTCAGTTTCGGAGGATGTAACGTCGCTACCCACATGCTTCGTAACATAAACATCCTCTAGAGGGCAGAGCAGAGGCGAGAGAAACTCTGCAGGACCTGACGTATAAAGAGAGATCAACACCGGCATCGGCTTCTATCACCAAAAGCTCTGGAATGTCTGTTTTTTTTGAGTTTTATATCTGTTACGTCTCTGAAACAACCGACTTGGACTTTTCTCACATCCAGAAAATTGAAGGAAAACGTCCGGACGTCAGTGCTGGTCTGAAAGCAGCTAATCAAAAAGCAGCAGAGTCTCCACAGACCAAGTGGAGCATCCACCTTCTTCCTGTTTGCAGATGGATGCCTGGCGTGTCTCCGTCAGTGTTGCTTCACCTCTCTCTCCCTAACGCTTCAGCTTCGTACTTATTGGAAATCTATGCTCTGTGTCTGAGCCCCGCCGGCAACACAAAGATTATCTCCCAGATGAAATGATTCTTTGTGTACTCGGACTCGAACTGCCGGCAGTTTGCTGGTTACGTGTGACTCCCGACAGAAGCAGGCCCCCCCACCCCCGTGTTTTTCATGTGCTACAAGCTTTAGGAATAACTGTCACCGTAGCAGAACAGTTTCTGCGACGTCAACACTAAGATTCTCTCTCTCTCACGGAGCACGTGGGGCGTTCTCAGAGTGTGGGGGGGTTATTTTTAGGCGCACCACGGGGAGCCGGGGCCGTCCGGCAGCGGGCGGCGAGCAAGTGGGTAACCTGGTTTCCTCAAAGAGAACAACGAGGATCCCGAGAGAGCGTGAAAAGACTCACAAGGTCATTCCTGGTTTGTACGACAACTGCCTGTTTCTGTCACACAACACTTGATGCTGCTTACACACACACACACACAGACACACACAGGTGAAATGTATGGTCACATTTCATGGCGGTTACGTCACATGGCTTCAGTTTCCTACGCAACCAGGCTCCCTCTCTCACAACAAAAGCAACACAACTGCGACCCTTTAATGTCGCCCGCTCCACTTGACACACGAGAATCTACATCACACATCAGCCGCACTTCTGATCATTAGAGAACCCGGCTGCGTACTGAGGAGGCGCGGTGGCGAAGCGGTTTCTCTAAGAACAATGAAAGCAGCCGGGACAAGTGGGAGGAGGTGCGAGGCTCTTCTGGAGAGCGGCCGAGAGGAGAGGGAGTTCGGAGAGAGGTGAGGAGTTCTGCCCTGAAAGAACATCGGTGAACACGTGAATCATCCAGAGACAGAACTCCGACAGGGAGGAGAGGCTCGGGCCTGAGGGAGAGAGAGTCTGTGGTCAGGGGCTCAGAGATATGACACTGCAGTTATATCAAAAATCTAAATCAAACAGAGAGAAGCTAGAGGAAGAGGATGATTGATGAAGAGGATGAGTGTCGGAACAAAACTCAGCTGTTTATCTTGGTTTGTCCACATTCTCTTCTTCCTGTGTTTTCAGCCCTGATGGTTTGTGAGTTTGCTTGTTTGTTTTTTTGTGGTGTGAGGATCAGAGACGATTACACACAATGTTCCTGACAAACTATCTTTAGTGGCACCATGTTATCATCCCGACAGTCTCCTCAAATCCAGCTCCACCAAAATACTCACACTCATATATCAGCCCGCAAAATGAAGATCCTCGAATTATCACCTGGGACATTGGATCAAACATTTACTAAGAAAATCTCTAAATAATGATAAATAGATAAATAATGTGAAATTTCTGAAACCAGCCTTTTTTCAGATCCAAGCCAACATTTAATTGGAACATTCTTGTCTCATGTCCCAAACTTCCACCAAGTTTTGTTTCC